>NC_086447.1:717582125-717902625 GCF_028390025.1 Pseudophryne corroboree
TGAAAACCAAACGTGTTTTGTCCCTAGGACTTCATCAGGGGTTATGTAATCAATACTTCGCATAAAGGATATTCACCGCTGAATCCGCTGAAAATTCACAAATAATGGCGGGTTGAACAGCATAAAGATGTCAGATTACTGTCCACCGAATGGGATATCTAAAAAACCATCATTACATATATCAGATATATATATGTATAATAATCAAAGGAAGAAAAACAGGAATGTTAAACGGGAAAGCACTGACAATATATTGGTTATATATCAAAGTGGGAAGAGCTATTTCATCTCTTAGGTGACAGATATACAGATAACCCAGGTTCCAAAATACATTCGGATATAAAAGCACAAAAAGAGTACATAAATAAACAATTCACAGTGGGATGTTGTACATAGCATATTTAGCATCAACACATGATCAGCAATTTATATAATAAAAATCACATATATGAGCATTAGATGTACATACCAATATTGTTTCATCAGCATATCATAATAATTTATAACAATGCAGATAGCTGTGGAAATGCCTAAAGGAGGAATATAATAGGAAATCAGAAATGAGGAGTACATACTCAAAGCTCAGAACTGAGGGGTACAGAATCAAATGAAGCAACATCAGAAAATGATTCATTGGGGGAATTCAAATGTTTGAAAAGTCGGTTGTTTGTTTTTTCCTGTCTATTAGATTGTTTTTTCCTGTCTATTAGATAGGAAAAAAACAAACAACCGACTTTTCAAACATTTGAATTCCCCCATTATGTCCATTATTAATGGATGTAATGAATAATTTTCTGATGTTGATACTATAATGGTTTAATGCTAGTATTCCAGCTATTATAGACGTTTTATATGGACTTTGTTAATATTATCCATTTGTGTCGTGTTCTATTCTATCTTAAAATAATATTCTCCTTACTACACGAATAAACCTTAATAATGTTAATAGATACAAGTAATGTTATGTCCTACGAATAGTTGGTGTATTTACACTCATTTGAGTCTGTATCAATCACTTCTGAGCTTTGAGTATGTACTCCTTATTTCTGATGTCTCCATTATATTCCTCCTTTAGGCATTTCCACAGCTATCTGCATTGTTATAATGTATTACTATATGCTGATGAAGCAATATTGGTATGTACATCTAATGCTCATATATGTGATTTTTTATTCTATAAATTGCTGATCATGTGTTTATGCTAAATATGCTATGTACAACATCCCACTGTGAATTGTTTATTTATGTACTCTTTTTTTTCTTTTCTTTGTGCTTTATATCTGAATGTATTTTGTAACCTGGGTTATCTGTAACCTAAGAGATGAAATAGCTCTTCCCACTTTGATATATGACCAATATATGGTCAGTCCTTTCCCGTTTATCATTCCTGTTCTTCTTCCTTTGATTATTATATATATATATATATATATATATATATATATATATATATATATATATATATATATATATATATATATATATATATATATATATATAATGGTTTTTTTTTTTAGATTTCCCATTCGGTGGACCAGTAATCCCACATATTTACTCTGTTCAACCCGCCACTATTTGTGAATTTTCAAATATGAATATCCTTTATGCGAAGTATTGATTACGGAATCCCTGACGAAGTCCTAGGGACGAAACGTGATGGCTTTTCAAATGGCTATATCGCTAGCCTTCTGAGAAGAATTTTGCCAGAAATTGCAATAATTGAATAATATCGATATACATTGTGGGTTCTATTTATACTACTGATAACCTTGGACATGGATTCTGTCAAATATTGTAAACATTACTACTAAATGCAATTGATGTAATTGTTTTATGTATGGTCAATACCCTTTATGTATGTACGTCATAGACATCTAAACAATGTTGACTGACTCATTGTTTATTTTATAATAAAAAATCCATTTTATGTATGATGGTGATAAGCTCCTGACTGATAAGGTGGTTTGAGATATTGAGATTCTGAATTGATTATAGCTCCCTTGAGATCCCCTTTTCTCCTTTGTCTACTAATGTACCTCTTCTAACAGAAGGTATTTCTTTAAGGTGAAGCCCCCTAACTAATCAGCGCATAACAAGGTCTTAAAACATTTTTTTCCCACATATATTTTATATATATATATATATAATGGGGTATATGCAATTGCGGTCGAATTCGCGGCAATTTTCGCCGTTTTTTAATTCGACTCAATTCGACAGGTGAATCCCGGAAGGTGGCTTCCGGAATTCACCATATTCAATGAAAAACGGATTCGCCAGAGTCGCGGGCGAAAATCGGCCGATTTGGCGGATTTTGCCGCGATTTTACAAAACGGTAAAAAAACGTGAAAAACCCGAAAAAAAAATGGCGTGGGGTCCCCCCTCCAAAGCATAACCAGCCTCGGGCTCATCGAGCTGGTCCCGGTTCTAAAAATGCAGGGGAAAAATTGGCCAGGGATCCCCCGTATTTTTAAAACCAGCACCGGGCTCTGCGCCTGGTGCTGGTGCCAAAAATACGGGGGACAAAAAGAGTAGAGGTCCCCCGTATTTTTAACACCAGCATCGGGCTCCACTAGCTGGACAGATAATGCCACAGCCGGGGGTCACTTTTATGCCGTGCCCTGCGGCCGTGGCATTAAATATCCAACTAGTCACCCCTGGCCGGGGTACCCTGGGGGAGTGGGGACCCCTTCAATCAAGGGGTCCCCCCCCCCCAGCCACCCAAGGGCCAGGGGTGAAGCCCGAGGCTGTCCCCCCCCATCCAATGGGCTGCGGATGGGGGGGCTGATAGCCTTTTGTGATAATAAAAAGATATTGTTTTTTCCAGCAGTACTACAAGTCCCAGCAAGCCTCCCCCGCAAGCTGGTACTTGGAGAACCACAAGTACCAGCATGCGGGAGAAAAACGGGTCCGCTGGTACCTGTAGTACTACTGGGAAAAAAATACCCAAATAAAAACAGGACACACCTTGATAGTAAAACTTTATTACACACTACCGACACACACATACTTACCTATGTTGACACGCCGACTGCCACGGTCTCCGACGATCCGAGGGTACCTGTTAAAAAATTATACTCACCTTCCAGCGTCCAGAGATAAATCCACGTCCAGAGAGTAAAATCCACGTACTTGTTTAAAAAAAAAAACACGCAAAAACCCGCTCCATACCGGACTAGAAAGGGGTCCAATACTTTCACATCAGACCCCTTTCTCCCGAATGCCGGGACATCACGTGACTCCTGTCACTGACGTCCCTTCAGCCAATCAGGAAGCGCTACTTCCGTGGCGCTCACCTGATTGGCTGTGCGCTGTCTGTACTGTGACAGCACATTGCAAAGCCGCTCCATTACTTTCAATGGTGGGAACTTTGCGGGTAGCGGTGGGGTCACCCGCCGGTCAGCCTCTGACCGGCGGGTGACCTTACCGCTAGCCGCTAAGTTCCCACCATTGAAAGTAATGGAGCGGCTTTGCGATGTGCTGTCACAGTACAGACAGCGCACAGCCAATCAGGTGAGCGCAACGAAGTTGCGCTTCCTGATTGGCTTAGAGACCTTTCTGTGACAGCTGTCACTGACAGGTCTCATTCGTGGAAAGGTGTCCCATGTGTCAGCATGGGACCCCTTTCAGTCCGGCATGGAGCGGGTGTTCGGTTTGTTTTTTTGCCAAGTACGTGGATTTATCTCTGGACCATGGCTGAGGTGAGTATATTGATCTTTTCTTTTCAGGTATCCGTGGATTCTACATGGAGAAGAGGACCGATGTCGGCGTGTGAACATAGGTAAGTATGTGTGTGTCGACGTATGAAATAAAGTTTTACTGTCGACGGTGTGTGTGTCCTGTTTTTATTTGGGTATTTTTTTTCCAGTAGTACTACAGGTACCAGCGGGCCCGTTTTTCTCCCGCATGCTGGTACTTGTGGTTCTCCAAGTACCAGCTTGCGGGGGAGGCTTGCTGGGACTTGTAGTACTACTGGAAAAAACAATATCTTTTTATTATCACAAAAGGCTATCAGCCCCCCCATCCGCAGCCCATTGGATGGGGGGGACAGCCTCGGGCTTCACCCCTGGCCCTTGGGTGGCTGGGGGGGGGGGACCCCTTGATTGAAGGGGTCCCCACTCCCCCAGGGTACCCCGGCCAGGGGTGACTAGTTGGATATTTAATGCCACGGCCGCAGGGCACGGCATAAAAGTGACCCCCGGCTGTGGCATTATCTGTCCAGCTAGTGGAGCCCGATGCTGGTGTTAAAAATACGGGGGACCCCTACTCTTTTTGTCCCCCGTATTTTTGGCACCAGCACCAGGCGCAGAGCCCGGTGCTGGTTTTAAAAATACGGGGGATCCCCTGTCAATTTTTTCCCCGCATTTTTAGAACCAGGACCAGCTCGAAGAGCCCGAGGCTGGTTATGCTTTGGAGGGGGGACCCCACGCCATTTTTTTTTATGATTTCACCGTTCCAGCATAAAAAAAAAAAAAAAAAATATTTTAAAAAATATATAAATAATATTTGTGCCTCCAAAAAAAAAAAAAAAAAAAAGTACCTAATCCCTTCTAATATAAATAGATCTGCTATTCCCCCCCCAAAAAAAAAAAAACACAAAAAAAAACATGTTTAAAATTTTTTTATTTGTTTTCACCCTCCAAAGTGTGGCGGATTGAAAATGACGAATTTGCTGTCTAAAAGCACTGCTGTCGAATTTCCAAACTTGAATTGAATATGCTTTGGTCGAATTGCAGCACTTGTATCATTGCAGAAAAGTCGAATTTGCAAAAAGTCGAATTTCAAAAGTCCGTTTTTTGGTCGGAAAGCACTGAATTGCATAGGCGATTTTTTTTTTTGGTCGAAAATGACCCGAAATTCGACAATTTCGGGAATTCGACCGCAATTGCATATACCCCAATATCTCTCGCTGGTAATACTACTTGGGTCCTGTGATGACCTCTATTGGAGAAAAATAGGCGGCACTCCACGGGCTTAAGTGAAAATGTATTCAAAAGATTTTCATTGTGCAAAAAAACAACGTTTCAAGGCTCTACGACCTTTTCATCAGGTTGTGCAACATGGGTGAGGTGAAAAACAATAAACAAAAGAGACTGAGAGTGTGTTGCTTGTGCTTACCTGTATAAGTAGAAAGTATGTGATGTGCGGCGTTCCGGACCGCCGGCTTCCGGGTGCGTCAGCTGATCCCTGCCCTCGTGACGTCATGGTTGCTGGGCAACCAGTTTAAGCCTTGGGTCCCATTGCGCCGGGGGGAGCTGCTGTGTACACAAACAGAAGATCAAGCGCTTGAATAATAAAGTACTTGAATAAAAGTGTATACAATGTGTTTAAATTGTAGTTAAAAACAAAGATATGTATCGAACTATATTATGATGTTCAATTAACAAAGTGGCATTTTTACTTGGTTTAAGCCCCTGGAGTGCCGCCTATTTTTCTTCAATAGAGGTCCTATCACAGGTAGAGATGAGCGGGTTCGGTTCCTCGGAATCCGAACCCCCCTGAACTTCAGCCTTTTTTGCACGGGTCCGAGCAGACTCGGATCCTCCCGCCTTGCTCGGTTAACCCGAGCGCGCCCGAACGTCATCATCCCGCTGTCGGATTCTCGCGAGACTCGGATTCTATATAAGGAGCCGCGCGTCGCCGCCATTTTCACACGTGCATTGAGATTGATAGGGAGAGGACGTGGCTGGCGTCCTCTCCGTTTAGAGAGACGAGTGACATTTGATTTACTACTAATTTTGGGGAGCAGTTGTTAGGAGTACTCAGTACAGTGCAGAGTTTTGCTGATAGTGACACTGACCACCAGTTTTATTATAATCCGTTCTCTGCCTGAAAAAAACAATACATACCATATCTGTGCTCAGCCTCAGTGTGCTGCATGATATATCATCTATGTATATCTGACTGTGCTGAGTGCTCACTGCTCACACAGCTTAATTGTGGGGGAGACTGGGGAGCAGTTATAGCAGGAGTACAGTGCACACTTTTGCTGCCAGTGACCACCAGTATATTGTCTGCCTGAAAAAGTTAAACACTCCTGTGGTGTTTTTTTTTTTTATTCTATAAACGCATTCTGCTGACAGTGTCCAGCAGGTCCGTCATTCATTATATTATATAAATATTTACCTACAGTAGTGTTATATATTTTTTTTCATCTCTATCATCTTTATCATCTCTATATTAGCAGACGCAGTACGGTAGTCCACGGCTGTGGCTATCTCTGTGTCGTCAGTGCTCGTCCATAATTGTATACCTACCTACCTGTGGTGGGGTTTTTTTTTCTATCTTCTTCATACTAGTAGTTTAGGAGTCTGCTGACAGTGTCCACCAGGTCCGTCATTATATTATATACCTACAGTAGTAATATATTTAGTATATTATCTATACTAGCAGACGCAGTACGGTAGTCCATGGCTGTGGCTATCTCTGTGTCGTCAGTGCTCGTCCATAATTGTATACCTACCTGTGGTGGTTTTTTTTTTTCTATCTTCTTCATACTAGTAGTTTAGGAGTCTGCTGACAGTGTCCACCAGGTCCGTCATTATATTATATACCTACAGTAGTAATATATTTATTATATTATCTATACTAGCAGACGCAGTACGGTAGGCCACGGCTGTGGCTATCTCTGTGTCGTCAGTGCACGTCCATAATTGTATACCTACCTACCTGTGGTGGGGTTTTTTTTTCTATCTTCTTCATACTAGTAGTTTAGGAGTCTGCTGACAGTGTCCACCAGGTCCGTCATTATATTATATACCTACAGTAGTAATATATTTATTATATTATCTATACTAGCAGACGCAGTACGGTAGGCCACGGCTGTGGCTATCTCTGTGTCGTCAGTGCACGTCCATAATTGTATACCTACCTACCTGTGGTGGGGTTTTTTTTTCTATCTTCTTCATACTAGTAGTTTAGGAGTCTGCTGACAGTGTCCACCAGGTCCGTCATTATATTATATACCTACAGTAGTAATATATTTATTATATTATCTATACTAGCAGACGCAGTACGGTAGGCCACGGCTGTGGCTATCTCTGTGTCGTCAGTGCACGTCCATAATTGTATACCTACCTACCTGTGGTGGGGTTTTTTTTTCTATCTTCTTCATACTAGTAGTTTAGGAGTCTGCTGACAGTGTCCACCAGGTCCGTCATTATATTATATACCTACAGTAGTAATATATTTATTATATTATCTATACTAGCAGACGCAGTACGGTAGGCCACGGCTGTGGCTATCTCTGTGTCGTCAGTGCACGTCCATAATTGTATACCTACCTACCTGTGGTGGGGTTTTTTTTTCTATCTTCTTCATACTAGTAGTTTAGGAGTCTGCTGACAGTGTCCACCAGGTCCGACATTATATTATATACCTACAGTAGTAATATATTTATTATATTATCTATACTAGCAGACGCAGTACGGTAGGCCACGGCTGTGGCTATCTCTGTGTCGTCAGTGCACGTCCATAATTGTATACCTACCTACCTGTGGTGGGTTTTTTTTTTCTATCTTCTTCATACTAGTAGTTTAGGAGTCTGCTGACAGTGTCCACCAGGTCCGTCATTATATTATATACCTACAGTAGTAATATATTTAGTATATTATCTATACTAGCAGACGCAGTACGGTAGGCCACGGCTGTGGCTATCTGTGTCGTCAGTGCACGTCCATAATTGTATACCTACCTACCTGTGGTGGGGTTTTTTTTTTCTATCTTCTTCATACTAGTAGTTTAGGAGTCTGCTGACAGTGTCCACCAGGTCCGTCATTATATTATATACCTACAGTAGTAATATATTTATTATATTATATATACTAGCAGACGCAGTATGGTAGTCCACGGCTGTGGCTATCTCTGTGTCGTCAGTGCTCGTCCATAATTGTATACCTACCTACCTGTGGTGGGTTTTTTTTTTCTATCTTCTTCATACTAGTAGTTTAGGAGTCTGCTGACAGTGTCCACCAGGTCCGTCATTATATTATACCTACAGTAGTAATATATTTATTATATTATCTATACTAGCAGACGCAGTACGGTAGGCCACGGCTGTAGCTACCTCTGTGTTGTCAGTCACTCGTCATCCATAAGTATACTAGTATCCATCCATCTCCATTGTTTACCTGAGGTGCCTTTTAGTTGTGCCTATTAAAATATGGAGAACAAAAATGTTGAGGTTCCAAAAATAGGGAAAGATCAAGATCCACTTCCACCTCGTGCTGAAGCTGCTGCCACTAGTCATGGCCGAGATGATGAAATTCCATCAACGTCGTCTGCCAAGGCCGATGCCCAATGTCATAGTACAGAGCATGTAAAATCCAAAACACAAAAGATCAGTAAATAAAGGACTCAAAAATCTAAATTAAAATCGTCGGAGGAGAAGCGTAAACTTGCCAATATGCCATTTACCACACGGAGTGGCAAGGAACGGCTGAGGCCCTGGCCTATGTTCATGGCTAGTGGTTCAGCTTCACATGAGGATGGAAGCACTCAGCCTCTCGCTAGAAAAATGAAAAGACTCAAGCTGGCAAAAGCACAGCAAAGAACTGTGCGTTCTTCGAAATCACAAATCCACAAGGAGAGTCCAATTGTGTCGGTTGCGATGCCTGACCTTCCCAACACTGGACGTGAAGAGCATGCGCCTTCCACCATTTGCATGCCCCCTGCAAGTGCTGGAAGGAGCACCCGCAGTCCAGTTCCTGATAGTCAGATTGAAGATGTCAGTGTTGAAGTACACCAGGATGAGGAGGATATGGGTGTTGCTGGCGCTGGGGAGGAAATTGACAAGGAGGATTCTGATGGTGAGGTGGTTTGTTTAAGTCAGGCACCCGGGGAGACACCTGTTGTCCGTGGGAGGAATATGGCCATTGACATGCCTGGTGAAAATACCAAAAAAAATCAGCTCTTCGGTGTGGAAGTATTTCAACAGAAATGCGGACAACAGGTGTCAAGCCGTGTGTTCCCTTTGTCAAGCTGTAATAAGTAGGGGTAAGGACGTTAACCACCTCGGAACATCCTCCCTTATACGTCACCTGCAGCGCATTCATCATAAGTCAGTGACAAGTTCAAAAACTTTGGGCGACAGCAGAAGCAGTCCACTGACCAGTAAATCCCTTCCTCTTGTAACCAAGCTCACACAAACCACCCCACCAACTCCCTCAGTGTCAATTTCCTCCTTCCCCAGGAATGCCAATAGTCCTGCAGGCCATGTCACTGGCAATTCTGACGAGTCCTCTCCTGCCTGGGATTCCTCCGATGCATCCTTGAGTGTAACGCCTACTGCTGCTGGCGCTGCTGTTGTTGCTGCTGGGAGTCGATGGTCATCCCAGAGGGGAAGTCGTAAGACGACTTTTACTACTTCCACCAAGCAATTGACTGTCCAACAGTCCTTTGCGAGGAAGATGAAATATCACAGCAGTCATCCTGCTGCAAAGCGGATAACTGAGGCCTTGGCATCCTGGGCGGTGAGAAACGTGGTTCCGGTATCCATCGTTACTTCAGAGCCAACTATAGACTTGATTGAGGTACTGTGTCCCCGGTACCAAATACCATCTAGGTTCCATTTCTCTAGGCAGGCGATACCGAAAATGTACACAGACCTCAGAAAAAGACTCACCAGTGTCCTAAAAAATGCAGTTGTACCCAATGTCCACTTAACCACGGACATGTGGACAAGTGGAGCAGGGCAGACTCAGGACTATATGACTGTGACAGCCCACTGGGTAGATGTATGGACTCCCGCCGCAAGAACAGCAGTGGCGGCACCAGTAGCAGCATCTCGCAAACGCCAACTCTTTCCTAGGCAGGCTACGCTTTGTATCACCGCTTTCCAGAATACGCACACAGCTGAAAACCTCTTACGGCAACTGAGGAAGATCATCGCAGAATGGCTTACCCCAATTGGACTCTCCTGTGGATTTGTGGCATCGGACAACGCCAGCAATATTGTGCGTGCATTATATCTGGGCAAATTCCAGCACGTCCCATGTTTTGCACATACCTTGAATTTGGTGGTGCAGATTTATTTAAAAAACGACAGGGGCGTGCAAGAGATGCTGTCGGTGGCCAGAAGAATTGCGGGACACTTTCGGCGTACAGGCACCACGTACAGAAGACTGGAGCAACACCAAAAACGCCTGAACCTGCCCTGCCATCATCTGAAGCAAGAAGTGGTAACGAGGTGGAATTCAACCCTCTATATGCTTCAGAGGATGGAGGAGCAGCAAAAGGCCATTCAAGCCTATACATCTGACCACGATATAGGAGGTGGAATGCACCTGTCTCAAGCGCAGTGGAGAATGATTTCAACGTTGTGCAAGGTTCTGCAACTTTTTGAACTTGCCACACGTGAAGTCAGTTCAGACACTGCCAGCCTGAGTCAGGTCATTCCCCTCATCAGGCTTTTGCAGAAGAAGCTGGAGGCATTGAAGGAGGAGCTAAAACAGAGCGATTCCGCTAGGCATGTGGGACTTGTGGATGGAGCCCTTCATTCGCTTAACCAGGATTCACGGGTGGTCAATCTGTTGAAATCAGAGCACTACATTTTGGCCACCGTGCTCGATCCTAGATTTAAAACCTACGTTGGATCTCTCTTTCCGGCAGACACAAGTCTGCAGGGGTTCAAAGAACTGCTGGTGAGAAAATTGTCAAGTCAAGCGGAACGCGACCTGTCAACATCTCCTCCTTCACATTCTTCCGCAACTGGGGGTGCGAGGAAAAGGCTACGAATTCCGAGCCCACCCGCTGGCGGTGATGCAGGGCAGTCTGGAGCGACTGCTGATGCTGACATCTGGTCCGGACTGAAGGACCTGCCAACGATTACCGACATGTCGTCTACTGTCACTGCATATGATTCTCTCACCATTGAAAGAATGGTGGAGGATTATATGAGTGACCGCATCCAAGTAGGCACGTCAGACAGTCCGTACGTATACTGGCAGGAAAAAGAGGCAATTTGGAGGCCCTTGCACAAACTGGCTTTATTCTACCTAAGTTGCCCTCCCACAAGTGTGTACTCCGAAAGAGTGTTTAGTGCCGCCGCTCACCTTGTCAGCAATCGGCGTACGAGGTTACTTCCAGAAAATGTGGAGAAGATGATGTTCATTAAAATGAATTATAATCAATTCCTCCGTGGAGACATTCACCAGCAGCAATTGCCTCCAGAAAGTACACAGGGAGCTGTGATGGTGGATTCCAGTGGGGACGAATTGATAATCTGTGAGGAGGGGGATGTACACGGTGATGAATCGGAGGATGATGATGAGGTGGACATCTTGCCTCTGTAGAGCCAGTTTGTGCAAGGAGAGATTAATTGCTTCTTTTTTGGTGGGGGTCCAAACCAACCCGTCATTTCAGTCACAGTCGTGTGGCAGACCCTGTCACTGAAATGATGGGTTGGTTAAAGTGTGCATGTCCTGTTTATACAACATAAGGGTGGGTGGGAGGGCCCAAGGACAATTCCATCTTGCACCTCTTTTTTTCTTTCATTTTTCTTTGCATCATGTGCTGTTTGGGGACTATTTTTTGAAGTGCCATCCTGTCTGACACTGCAGTGCCACTCCTAGATGGGCCAGGTGTTTGTGTCGGCCACTTGGGTCGCTGAGCTTAGTCACACAGTAACCTAATTGCGCCTCTTTTTTTCTTTGCGTCATGTGCTGTTTGGGGAGTGTTTTTTGGAAGGGC
Source organism: Pseudophryne corroboree (assembly GCF_028390025.1). NCBI lineage: Eukaryota > Metazoa > Chordata > Amphibia > Anura > Myobatrachidae > Pseudophryne > Pseudophryne corroboree. The sequence goes on from NC_086447.1 coordinate 717,593,808, forward strand.
CATCCTGCGTGACACTGCAGTGCCACTCCTAGATGGGCCAGGTGTTTGTGTCGGCCACTTGGGTCGCTGAGCTTAGTCACACAGTAACCTAATTGCGCCTCTTTTTTTCTTTGCGTCATGTGCTGTTTGGGGAGTGTTTTTTGAAAGGGCCATTCTGAGTGACACTGCAGTGCCACTCCTAGATGGGCCAGGTGTTTGTGTCGGCCACTTGGGTCGCTGAGCTTAGTCACACAGCTACCTCATTGCGCCTCTTTTTTTCTTTGCGTCATGTGCTGTTTGGGGAGTGTTTTTTGGAAGGGCCATCCTGCGTGACACTGCAGTGCCACTCCTAGATGGGCCAGGTGTTTGTGTCGGCCACTTGGGTCGCTGAGCTTAGTCATCCAGCGACCTCGGTGCAAATTTTAGGACTAAAAATAATATTGTGAGGTGTGAGGTGTTCAGAATAGACTGAAAATGAGTGTAAATTATGGTTATTGAGGTTAATAATACTATGGGATCAAAATGACCCCCAAATTCAATGATTTAAGCTGTTTTTTAGGGTTTTTTGAAAAAAACACCCGAATCCAAAACACACCCGAATCCGACAAAAAAAAAATTCGGTGAGGTTTTGCCAAAACGCGTTCGAACCCAAAACACGGCCGCGGAACCGAACCCAAAACCAAAACCCGAAAAATTTCCGGTGCACATCTCTAATTCACAGGACCCAAGGAGGATTACCAGAAATATTAACTTCAGGAGGGCACCCCGGCACCTTTGCCTCTTATCATCCAGAGTGCCAGACGACCACACAAATATATATTATATATCATTATAACTGATGACACTAATAATGATAATAGCATACCTTCCATTTCAGTCATCCCAATATTGGCCAAACAGTCCCGCTTATCAGACACTGTCTCACCATTCCACCTGTGGAGCAGAGTGGACAACAGATGGAAAAGGTTGGGAGGGCAGTCTCTCACTATTGGGGGAAAATTTACTAACAATTGTTTTGGGTCAATTTTCCATATTTTTACGATAATTCAGCGTTTTTCCTCATCACAAATTTACTATGAACCAAAAGTGACTTCGCACACCAAATTCTGTAAAACATCATCAGAACAAATATTGTCAAGATAACATTGATACCATAGCAAATTGCAAATTTACTAAGAATTGTTTTTGTGAAATTGCTCAAACACACACCACAATCGCATCTCAATGCACCAGGGGGGGTCATTCCGAGTTAAACGTAGCTGTGCTAAATTTAGCACAGCTACGATCAGGCAATCAGACATGCGGGGGGATGCCCAGCACAGGGCTAGTCCGCCCTGCATGTCAGTGCCGGCCTAACCCCCCCATCCCTGCAGAAATGCAAAAGCATCGCACAGCGGCGGTGCTTTTGCATTTCAGGAGTATCTCCTGGCCAGTGCAGCTCCTGCGGCTGGCCGGGAGAACCTCCTCGCAGCCCGGGCCGCCCCCCCCAATGGTCCGGCCACACCTGCATTGGCCAGACTGCACCCCCTAAATGGCGGCTTAACGCCGACGTCCAGCCCCCTCCCGCCCAACGACCGCCACTGCCTGTCAATCAGGCAGAGGCGATCGCTACAATACAATGGCCTTCGATAAACTGCAGAGAGCGATCGGGTTGGAATGACCCCCAAATCAATGCGCAAGTGTGTTTGCATGTATAAATGAGATAAATGCAGGCCTTTGTGTTGCAAGTGAATATAAGAGTTAATTAAAAAAGAAAAAACAACGTGTATTTTCCCCCTTCCCCCCAAAGAGAAACCATCACCGGGGTCTGTGAGCCACTCCAGGTTCATGAAATCTAAGGAGAAAACTGTGTGGGGAGTCCCCATATTGCACTGAACCAGCACCAAGCTCTCGAGCTGGTCCTGGTACTAGAAATACAGGGGGGGAAATGCATAGGGGTCCATGTTAGTCCCTAGACCAGCACCGGGCTCTTACTGGGGGAGGAGGGTGTAATGCCTCAACCATTTGATGAGGTGCCTCGACCAAAGCATTCGGCCACCCCAACTAGCCACCCCAGCCTGGTATTCCTTGGAAAATGGGAACCCCTCAATAAAGGCGTTTCCCTTCTCAAGGATCCCCCAGGGCTAGAGTGAAGCCCGGAGCTATCCCCAGCACACCTGGGCAGTGGGTGCTGATAGCATTTCAGGTCCTGACAAGCCTCCTCCGCATGCCTATACATGGAGAACCACAATTACCAGCATGCATGGCATTAAGGGCCCGCTGATATCTATAGTCCCCCTGTAAAATAAATATTAATATAAAGACAGCACACACACACCATAGAAAGTATAACTTTAATACACAGACTCACATATACTCACCTTGTCCCTGGTGTTGCTCAGTTCACTGTTTGGTTCTCTTGTCCGTTACCATCCCATGGCATTAAAAATAAAAAAATAAATCTGAACAAGGCCAGACCTAGGGGAGCTATATATACATATACACATAGCTATTTTCCGCAAATGGTTGAACCCACATGGTTTCGGTCATTTGCAGAGACGTCAGCCAATCAGTGGCTGTTACCATGGGAACAGGCCGCTAATTGGATGTGACTGCTCTGTCAGTCAATGGCCAGGCTGGTATTGATTGACAGCGCTTTTACAGCCAATCATCGACCTGTTCCCATGGTTAGTAAATGTGCAATTTGTGGTGCAAAACATTCCGTCGATAAGGGGCAATTAAAGACCGCAGCCCAAAATTATTCTTAGTAAGTTTTCCCCCTGCTCTACATGGTATGCACACAGCATCGAAACACTGATGTAAGAGGCTGGGAGTCGGTTCAGGCAGTGCTGGGCATGCCCAAAAGGCATGCACAAAGATCCAAGACTCCCCTACCAATGTTGGGAGGTATGTAATAGGAGTATTAGGACCTGAACACACAGAACAGATTGCTGCTGCTTCTTTGGATTGAGCAGCGATGTGTTAAAATGCTAATGCAACGTGAAGCATCTATAGGAAAAAGCTGCATGCTGCCAGCATCTGCGATGTGAGTGATGCGTTTGAAGACGCAGCATCAGATCACCATTGTGACCATAAGTTGTGATGTTGGCACTGAAGATAATGCTCAGCAAGAGCAAGAAAGTCTGCATTGTAAAATGCAGACCCTTGTCTCTGTACTCCTAGAATTATTTATTATTTGTTTAGTAACAGTTTCCTATATAGCGCAGCAAACTCTGTTGCACTTTACAATTTGAAACAGCAATGATAAAACATAACTGGGTGTCATGACCACCGGCCGATTTTCCAGATACGCCAATCCGAGAATTGCCGTCCGTGACTTCTGGATTACACTAACCACGTCACTGCCACCAGCAAGAAGGTTTTAGCAAGGCTGTCTTCGTTTCGGCCTACACACGCACTTAATACGTCACAAAATAATAGCATGGACCATGAAGGCCTTGGGCATAAGAATCACAGAACCAAAACTAGAAATTAAGTATTTAATTTCAAGAATATCTTCAGAGCTTTAGTACAAAAAAGAGTTACAAAGATGATGAGAAATATTTAAAAGAACACACAGAGCAGGATACAATTTCAAATAAAACAAAAGGGAGGATAATTTCAGAAACCTACTCAACAGCGAGTAAGCCTTCTGTGTGGAGGGATTTCACAATGTAAGAGATATATGGTGCATTCCCAGCTCTTAGCTGTTTCCCTCAGAAATGAACAACACCGTATGTGTGAGAGGGGCAAATATAGCCGCCTCACAGCTGCAGCCCCCACTGTTTCCTTAACTCTCTCAATGCTGTGTACCTGGGCAGTGAGATACCAGATTTACTTTTTCAACAGCTGTCTTAAGTTTCAAGAGGTCAGGTTTCTTGACCTGGCCTGGCTTTTCTGTAATGTTTCTTCTAACTATAGTTAATAGCTTCTTAGATAAGGTAAGGGCCATAAACTAACCTCTGACTTCCCACTATACATCAAGTGTCCTCTACTCCCATATCTATGTAGCTATGAGTTCACTTAGAGGACAGGCTGGAATCCATGTTGTGTCACAGACTCCATTACATTATACATTAGACATTACAAACAAGTCTTATATCGCTGGATGCAAGTAAACGTCCCATTTTGCCACACTGGGTAATAACAAACAGTCATAGAGGTAGGAAGGCCCTGCTCACAAGCTTACAATCTATACCCCCAGAAAATGGGGGTGACATGCTCCTATTTGTAGGAATGTTATATTTGCCTGCCTCCTCCCCACCACCAAACCCCGGCAGTCTGTCATTCAGGTTGTGGCTTAGTAGGCACTATGCAGGACAGTTCTACTTACCATCAGGGATGTACACAAATCTCTGAATCAGGCCCTTAGTTTATTTAACAGGTTACAAATACAGTACACTACCACTCATTGGCTCACCAAGTACACGCTGGTACCAATGCGCCCTGATGATAATTATGACATATGGATAGTGAGTCTGCACAATGCAGTATGCACATTTATTTCTGTGCATGCAATGTCAGAGCATTTATATTTGTATGGATTGAACGCAAAACTTTGCTTCTCCGCACTCATCATAGTCTGCAGGAATATAGGTATACTAGGGGTGTGGCAAAAGGAGCCATGTGCTACACAGGAACTAAGGGTATTTAGCTGATAAACCCAGGGAATTCATATATTTGGAGGATAGAAAATGCGTGTCTTACCTGCAGTGCACCTCTCCCCTGCATCTGCTGCAACTGAAACCATGTAACTGATCAACCAGAACACCTGGGAGGAACTCCCTTAAGAAAACAGGGTGGCTCAACTTAAATGGGAAGTGGACCTTCACTGCTCATTTACCCAGCAACAATGGGAGTTGATTTACCTCTCGTCACATACTATGTCCAAATGTACCAATCATATCGAAATGTACTTTAAACTGTTGCACAGACTTTACTTTACCCCTGCCAAGCAGCATAAGATCTTGCCTATGGGGTCCAAACTATGCCGTAGGAACTGCACAGAAGTAGGAAATATCTTCTATGTTTTCTGGGGGTGTCCTATACTCTGCCAGCTCTGGAAGAATGTTTTTACACTTGCCTCCGCAGTTCTTCATATCTCCCTCCTGCGATAACACAGGATTGGAAGAGCCCTTCTCCTCCAACACTTCTTAAAATTGTCAGGAAGATCCATCACACCTTTCAAATGGAGACCTCTGGTATACCCTATTCCTTTACGGCTAAATCTCCACTAGTAAAATGGTTCCGGTGGCAAGAGTATTCGACATCGCGAGACAGAGCTAATTTAACTTTAGAACCAGATTGATTACATGGCCTGGTTCTGCAGAGATTAGAAACTGCACACACAAACAAGAGGAAAGCCATGCTAACCGAACTTGACGAGGTACAGCAACAGCTGAACCAACAATAATACTTAACCAAGTAACAGTGCAGGAACACACAAAGCACTGGGCAGGCGCCCAGTATCCTCTAAGGACTACGAAAAAAGGATTTACCGGTAGGTAATTAAAATCCTATTTTCTCTTACGTCCTAGAGGATACTGGGGTCCATTTAGTACCATGGGACGTACCAAAGCTCCCAAACCGGGTGGGAGAGTGCTGAGGTTCCTGCAGAACTGATTGACCAAACTGAAGGTCCTCAGAGGCCAAAGTATCAAACTTGTAGAACTTAGCCAACATGTTTGAACCTGACCAAGTAGCCGCTCGGCAGAGCTGTAAAGTCAAGACACCCCGGTCAGCCACCCAGGAAGAACCCACCGACCTAGTAGAGTGGGCCTGTACAGATTTAGGAACCGGCAAACCTGCCATAGAGTAAGCATGCTGGATAGTAAGCCTGATCCAGCGAGGAATAGACTGCTTTAAAGCAGGACACCCAATTTTATTGAGATCATAGAGCATAAACAGCAAGTCTGATTTTTTGTGACGCGCTGTCCACTTCACATACATCAATCACAACATCCAGAGACTTTGAAGTAGTAGAGGTGTCGGTAAACACCGGGACGACAATAGTTTGATTGATATGAAACGCAGACACCACCTTTGGAAGAAATTGCTGACGAGTTCTGAGTTTAGCACTATCTTCATGAAAAATCAAATAGGGGCTCTTATGAGACAACGCCCCCAATTCCGACACACGTCTTGCAGAAGCCAAGGCCAACAGTGTTACGGTCTTCCACGTAAGAAACTTTACGTCAACCTCCTGTAAAGGCTCAAACCATTCAGACTGTAGAAACTGCAACACCACGTTGAGATCCCAAGGTGCCATGGGAGGCGGTTGGATGTGCAGAACACCTTTCAAGAACATCTGAACCTCAGGGAGGGAAGCCAACTGTTTCTGGAAGAAAATGGATAAGGCCGAAATCTGGACTTTTATGGAGCCCAGGCGTAGGCCCACATCCACACCTGACTGCAGAAAAAGCAGAAAACATCCCAGTTGAAACTCCACAACAGGAAATTTCCTGAGACGTATTTTCTCCAAATGCGGTGGTAATGTTTAGACGTTACCGTTTTTCTGGCTTGGATGAAGGTAGGAATTACCCTGTCCGGAATGCCTTTCCGGGCTAGAATTTGATACTCAACCTCCATGCTCTCAAACGTAGCTGCGGTAAGTCTTGATAGATGAATAGCCCCTGTTGCAGAAGATCCTCTGGAAGAGGTAGAGTTCACGGATCCTCCAGGAGCATTTCCAGTAGACTGGCGTACCAAGCCCTTCTCGGCCAATCCGGAGCAATGAGAATTGCTTGAATCTTTTCCCTTTTTATTCTTTTGAGAATTCTTGGGATCATTGGAAGTGGTGGAAACACATACACCATCTGATAGACCCATGGAGTCACCAGAGCATCCACCGCTACTGCCTGTGGGTCTCGACCTGGAACAAAACCGCCTGAGCTTCTTGTTGAGACGAGAGGCCATCATGTCGATCTGTGAAATTCCCCACTGATGTGTCAAGCACCTGAACACTTCCGGGTGAAGGCCCCACTCTCCTGGGTGGAGGTCGTGTCTGCTGAGGAAGTCTGCTTCCCAGTTGTCTGCTCCCGGAATGAAGACTGCAGACAACGCGTGTCTTTCTGTCCAGAGGAGAATCTTTGTTACCTCTGACATTGCAGCTCTGCTCTTCGTTCCGCCCTGTCGGTTTATGTACATTACCGCCGTCACATTGTCCGACTGAACCTGGGTGTCCTGATCTTGAAGAAGATGTGATGCCTGTAGAAGGGCGTTGTATATGGCCCTTAGTTCCAGAATGTTGATTGGAAGAATGGTTTCCTGACTTGACCATGGGGATCATTCCGAGTTGATAGCTCGCTAGCTACTTTTTGCAGCCGTGCGAACGCATAGTCGCCGCCCACTGGGAGGTGTATATTTGCTGCGCAAGGGTCCGATCAGACTTGCGATCGCAAGGGTGCGATCGCATGTGTATCCGAGCGGTACATAAATAGTTTGTGCGGTTTCTGAGTAGCTCAGAACTTACGCAGACATCCGCCCTGCAAACGCTTGGACACGCCTGCATTTTTCCAAACACTCCCAGAAAACGGTCAGTTGACACCCACAAATGCCTTCTTCCAGTCAATCTCCTTGCGATCGGCTGCGTGAATGGATTCTTCATTAAATCCATCGCACAGCAACGATCCGCTTTGTAACTGTATGACGCGCCTGCGCATTGTGGTGCATACGCATGTGCAGTAGTGACCTGATCGCTGCGCTGTGAAAAATGGCAGCGTGCGGTCAGGTCAGAATGACCCCCCATTTTCCTTGGAAGTGTTCCCCCTGAGTGACTGCTCCCCAACCTCTGAGGCTTGCACCTGTGGTTAGCAGATTCCAATTTTGAATCCCGAACCTTCGGCCCCCTTCAGAGAAGTCTGAAACCACCACAGAAGAGAAATCCTGGCTCTTGGCGACAGATGTATCCTCTGATGCATGTGGAGATGTGATCTGGACCATTTGTCCAACAGATCCAGCTAGTAGGACCTTGCGTGAAACCTCCCGTGCTGCATCACCTCGTAAGCGGCTACCATCTTTCCCAGAAGGCGAATGCATACATCCACTGATATCCGGGTTGGTTTTAGAACATCCCGCACCATCGACTGGATTACCAATGCCTTTTCCAATGGAAGGAATACCTTCTGTGCCTCCGTATCCAGTATCATCCCCAGGAACGGAAGCCTCCGTGTTGGTTCCAGGTGAGATTTTGGTAGGTTCAGAATCCAACCATGATCCCGGAGTAGTCGAGTTGAGAGGGCAATGTTGTCCAACAACCGCTCCCTGGATGGTGCTTTTATCAGCAGATCGTCCAGGTACGGGATTATGGGGGTAATTCTGAGTTGATCGCAGCAGCAAGTTTGTTAGCAATTGGGCAAAACCATGTGCACTGCAGGGGGGGGGGGCAGAATTAACATTTGCAGAGAGTTAAATTTGGGTGGGTCTTTTCGTTTCTGTGCAGGGTAAATACTGGCTGCTTTATTTTTACACTGCAATTTAGATTTCAGTTTGAATACACCCCACCCAAATCTAACTCTCTCTGCACATGTTATATCTGTCCTCCCTGCAGTGCACATGGTTTTTCCCAACTGCTAACAAATTTGCTGCTGCGATCAACTCAGAATTAGGCCCTATGTTCACTCCTTGTTTGCGGATGAGACACATCATCTCTGCCATTACCTTGGTGAACACCCTCTGTGCCGTGAAAAGGCCAAATGGCAGGGCCTGGAACTGGCAGTTACAGTCCTGTAAGGCAAACCTTAGATAAGCCTGATGAGGCGGCCAGATTGGGATATGAAGGTACGCATCCATGATATCCAGAGACACCAAGAATTCCCCTTCGACCAGACCTGAGATCACCGCTCTGAGACTCCATCTTGAATTTGAACACCCGCAAATACGGGTTCAGTGACTTGAGGTTTAAAATGGATCTTACCGAACTGTCTGGTTTCGATATCACAAACAGGTTGGAATAATAAACTTTTGTTCTGTAGCTGAGGTGGAACTGGAACAATGACCTGAGTCTGTACCAGTTTTTGAATTGCATCCTGTAAATTTATACTTGCCTACTGAGAAGCTGGTAAGCCTGATTTGAAGAATCTGTGAGGTGGGAGTTCCTGAAACTCCAGTCTGTACCCCTGGGTGATGAGCTCATTGACCCAGGGATCCTGGCATGATGTCGCCCATATGTGACTGAAATCTCTTAATCTGGCTCCCACCTGCCTGTCTTCCAGGTAGTGCGGTCCACCATCATGCTGAAGGCTTTTAGGAAACAGAACCTGAGTTCTGTTCCTGTGAGCCTGCAATTGCTTGTTTTCTGGGTTTACCTCTATTGCCTTTGAAGGCTGTAGAAGATTAAACAATGTGTTTGTTGCAAAGAGGCAACAAGAAGAATAGATTGCTTTTTGGAGCACTCTTTTATAACAATATTTAATTTGCAATTCGTGTGAAATGATTATAATAATTTAAAACGTAACCTTTAATTCATACTCCTAAAATAAACAGGGATTTTCTGAATAGCAATAACTATTTTATAAATCTTATTCTATGAAAACATGAATTCAATTGTATCCCTTCTAAAGAACAATTATATGTCTTATATTATATCTAAGTGAAAGAATATTTACATGTTTGTTATTAGATTAATATCGCATTTGTGGTAAAATATTGATGAATCTCAATGCATATGTAAATCGCAGCTGGTAGTAACCATTTGATATCGCCATCACCCGCAAATAAATTCTTTTACTCTAAATCTGTGTCCGTGGCAGTCAGAATTACATTCAAATCTGTTATAACTATGTATACCAATGTCATAAACACCTGTTTCTAACCTATGTCAATATGTTAATCAATATTAATTCCTGCCAAATTCCTAGATACAAGTGTTACATATCCAGCATGTTTTATTTGACCAAGATTATTCCAAACCAGTAAATCAGGTTTATTTCAATCTGCTTAAAATTGCATTGTTAGAATAAACACTATTAATAAAGTATGACATCAGACATTAGACTATAGTATTATCCAATACTGGATACCATACCAATTAGTATAGAAAAAACATGCACAGTAACATATTGGGTGTCAGTTCCTTCAAAAATTCTTACATGCTCTCATATTGGGTAAAATGGTATTGACACAGACAACAGTACATCGCATCAATTATTTCTGTGTAGCAAACTGTTGTTATAAAATCTCACATAAATAGGTTAAGTCATACGCAGAATATTTCCTATGATGACATGATATGTGACATGGTTATGCCCATGAATGATAGAAGTTGTGGGGAGAAGTACAACCCAAGATGCCGTCCCCCTCATCTGCTGCCCAGTATCATCGTAGAGCGGATACTGAGTGAGAGTAAGGGTTATTGCCGGATTGATAGAAGAAATAGATTCGGCGTCACTTTGTCATCCTGTGCCTGGTGTTAGATGGATCCTGTTACCATAGGCATTGCAGGGTCCAAATTCGCCAGCAGGAAACAGGTAAACGCTAGGAAAATCAGATAACAGATATATGATATATCACAACCCTTAGATTAATCTGTTTCATATAATATTCAAGCACTAGTGGTTAGGCTGATAAAATTATCTACCAAGAACATATACCAAGATTTTTGTTGCCTGCAGTTCCTGTGATACCGGAGTTACGCTCAAGCAAATTTATCATAACTGGCGTAATTATATGCTAAAAGCACGTACCACAATGATAGTTGCCTAAAAACTAAAATGAGATATCTCACACACGTGTGTATACTATTAACAGGATGAAATCCTTACCTACAGTTATTGCCACTAGATATATGATTTTAGAGTGCCAAAGAAAGGGTAAACTCCTCCCATTCATCAATTCAGAGGTATAATACCAATACAACTTAAATAAACCATTAGTAACGAAACTTTAACAAGCACATAATGCAATTAAAAAATTAAAGCTACACAGATAGATATGGTACCGAAATGTCAAATATGTTATCAATTTGCGGATAATCGGCTGTATTTGCCGTGGCTGCGGTCAGAAGTGGTGATACTTTTACATGCAAATAATGCAATTAAAAAATTAAAGCTACATGGACAGGTATGGTACCGCTATACCAAATGTGTTACCAGTTTGCAGATAATCGGCTGTAATTGCCGTGGATACGGTCAGGGGTGGTGATTCCTTCCCTATTGCATTTGGACGGCTTCCTCCCGCTGTGAGGTGCCGTGACTGTGCGGCAGCGTGCAGCTACGATCCTTGGATTCAGACCGCACTGACGGCTTCCTCCCGCTGTGAGGTGCCGTGACCGTGTGGCTGCGATCGGTAGACTCGGACTGTACGTACGTTTCACCACGTCGGCTTGATCACCAGTCAGCCTGACGAGGTGCAAACAGTCACCGCATTTAAAATTCTGCTGACCAATCACTATCCTACCTCATTATGTCCCTGTCCGGAGGTCACCTGTGATTACTCAACTATTGCACAGGTCTAATCGCTCGTGTATCCAGCCTCTGTTAATTAGTCTGTATATACACGTAGTCAGTTCTGTTTCAGCCCGTGTTATCAGAAAAACCATTTATTAATTCTATCATGATTGGTACTTTATTAACACAGACTGAAATATTAAGTCAGTATATACTGATTAGTTCTACTCCCTACAATAACTGCAATATTGTGGTGGACAGATTTCCCAGGGTACTCGCAAGATTATTACTGAAATGGGAGAATTATTCGTGGTTGTGGATAATTAGTATAAGTTGTTTAAAAGGGAGATTTTACCTCAGCATCTCTGATGTATCAGTATAGAATGAGACAGAGGGGGTTCTGACAGGGGTTCAATTAGATTTATATTAACATTTGATTATCCAGGATATGGAGGAAGATAAAAAAAGGGGGAAAGTGGAGAAAAGTTTGTGTGCAGAGGGGGAAAAAAAGGGGAAAAAAGGGGGGGGGGGGGGGTGAGGGAAAGGAAAAAGGCACTGGGGGACAAGGAAGTGTGTATGTGGGGAGTGATGGCGTAATTTGTATGAAAAAGTGGGAGAAAGGATAAAGAAAGGGAAAGGGGTGAACCTGAACTTCCTAAATGTGTGTTGAATTAAAACCATGGAATGTGTACGTAATCATGTGACTGTTATGCATATCTGTATAAATGCTGATGAAGATGAGTGCACTATATTAACAGAATGAAAAAGACAAAAAGCATATAAGGACACGGGGGAAAAAATTGGGGACCAACATGGGTCTCCCAACAAAGAAAGAACCTGTGTTATGCACATGATAGGTGAATAATAGTACTAGAAATAAAGAGATGTTAAGTGTGCTATCTAAATAGTTACTTAAAAAAGGGGAAAGAATGTGTCAGTAATCATGCAGCTGGTACTGCACTGACTATAAATAATAAAACTGTGAAATAGTGAACATAAGCCTCCTTAAGTGAGAAGTAACAAAGGTGAGAAATAGTTTGAAAAAAAATGGTTTTACTTGATTGATCAAATATCTGTCTATCCCTACCTGGAAACCTACATGTTAATTAAATTCTGTATTAATTTTGGGGACCACAGGTGAAGGGTTACCTCTTCTGTCTTGGTACATATTACTTTTTATATGATCAGTTTCCTTGTGGTGGTTACAGTGTAAAAGTGAATATTTCTATTTCCCTAGTGAAGGGTTAAAACATGCTATATGAACTCTTATGTGTTTGCATGGATGCGTGCTGCCCTGTGCTAGGTGCCTTTGTCTCTCATACAGATACCAGGCCTGTGTGGGTCTGGCATCCAAGGTCAGTTCCATACCAGATGAAACTTGTTCTTTCTACCCAAATATACTGTGTTACAAAAACTTTGTTAAATGTTTGAGAAACTTGTAGAAAACCCATATATGGACATCCGCCTTTTCTGTTCTGCCTGGTAACTATTAACGAGCCAATGGGAGTGTAACGACATGTCAGTTACACCCATATGCATTGTCTTATATACTTTTGTTAACTTCATAATAAACAGTGTGAATTTTTACTGCTTGTGTTGTGCATGTACCTTGTGGCTAAAAGTTCATACTCCAGACGTCTAAGAGGCCATCACATCGAGGGTTAAAGAATATAAGGTCAAATCCTTTCAGCTGGGGGCTATGTCCGGAATTCAGTGATCGTCCCTGAATGGTAAGATAGAGAATTTATTGTCTGTCTTTGCCATACAGGATTGCGGTCATACACTGAAGCTGAATCCGTGTCAGTGTTCCGGGAACACGTGACAAGGTAATATTTAAGTCCGGGACTTAATATTACGAAGTTTTATGTAAAAGCATAAAACAGGTATCAGGGATACCATAGAATCTTTAATGTCTGGGACTTAAAGATACGTCTGAGAAAGGACCCGGGGTCCAAGCGCAATTCTCCAAAGACGTCAGTATCTGGGATACTTAAAAAAAATAGACCTGGGGTCTATACGTAACGTAGATCATACCTCGATTTGATCGTCTATATATATTCTTGTATGTTTGTAGTGAGATAAGTTCTTATATTTGGTCCAGACGGCTGGTAAGTTTTCGTCTGCCAGATATCTTTACTCAAACACTTTTCTTGCTTCCTGTTTAAAACGCTGTATTTTTCTGACATCTTGTACGAATGTAAGTATCGTACGCGTCAAAAGATTTCATGTTCTCACTATACAGATAATATTGTGATATTGTCAATGACTAATTAACTGGTTAGCTGATGCATGTATAGTAGAGTTGTAAATTTTAGATATTTTCCTTTAAAGTTGTACTGTTGATTTATATTACTGTCTGACAATGGGCTCTAGTCAGAGTAAAAAAAAACTGCATATCCCCCGCCCCTCCCTGGTGAGACATGCAAGATGTATGTTGCCCGTAACTCCACCACAGATTATTATTTAGTTAACCCATGGGTGGATAATTTAGCGGGATGGACAGAGAAAGCAGGACAGGACCCATTCCTACGGGAAGGCAGTAATTACCCTTTCTATATGGAGATTTAAGAAAAAATGTCAGTTCCCAATAGCACAGAAGCGAAGCTGCAGAGAACTGTAAATCTTTGAAAATCCCTCTCGCCTCCCCCCTTTGCATTCCAATGTATCCTGCGCTCAGAGACACAAATCTCTTGGCAGCAGTAACCCTTTCACACTAGATGGGATCGCCTCCAACTTCACTGCTGGAGGGTGCGTCCACTAGCTCTGTCCCTAACGCACCAATAACCCAGAGTTTAGATAATAGTAAAACACTGTCCCAAGCCCACTATTACCCTCGATGGCTGTATATCTTATTTGCGCAAAGCTTGCAAAGGACGCAGCTATACACATATGAAGGAAGTCTTTAAAGCCTGTGCTTTTTTGCCTGTGCTTTTTTTTTTTTTTTTTTTTGCCTGTCGCTGTGGCTTGTAAACAGAAACCTTCATAGTCTGTTACTGCGTTTTGGAAAAGGTTTAAGGACTGCTGGACAGATGACGCTGGCTTACCTTTGCTTAACTCAGAAAGCTTACTCATTTCCCCACCCACTCATGCCTATCAGAGCTCCGGACGCTTTGACAGACAGAGCCGGCCCCGCAGTCAGGGAAGATTCCAAAGACCCCGCGCACTGACGGGGCCCGGAGGAGGGCATCCCAGCCTTTATTCAACTCTCCCGTCATAGTAAAGATTCACCTCTGCTGCCACTTATTATAAATGGAAGTAAAATTCCCTTTTTAGTGGACAGCGGTGCAACAACCAGTGTTTTGTGTTCTGACCTATGCAGTATCCCCTCTCACCAGAAAAGATAGAAGGTCTCCGCCCCATGATACAGCAATTCTTACAACAGGGTATTCTCAGACATATTGTATCACCATACTGTACTCCTGTGAACCCTGTTGCCAAAGCTGATGGCAGTATAAGATTTGTACAGAATCTCAGAGCGATCAATCAGTTAATTGTCCCAATTGCACCAATTGTTCCAGATGTAAACTCACTCATTTCTGCAATCCCTGCAGATGCTGCGTTCTTCTCTGTAATTGATTTGAAGAATGCCTTTTTTCAGCATACCTGTAGATTCACAGACACAATTACTTTTTGCCTTTTCTTTTGAGGGTAAACAACTTACCTGGTGCAGATTATTGACGCACCTGTTGTCTCCAGGCCACATTGAGGCCCTGGCAACCTCACCATGGTTCAGTCCTGCTACAGTATGCAGATGATCTGCTGCTCTGTAGTAAAACTGAGGAGGCCTGCCGAGAGGATGGTGTTTCATTACTAAACTGGCTTTGTGAATGTGGACACAAGGTGTCCAAAATAAAAATGCAATGGTGTAAAAAGCATGTTGATTACTTGGGTTTTGTGCTCACTCAGGGAGAGAGGAAAATCAGTCCACAACGCATACAGTCTGTATTGGGCCTGGTCACCCCAACTACCCAGAAGGAACTACTGTCCTTCCTGGGTATGGTAAATTACTGCAGACAGTGGATATCTGATTGCTCCTATTACGATAACATTTTGAGACAAGCCACACTGAAGGACAAACCTAAAACTGTACAATGGTCACAAGAAATGTTAACTGCATATGAAAGTTTAAAATGTATGTTGATAAAAAGTCCGGCACTTGGCCTCCCCAATTATGTACTACCTTTCCATCTATATGCAAGGGACAATTGTAAAACCATGGCGGGGGTGCTCACACAGTTTCATGGAGGGAAGTTGCGCCCCGTGGCATTTTTTTCCCAAAGTCATGCCAGTGTCTGTGCAAGGTATGCCTGCCTGCCTCGGGGCTTTGGCAGCCTGTGCAATGGTTGCAGAAATGGCCACTACCCTCACTTTAGGCCACATCACAGTACTCCACACCACACATGATGTCCTGGCAATACTTAAAGGCTTACACACACAGTACATGTCAGCACAACGCCTTAGTGGATATGAAGTACTCCTTTTGAGTAACCCTACCCTTACCATTAAGTACACTGCTAGTTCTTCTGGCCCTGCACCCATTCTCAATGCCCTTTTAGGCTTGAAAGGTCCTGAGGATGAACCACCCGACCTACATGACTGTGCTGCTTCCATTGAAGCTGAAACTTCTCCCAGACTTGACATGTCTCCCGTTCCCATACCAGGCGCAGACATAGTTTTTGTTGACGGCTCCTGTAGTAGGCCCAATGACAATACATACCAGGCTGGCTATGCCATTGTCACCCTCCCTGACACTGTGTTGGAAACCCTACCAATACCTTATCAGTCCGCGCAAGCTGCAGAACTCATTGCACTCACTAGAGCATGTCCCTCCCTTGACAACGTCCATCTGCTCACTCAACTTCAAGCTGCTGCGACTAATACTGATCTCTCCGACTGGACTTACCCAATTCTGCAGAAAAATCCTAAATCAGGATTAATCTGCAAAGAGGGGAAACCCTGTATACCCCAGTCCAGTGCCCCTTTGCTCGTTGCCCAGTGCCGTGGTGTTGGTCACCGTGGTGAAGCCACAACGCTCCTCCTACTAACCAATGATTTTTATGTTGCTGGTGCCAAATCACTTGTGGACCAGTATGTTAGCAGATGCATCACTTGCCTCAGGAACAACCCTAATAAAGCTAAACACCAGCATCTTGAATACCCCACAGAAAACTCTAGGATACTCACCCTTTGAAATACTAATGGGTAGACCCTTTTCCTACACCCTGGGCTAAGAAACCACTAGTAGTACAGGAAGGAGATCTAGAACTCATCAGAGAAGAGTATGTCAGGTCCCTGATAACAAAACTGAATGAAATTGAACATGAGGTTGTTTGTAAAAACCCTTTGAATCCACAGGAACCTACACACCCCTTTAAAGTCAGAGACAGAGTCGTGGTGAAGGTGCTCCCCAGGAACAAGAGCCCAGGAGACTTCACCTATGGTCCAGAGACAGAGGTCGTAGCAGTTACCCGAACAGCAGTCCTGACAGAGGAAAGTCCTACCTGGATCCATGCATCCCGAGTAAAAAAGGTTCCTAGACCAGACCTAGAGAGGGAAGCAAGTGATTCCAGTGAGGTACGAACCGGGGCAGACAGCCCTGACCTCCCACCTAGCGAAGAAAGAAGAACAGAAGAAGATGAGGAACCTGTCCCCTATCTTTATCCTGGGGACTATCTCGATAGCCCTACTGGCCCTCATTCACCTCACAATATGTGAAGTCGACATCACACAAACAGATGGGGTCCCCACCTTGTGGTACAATTCCTCCAATACACACGTAGCCACATACATCCTTGATTATTTCATGTTCCCTAAACTTGCTGACAACAAACATTTCATACAGCAGAAAAGGAAATCAGGAATGTCTGAGACAGTATATATTTGTGTTACTGACGAATGGTACTATGACATTAGATATTATGGATCTAATTGTAATTCCTGGGAAGCTGTGGGGTGGAAT
Source organism: Pseudophryne corroboree (assembly GCF_028390025.1). Taxonomy (NCBI): domain Eukaryota; kingdom Metazoa; phylum Chordata; class Amphibia; order Anura; family Myobatrachidae; genus Pseudophryne; species Pseudophryne corroboree. The sequence goes on from NC_086447.1 coordinate 717,611,109, forward strand.
ACAGGAGCAGATTGGAAATATGGCCCATCATTTGCAAAAAATAGATATAGCAAATATCCCCAAAACAAACCTTTAAAGCCCCATATTGCCACTTCTAAAGATATGGTGGCTATTACTAACCCTACCTTTGAAGACACCCTAGCTATTGAAACTGGTTTCTCTGACATTAATTTTTGGTTGGAATGGATGAAGTATAGTGCTAACAAACACAATAAAAGCAACTGTTATGTCTGTGGCAAATCTAGGCCCCACCTAGGTACAGTGCCCCTTAATATACCCCTAGAACAGGAAAATTGTTTTTTTTTCAGCCTTTTTAATGACACCAAAACAAATGACAGTCAGTGCGAAATGTGGAAAAGGGAATATCCCATATTGTCAAAAAATCCCAACCCAGGAAGCACCATAACCATATATCCTGGAAACTATACCTGTTATACATCTAACACCACCACAGGGAGAAATCTAAAAACCTTCCCACCAGGGTATTGTGCAAATAAGCATATTCATACTTGTAACTTTAATTCTTGTAGGCATTATAGTTTATTGTGTAATCCCCTGTGGAAAGAAACTTACCTCCAAAGGCATTGATAAGGCCCTGATGTATTATGATATAACCACCAGTCCTGTCACCTCCTCTGATAGTGAGGGACCCGACGATTATGTCCAATATCTCAAGAACTGGAGGAACAAGAAAGGAGCCTCACTCAAGAATCATGTCATATAATAATCATGATTCTAAGAGGGGATTGAAGGGTTACCTCTTCTGTCTTGGTACATATTACTTTTTATATGATCAGTTTCCTTGTGGTGGTTACAGTGTAAAAGTGAATATTTCTATTTCCCTAGTGAAGGGTTAAAACATGCTATATGAACTCTTATGTGTTTGCATGGATGCGTGCTGCCCTGTGCTAGGTGCCTTTGTCTCTCATACAGATACCAGGCCTGTGTGGGTCTGGCATCCAAGGTCAGTTCCATACCAGATGAAACTTGTTCTTTCTACCCAAATATACTGTGTTACAAAAACTTTGTTAAATGTTTGAGAAACTTGTAGAAAACCCATATATGGACATCCGCCTTTTCTGTTCTGCCTGGTAACTATTAACGAGCCAATGGGAGTGTAACGACATGTCAGTTACACCCATATGCATTGTCTTATATACTTTTGTTAACTTCATAATAAACAGTGTGAATTTTTACTGCTTGTGTTGTGCATGTACCTTGTGGCTAAAAGTTCATACTCCAGACGTCTAAGAGGCCATCACATCGAGGGTTAAAGAATATAAGGTCAAATCCTTTCAACAGGCTCCACATATTATTCTTTCTCAAGGGTAATATCTCATAAAACATGTGGTATGTCTTATACCCAATGTTGTATTCATAGAAAGACAGTAAAATTTATATTTTCATTCAGGCCAGCTGGTGCTAGACAGCCTAGCCTGAAAGTCCACTCACTCTCCTTCTTCAGTAATTCCTTCATGGTATCCCCTCCACGGATACCCATTTTGATTCTCTCCAGACCAAACGTCTGGATTTGATGGGAGTCATTGTTTTGGTGTTGATAAAAGTGTCTGGCTACAGACGTGATCTGCTTGAAGTTCTTTAAATCCTTGACCGCATTCCGGATATTCCCAACATGTTCCAGGACTCTCGTTTTGAACATTCTTGTGGTAATTCCTACATACCTCATGCCACAAGTGCATAGTAGGCAATATACCACATTTGTGGTTCTGCAATTAAAGTATTCTTGGATCTTACACAGATTCCCATCCCTATCCTTGATTTCTTGTATGGATAACATGTACCTGCATGCTTTGCAGGAACCACAAGGAAAAGTTCCTTTGACTATGGGAATCCTACGTGGGTTCTGATTGAAATGACTGCGGACCAGGGAGTCTTTTAAATTTGGGCATCTTCTCCAGCTCATTGAGACTTTGTCTTTTAGGCTGGAGGCAAGATCTGGGTCTGACAAAAGAATATGCCAGTGTTTCTGAATCCCATTCTGGAGTTGCCTCCATTCCCTACAAAAATCACCCACAAATCTAGTCTCTTCTTGATCATGTTGTTGCTTCTTTTCTTGAAAGATCAAAGAGTTCCTCTCTAACTGGTTGATGGAGGTTTTAGCTCTCTTAATGAGCCTGTGGCTATATCCCCGTTCGCGTAAACGTTCCACGAGTTCACTGCTTTTTTGCTTATATATTGAAGCATCTTAACAATTCCGCTTAAGTCTAAGGAACTCACCCTTTGGGATGTTTGAGATTGTGGGTGGGAAGTGTGAACTGGAATTATGGAGTATGCTGTTTGTGGCTGTATCTTTTCGATACAGTTTTGTTGCCACAGTGTTAGTCTCATCACGATGTTGGTCCCCAATTTTTTTCCCCGTGTCCTTATATGCTTTTTGTCTTTTTCATTCTGTTAATATAGTGCACTCACCTTCATCAGCATTTATACAGATATGCATAACAGTCACATGATTACGTACACATTCCATGGTTTTAATTCAACACACATTTAGGAAGTTCAGGTTCACCCCTTTCCCTTTCTTTATCCTTTCTCCCACTTTTTCATACAAATTACGCCATCACTCCCCACATACACACTTCCTTGTCCCCCAGTGCCTTTTTCCTTTCCCTCACCCCCCCCCCCCTTTTTTCCCCTTTTTTTCCCCCTCTGCACACAAACTTTTCTCCACTTTCCCCCTTTTTTTATCTTCCTCCATATCCTGGATAATCAAATGTTAATATAAATCTAATTGAACCCCTGTCAGAACCCCCTCTGTCTCATTCTATACTGATACATCAGAGATGCTGAGGTAAAATCTCCCTTTTAAACAACTTATACTAATTATCCACAACCACGAATAATTCTCCCATTTCAGTAATAATCTTGCGAGTACCCTGGGAAATCTGTCCACCACAATATTGCAGTTATTGTAGGGAGTAGAACTAATCAGTATATACTGACTTAATATTTCAGTCTGTGTTAATAAAGTACCAATCATGATAGAATTAATAAATGGTTTTTCTGATAACACGGGCTGAAACAGAACTGACTACGTGTATATACAGACTAATTAACAGAGGCTGGATACACGAGCGATTAGACCTGTGCAATAGTTGAGTAATCACAGGTGACCTCCGGACAGGGACATAATGAGGTAGGATAGTGATTGGTCAGCAGAATTTTAAATGCGGTGACTGTTTGCACCTCGTCAGGCTGACTGGTGATCAAGCCGACGTGGTGAAACGTACGTACAGTCCGAGTCTACCGATCGCAGCCACACGGTCACGGCACCTCACAGCGGGAGGAAGCCGTCAGTGCGGTCTGAATCCAAGGATCGTAGCTGCACGCTGCCGCACAGTCACGGCACCTCACAGCGGGAGGAAGCCGTCCAAATGCAATAGGGAAGGAATCACCACCCCTGACCGTATCCACGGCAATTACAGCCGATTATCTGCAAACTGGTAACACATTTGGTATAGCGGTACCATACCTGTCCATGTAGCTTTAATTTTTTAATTGCATTATTTGCATGTAAAAGTATCACCACTTCTGACCGCAGCCACGGCAAATACAGCCGATTATCCGCAAATTGATAACATATTTGACATTTCGGTACCATATCTATCTGTGTAGCTTTAATTTTTTAATTGCATTATGTGCTTGTTAAAGTTTCGTTACTAATGGTTTATTTAAGTTGTATTGGTATTATACCTCTGAATTGATGAATGGGAGGAGTTTACCCTTTCTTTGGCACTCTAAAATCATATATCTAGTGGCAATAACTGTAGGTAAGGATTTCATCCTGTTAATAGTATACACACGTGTGTGAGATATCTCATTTTAGTTTTTAGGCAACTATCATTGTGGTACGTGCTTTTAGCATATAATTACGCCAGTTATGATAAATTTGCTTGAGCGTAACTCCGGTATCACAGGAACTGCAGGCAACAAAAATCTTGGTATATGTTCTTGGTAGATAATTTTATCAGCCTAACCACTAGTGCTTGAATATTATATGAAACAGATTAATCTAAGGGTTGTGATATATCATATATCTGTTATCTGATTTTCCTAGCGTTTACCTGTTTCCTGCTGGCGAATTTGGACCCTGCAATGCCTATGGTAACAGGATCCATCTAACACCAGGCACAGGATGACAAAGTGACGCCGAATCTATTTCTTCTATCAATCCGGCAATAACCCTTACTCTCACTCAGTATCCGCTCTACGATGATACTGGGCAGCAGATGAGGGGGACGGCATCTTGGGTTGTACTTCTCCCCACAACTTCTATCATTCATGGGCATAACCATGTCACATATCATGTCATCATAGGAAATATTCTGCGTATGACTTAACCTATTTATGTGAGATTTTATAACAACAGTTTGCTACACAGAAATAATTGATGCGATGTACTGTTGTCTGTGTCAATACCATCTTACCCAATATGAGAGCATGTAAGAATTTTTGAAGGAACTGACACCCAATATGTTACTGTGCATGTTTTTTCTATACTAATTGGTATAGTATCCAGTATTGGATAATACTATAGTCTAATGTCTGATGTCATACTTTATTAATAGTGTTTATTCTAACAATGCAATTTTAAGCAGATTGAAATAAACCTGATTTACTGGTTTGGAATAATCTTGGTCAAATAAAACATGCTGGATATGTAACACTTGTATCTAGGAATTTGGCAGGAATTAATATTGATTAACATATTGACATAGGTTAGAAACAGGTGTTTATGACATTGGTATACATAGTTATAACAGATTTGAATGTAATTCTGACTGCCACGGACACAGATTTAGAGTAAAAGAATTTATTTGCGGGTGATGGCGATATCAAATGGTTACTACCAGCTGCGATTTACATATGCATTGAGATTCATCAATATTTTACCACAAATGCGATATTAATCTAATAACAAACGTGTAAATATTCTTTCACTTAGATATAATATAAGACATAATTGTTCTTTAGAAGGGATACAATTGAATTCATGTTTTCATAGAATAAGATTTATAAAATAGTTATTGCTATTCAGAAAATCCCTGTTTATTTTAGGAGTATGAATTAAAGGTTACGTTTTAAATTATTATAATCATTTCACACGAATTGCAAATTAAATATTGTTATAAAAGAGTGCTCCAAAAAGCAATCTATTCTTCTTGTTGCCTCTTTGCAACAAACACATTGTTTAATGTTTGGCCTTTTTGATTGTAGGAGCACCTCCAGCATTCTAAAGCTTAGAACTCCAGAGGAGGAATATATTTACTAGCTGGTTTTTGTCCTTCAATGTACTTCCATTAATGTAATCAACTAATTTTAGTCTGGTGCGGGATACTTAGTATAATATCAAAGGCTGTAGAAGAACCTTTGGTTTTATTTTAAAATTTTGCTGTCCTAACGGAGTGGGAGCAGAGTAGGTCTTCCTAGCTTGGGGGTGGGGGGGGGAGGGGGGGGGGCTGCGGAAAGAAGGTATGTAGACTTACCCGCCATTGCCTTGGATATCCACTTATCCAGTTCATCTCCAAAGAGGGCCTCACCTGTGAATGGTAGGCTATCCACACCTTTTCTGGAATCTGCATCCGCAGTCCACTGACGTAGCCATAGGCCCCTGCGTGCTGACACTGCCATGGCCGTGGTGCGTGCATGGAGCAAGCCTATCTCTTTTATGGCCTCTACCATAAATTTGCAGAGTCCTGTGTGTGTGCTGTAGGAGTAAACCTATCTCCCCTCTGGTTAAGGAATCTAACCCCTCAATTAGGTTACCTGACTATTTTGCAATGGCCCTAGTGATCCATGCATTAGTTATAGTGGGTCTTTGGGCCACCCCCGCAGCTGTGTAAAGAGATTTGAGAGTGGTCTCAATTTTGCAGTCAGCCGTGTCCTTTAAGGAGGTTGCCCCCAGGACAGGTAAGATTATCTTACGTGACAACCGAGGTACCGATGGGTTTTCCCATTTTTTTTTTCTATCATCCTGAGGAAAAGGAAAGGATGCTATTAACCTTTTAGGGATCTTAAACTTCTTGTCAGGATTAATCCAAGTTGCTTCAAATAATGAATTTAATTCCTTAGATGCAGAGAAAGTAGTTGAGGATTTCTTTTTTACATTAAAATAAGATTCCTCATCTTCTTCTGTCACTTTGTCAGGAATGTGCAGGACTTCTCTAATAGTTTCTATTAGGGCCTGTATTCCTTGTGAGAGAACTGCATCCCCCCTCCCGAGTCCACCTCACCCTCCTTGGCGTCTGATACGTCATCATCAGTGTCATCCTGCAGGATTTAGGCCAGTGTACGCTTTTGTGGACAAATGGTAGGGGTCTGAGACGCTGGTCACAGACTGTCTTAAGTATTGCGTCTCTTTCTCATTTTGGGACAATTTATGTTAAATATTTGAGATTATCCCTTTTAATGAATCCAACCATACTGGTTCGGATCCACTAGCCTGAGAATGTGTACTATCCTGAGTACACTGTAGTGATCCCCCTGGGGAAGAAAAACACTCTGCCGTGCATGAGACACACTCCTTTGACATTGTAAAATGTGAAAGAACACACCCACACAGGAGAAAGGTTAAAAGCACAGTTAACCCACACAGAGCCCTCTAGGGAGACACAGAGTATGATGGAGCCAGCCACACCGCGCCCTTATAGCTAATGCCAAGCTTAGCTGGGTCGCAAATTAAGTACCCTTAATAGGGCTTAGTATTCTAATATTGCTCCCCCCCTTGCTATGACCCCCTGGTACCACTGAGGTAATCTGGAGTCCTTGTGGAGGAGCTGCGCTTCCCTGCCAGTCTGTCTGTGTAAACTGCAGAAGGAAAATGGCGCTGGTGAGCTGCTGGATCCGCTCATAGTGAAGCCCCGCCCCCTCAATGGCACGCGGTCTTCCCATTTTTTTTTATAGTGGCTGAGGTGATTTTGGTGCTTAACAGTGGGTCAGAGCCCCTGTAAGCACTGTGCCAGTGTGGGTAGTTGTTTAAAAACGGCTCAGCTCGACCCTCATAGGGGTGCAGCAATGCTGATCTGAGCCTGGAGACGCAGCGCACTCAGAGCTGTGCTCCTACCCTTGTGCCGCCATAATAGCCGGCGACCCGTTAACGGGGACTAGTACTCACCACTCTTCTAACTTCTGGCTCTGTTAGGGGTGGCGTCGTGCTGCGGAAATGTACGCTCGCCGTGGAGGGGCTTGCGAATGGTTCCCTCAGGAGCTCAGTGTCCTGTCAGCGGGAAACAGGACCATTAACCCTATAGGAGGTTGGGCCGTTCCCCCTCCTAAGTCCCACGAAGCAGACAGGCTGGTGCCAACCAGCCCTGTCTGAAAATAACAAACAGAAAATAAATGCAGAAAACTCTTCAGGAGCTTCCCTAAGCGTGACTGACCGGCTCCTCCGGGCACATTTTCTAAACTGAGTCTGGTAGGAGTGGCATAGAGGCAGCACACACAATTGATTTCTTAAAGTGCCCAAGGCTCCTAGTGGACCCGTCTATAACCCATGGTACTAAATGGACCCCAGTATCCTATAGGATGTAAGAGAAAACCTATTGATGAAAAAAAAAGAGTTTAGACCTAATTCAGAGTAGTACGCTATGCCAATGTTTTCGCAATTGAGCATTTATCAGACTGCATTTGCTCTGCGATGGCACTGCGCATGTGTCACGGTTCCTTTGTGCTCGCAGTGAGGATATAATCACAGAGTGATTGTCAGAAAGTGACTGTTTGTGGGAGGTAACGAAGAGTGGCGGCAAAAATGTAGGTGTGTCATGGCCGTTTCAGGGGGCTGTTAGACATGGCTGCAGCTACCTTTTTTTTTTTCTCAAAAAGCATTAGAAGAGAGATAACAAACAAGTACAATATACAAGAACAATGGAAATTGCAAACACTATTACTATTAAAAATCTTGTTAAAAAATAATATTCTTTTCTGTTTGTTTTTCAAACCTGGTGAGCAGCAAATTTAATTTGCAAAGAGAATTTTATATTTTATTTTAAGTTGATTAACTAAGTCTGTATTATATCCTCCCAACCAGTGGTTGAAGTGGGAATTTAGAAGTGGGGATATGGAAAATGTAAAGGTATTTAGTGTTCACTCTGTGTACTGTTGCGCGCACATCAGAAAGTGAGACCTGGCCACTCACAAGGGAAGGTGTCCTTAAGACACTCCCACTTTACCTTGGTGTAGGGGGCATGCCCAGGACTCATGGAGATACTGGTCAGTCCAAAAGCTCTCCCAGCAGCGTGAACAGATGCCGTGTGCTTGGAAGTTATGTTGTGGTCTGTACCTTTCAATTTTCACATGGGCCCCCACAGAAAAATAATAAAATGCATAGGCTTTGCATAAAAGAAACAAACACATGAGCCCCCACAGGAAAATAATAAAATGCATAGGCTTCTCATGAAGGAAACAAACACATTGTCCCTCTTAGGAAGATAATAAAACACATAGGGCCAAATGTAATAGAGTGACAGTTTCAGAAAGTGAGAGATTTTGGTAATGTTTTTCATTATTTTTTAAAGTGGCAATCATTTACACTGAAAAACCAGGTTGATCTTGCTGTCTAAATGATTGCCAGTTTAAAAAAAAAACTGCAAAACCTTACCAAATCTCTCACTTTCTGAAACTCTCACTCTATTACATTTGGCCCATAGGCTTCACCTGAAAGAAACAAACACAAAGGCCCCCACAGGATAATAATACAACTCATAAGCTTTGCATTAAAGAAATAACACAGACATAGGGGGTAATTCTGAGTTGATCGCAGCAGCAAGTTTGTTAGCAATTGGGTAAAACCATGTGCACTGCAGGGGAGGCAGATATAACATGTGCAGAGAGAGTTAGATTTGGGTGGGTTATATTGTTTCTGTGCAGGGTAAATACTGTCTGCTTTATTTTTACACTGCAATTTAGATTTCAGATTGAATACACCCCACCCAAATCTAACTCTCTCTGCACGTTTCATCTGCCACCTCTGCAGTGCACATGGGCCCTCATTCCGAGTTGTTCGCTCGCAAGCTGCTTTTAGCAGCTTTGCAAACGCTAAGCCGCCGCCTACTGGGAGTGAATCTTAGCATAGTAAAATTGCGAACGAAAGATTCTCAAAATTGCGATTACACACCTCTTAGCAGTTTCTGAGTAGCTTCAACCTTACTCGGCATCTGCGATCAGTTCAGTGCTTGTCGTTCCTGGTTTGACATCACAAACACACCCAGTGTTCGCCCAGACACTCCTCCGTTTCTTCAGCCACTCCCGCGTTTTGCCCAGAAACGGTAGCGTTTTTTCGCACACACCCATAAAACGGCCTGTTTCCGCCCAGAAACACCCACTTCCTGTCAATCACATTACGATCACCAGAACGAAGAAAAAAACGTGAGTAAAATTCCTAACTGCATAGCAAATTTACTAGGCGCAGTCGCACTGCGGACATTGCGCATGCGCATTCGCGACTAATCGCTCCGTTGCGAAAAAAAATAACGAGCGAACAACTCGGAATGACCCCCCTGGTTTTGCCCAATTGCTAACAAATTTGCTGCTGCGATCAACTCAGAATTAGGCCCATAGTCAACAATAGGAGAAAACATACACACAGAAAAAGACACACACACACACACACACACACACACACACACACACACACACACGCACACGCCCCCATAAAAAAAAACTCCTAAGTTTGAAGCCTCTTAAATTACTGACCTGAGGCTATACAGTAGGTCCACGCAGGGTGGTAGGGTCTGCGAGAGGGTTTGCATCCTGCGTCCCTGCGGGTTGTGGGCATTTCACCCCAGTGAAGTTGGGGGTTTCATTTTGGGTGGAAGCCGGCGCTGTCTTCTGCTGTGGAGAATCATTCTGCCTACGCCTCCTTCTACCATGCTAACCTGTGGGACAGTGCTCTGCGCTGAGCACCCGGCCACCCAATCATTGTACCTGTGCCTTCTACTACCCTGGAGCACCTGTTGAGCACCCGGCTGCCCGACTCCTGTGCCGGGACATTACCTGTGGCGCCTCTTCCCTAACCCCATGATTGGACAGCCACCCCATTCTCCCAGACCTCCCTGCTCTCAGCCACTTTTGTCCCTGCCATCCGGTGGGCTCCTGGGGCACTGGGCTGTCAGTTGGACCACAACTTCCGGGTCAGTGCAATCGAAGTGCTGGTATGCACACTTTGACCACTGCTCCCAACTGATTACTTTTATTTTTCTAGGAAAGGCCATTCTCCATTGAAAACATGGGAGAGAGGATTTTTTTTTCGAATGTCTGACCCCTATATACACTGTTGGTTTATACCATTTCCAGATGGCGTAAACCATAACCTCCAAACATTCGAGTGTATGCACTCTGGACTTACCGCGCCAGAGGGGTCTGGGACTCCAGGTCGACAACAAAAAGGTCGACACACCTTAGGTCGCCACCAATTGGTCGACACACCTTAGGTCGACATGGACAAGAGGTCGACATGGACAAAAGGTCGACAGGAACAAGGTCGACATGGAAAAAGGTCGACATGAGTTTTTTATGTTTTTTTGGTGTCGTTTTCTTCGTAGAGTGACCGGGAACCCCAATTAGTGCACCGCGTCCCCTCGCATGGCTCGCTTCGCTCGCCATGCTTCGGGCATGGTGCCTTCGCCCCGCTTCGCTCGGCACAGATTACTGTTCCAATCGTAGTCCACATGGATCGTTAAGTATGAAAAAGTTCCAAAAAAGAAAAAAATTGTGAAAAACTCATGTCGACCTTTTTCCATGTCGACCTTGTTCCTGTTGACCTTTTGTCCATGTCGACCTTTTGTCCATGTCGACCTAAGGTGTGTCGACCAATTGGCGTCGACCTAAGGTGTGTCGACCTTTTTGTTGTCGACCTGGAGTAACATGGACCCATTCAAAAACATACACATAAATAAACATATCACATACAAAACATAAAAAACATGTACGAAACAACACAAAACTGGTCACTTCCTATTATATGGTCTGGAAAAAATCAATCAAGAAGCCATAAAAAAGCAAGTTGCCAGATCCTCGCAATCCACTATATCAAAATATATTATAAGGATTATCCTCATTTAGTCCGCTAGGAAATATAGTGTCCATTTTAAAAATCCATCTCGCTTCTTTTTTTTTTTTTTTTCAATTCGCTCAATCGGTCACCACCATGAATGTTTCTTGGTATATGATCAATCAGCATACACCTTAGACTAGCCATAGGAATGGGTTTCAGTATGATTTGCCGACGGACACAATACAGACGGTCATAATCCCAATCGCCATTGACCAACAGTCAAAATACCGACACGGTCAAAATTATGCCGACATGTTCAAAATACTGACATAGACAGAATGCCGACATTTGAAATGCCGACATTTCAAAATACAGACATAATTTTTTCTGTGGGGTTTTTTTTTTTTACAATGTCGACATAGGTCGACATGGACACATTGTAAGTGTATCGGGTCCCCTCGCATGGCTCGCTGCACTCGCCATTCTTTTTTTTTTTTTTGAAAGAATATTTTATTGGGTGAATTAGAATTGAGTTACAACTCGTGAGAGAAAAAACAGTAGGCTTATTATAATATCTTAGCTAAATATCGTTATACTGTAACAAGCGTCTGCGGTCCAATATATATCATCGAAGATCAATAGGAGTGTAACTCATAACATTGAAATAAAATTTAACATTTTATATATATGAAGATGAATATACTGGTCATAAATCTGGTAGAAAAGATATATGTAGTAGATTGTAGGAAAGATGAAGAAGGAAAGTAGTATAGAACGTTAGGGATTATTTATGGGGGGGAGACAGGGAGGTAGTAAGGGTGCCGATAAAGAGAATAATAGAGAGAAAGGGGGAAAGAGAAAGGGTGATAAAGTGTGGGGGGGGGGGAGGTAGGGTCGGGGATAGGATTCATAAAATCGAAGATGCAATCATATAATACAAGTAGTGTATAATACAAGTAGCCAGTCGGGGTGTAGCATCGTGCTAGGTGAATTCAGATGGTTTTTAGATGGTTGACAGGGGAGGTTCGGCGTTGTAGTAATCGGTCCAAGGTGACCAAACGCGGATAAATTGAGTCGGGGTGTCATGAAGGACTGAGGAGATTCGTTCTAGTCTGTAAGTTGACCATATGGCGTTAATTGTAGCTGGGACGGGAGGGGGGGTTGTGGATTTCCAGTGCGATGTGCACTCGCCATTCTTCGGGCACGGTGCCTTGCTGCACTCTGCACACTATTATGGTCCCTCTCCAGGTCCACTGGGATGGTAAAGTATGAACAACTCTGTTTTGGACCAAAAATTCCTTAAAAACGCATGTCAGCATTTTGAACATGTCTGCATTTCAAATGTCGATATTCTAGCTATGACGGCATTTTGAACATGTTGGTATAATGAATGTTGGTATTTTGACTGTCGGTCAATGGCTGTCAGGATTATGACCGTTGGTATTGTGTCCGTCGGTAAATCAACTGCTACCCACAGAATGACCAGCCTCCAAAAAATGTTTAGTGACCGGCTTATCAGTCCGACCAGTATCCAATGCTGCTCTGTATATATAAAAGAGAGACAGAAGTGCCTCCTAGTGCAAATAAAGAATTAACACCACCGCAGTTCGTGAATTCAAAATATTTTAGAAAGGCTTATCTCAGGTTCTTGTAATGATCCACACAAGATTACCAACCATATGAAGTTTGAAGAATTTTTTAGTTTTTGTAATACAGATCCAGTATACATCAAAGATAAAAAAAAACCCACAAACATAGTGTAATCCAATTTACATTAGGAACACAGGAACATTAAGCAAAGCCTGTACATGAAATTAGAGGTATACCAGCGTATCTGAATAACAGCATACAATAGATATCACACGATGTGTTTCATCTTGGAGGGACTGTGCGCCTAATTCAGACCTGATCACTAGGCTGCGTTTTCATACAGAAGGCGATCAGGTCTAAACTGCGCATGCGTATGCCCTGCAATGCGCAGACACGTTGCACGGGTACAAAGCGGATCGCTGCTCAGTGATGGGTTTGCGTGAAGAATCCATTTGCACGGGTGTTCGCAAGGAGAGTGACAGGAAGAAGCCGTTTGTGGGTGTCATCTGACCGTTTTCTGGAAGTGGTTGGAAAAACGCAGGCGTGTCCATGCGTTTGCAGGGAAGGTTCCTGACGTCAGTTCCGGATAGGCTGAAGTGTTCACAGCAGCTGAGTAAGTCCTGGGCTACTCAGAGACTGCACAAGATCTGTTTGTCCAGCTCTGCTACACATGTGTTCGCACACTTACAAAGCGAAAATACACTCCCCTATGGGCGGCAAATATGTAAACGCAGGACTGCAAAAAAAAAAAGCAAGCGACCAGGTCTGAATTTGGCCCTGTGTTTCATCCTTCAGACTTCCTCAGGGGAAATCTGAGGCAGGAGAGAAAGGGAAGGGGTAGTGTGAGAGAAGCCTGGTGGGAGGCAATGTGCCTGGATGGATGGATGGATGGATGGTTGGATGGATTCCGCACATGAAGTGTGTGGCAAAGTTGTGGGAGGAGTCAGATGAAAGGAGTGGAGGGTTGGGCGTAGGAGGAGGTCAAAGATAGCAAAAATATTCTGGTTGTGGGAGGACTGGGAGGAATATTTTATAGTATTTTAAAATAAGATTGCTTGGCAAGGGAAGGGCAGTGCTAAAGGAAAAGAGCATGAATTATTAAGTAGAGGGAGTCTGCATGGGAGCACTATTTTCTCCAGTGTCGATCAGCAGTACAGAACACTTTTGCATGTAACTGGTGCATTTGGAATGCCATGGTTAATAGTGGGAGCAACAGAATCCAAGACAGATGAAAGGGAGCTATAGCAGAAGGAAACTGCATGGCCAGTAGAGGGTGGCAATAGGGTCTATAAGTGATTTGCGTAAGGAATCATAGGCTTGGCCATCGACTCAAATTATGACCACAATAGCAATAGTCAATGGCGGAACTAGCGAGCGGTGGGCCCAGGTGCGACAAAATGCTTCGGGCCCCCATCCCATCCAAGTCCACCCCCTCACCCCTGGAAAGGATCTGGTGACGGGGACCTGCTCGCGGCCAGAGAAATGGATACCTAGCAACAGTGCCGTAGCTAGACATTTTAGCACTGTGTGCAAGAAACGGCATCGGAGCCCCACCCCTGCATGCAAAACAGGGTCAGTGCGCGCCGTAGGCGTGCGCAAAAATACATAGTGGCGTGGCTTCGTGGGGAAGGGGTGTGCCCACAAAATAATACCAATTCATAAAACGGTGCACAGTAGTCTCCATTATTCAAATTACGCCGCACAGTAGCACCACTACACCACGTAGAGACCCTTTTACACCTTACAGCGGACAGATTCCTCTTTTTACACATTACAGCAGACAGCGTCCCCTTTTTACACATTACGACAGACAGCGTCCCCCTTTTTACGCATTACGGCAGACAGCGCGCACTTTTTACACATAACGGCAGACAGCGTGCACTTTTTACACATAACGGCAGACAGCGTCCCCTTTTTACACATAACGGCAGACAGCGTCCCCTTTTTACACATTACGGCAGACAGCGTGCCCTTGTTACACATAGTGGCAGACAGCGTACACTTTTTACACATAACAGCAGACAGCGTGCCCTTGTTAAACATAGCGGCAGACAGCGTACACTTTTTACACATAACGGCAGACAGCGTGCCCTTTTTACACATTACGGCAGACAGCGTCCCCTTTTTACACATTACGGCAGACAGCGTACACTTTTTACACATTACGGCAGACAGCGTACACTTTTTACACATAACGGCAGACAACGTCCCCTTTTTACACATTACGGCAGACAGCGTGCCCTTGTTACACATTGCGGCAGACAGCGTCCCCCTTTTTACACATTACGGCAGGCAGAGTCCCCCTTTTTACACATAGCGGCAGACAGATTCCCCATTTTTACACATTGCGGCAGGCAGATTCCCCCTTTTTACACATTGCGGCAGGCAGATTCCCCATTTTTACACATTGCGGCAGGCAGATTCCCCCTTTTTACACAAGAAAGAAAGAAAGAAAGAAAGAAAGAAAGAAAGAAAGAAAGAAAGAAAGAAGAATTATACTTACTCTCTCCGCTGGCTCAGGCTCCTCGGTGCAGCTTGACGATTCCCGGGCAGTAGAGAAGGAGGAGGAGGGAGGTGGAGGAGGGAGCCGCAGCAGCGCTGTGTTATTGGTGGAGGCGCTGCTGCTGCTGCCCCTCTGCTTCACTATGGGCTGTTCTCGGAAGACAGCCTATAGTGAAGCAGAGGGGCAGCAGCAGCAGCGCCTCCACCAGTAACAAAGCGCTGCTGCGGCTCCCCCCTCCACCTCCCTCCTCCTCCTTCCCTCTTTCCCCCGTACCGCTGCTCCTCTCCGGGCGGCTGTGCGCTGCGGGCAGCGGTTGCCCGCAGCACACAGCGGCATGTAATGAGTCAGTTTGACTCATTACATGCTTTGGGCCCCTGGACAGAGGCGGGCCCCAGTGCAACGCACTGGTTGTACTTGCGGTAGTTCCGCCTCTGGCAATAGTATATAATGCAGTTACTAGAGCTGCTGCCACAACATACAGTTTAAGGGACAGAGTGGAGCTGCTTGCACATGCCCAGTGGTAGCAGCTTCTTCTACCAAGTTTGCTGTGTGTGTGGTTCTGAGCGCTCAATCAGTGCACTCGACCAGGGAGTAGCTGCTAGGAAGAAGAGACAGGTGCCTTACTATGTGGCGGGGGAATGTATGCTTTCCTGTTTTCTACTGGTTCTGTTATGTTTGTGTATTTATTTATTTATTAATTAATTAATTATGGGACTAGTTACAAGCCCATCAAAATGACGGAACAACATAACAGTAATTTCAGCGCTGGCAGCCGAATGGAGCAACATTTGAATTGTTCCGTCGGGCACCATCTAGTGGCCGCTGGCAAGCAAAATACTTGAATTCCCCCCATAGAGGTGAGGAGCAGCATTAGACTTTTATTATGTAGGATGTTTAACCTTTTCCTGACAACTTATTCTATTTATATTAGTTAAATGTTTTATACAGCCTATATTATAGACCATCTATATCCAGTGTATAAAAAGACTTATGTGGGCCTGTTTTACATTAGATGCCCTTTCTTTTCTCTGTATTGTTCACCATTTTACTTGTTATTGTTGTTCTTTTACCGCTCCACCAGACTCATGCACTAGTTACGCAGAGCAGGTGATTTGTAGATTTCATTTGGAAACTCCCCTATAGAAATCCTGCGTTTGCCCCTATAAGCAGTGTCGGACTGGGGCATGAAGGGCCCACCGGGGAATTTATTTTTAAGGGCCCATGTTTAGGGGTTTGGCTAACTATTAGAGAGTGCCTGTTCAGGGCCGGTGCTAGCGTGTTCAGCGCCCCCCTGCAAACTATAAATTTGCGCCCTCCCATACTTTACAAAGGGACAACGCATTCCTTTGGTGCACACCGAAAAAAGGGTGTGCTCTTACACGGAAGGGGCATGGCCACACAATAGTACTCCCATTTCAAATTACGCCACAGTAGCACAATCTTTTTCACATAACACCACACATAGTAGTGCTTCTTATACACAAAATCCTCCCTGTAGTAGTGCCGCTTACACAAAATCCCCCCTGTAGTAATGCCGCATACACAAAATCCCCCCTGTAGTAGTGCCACTTACACAAAATCTCCCTGTAGTAGTGCAGCTTACACAAAATTCCCACTGTAGTAGTGCCGCTTACACAAAATCCCCCCTGTAGTAATGCTGCATACACAAAATCCCCCCTGTAGTAGTGCCACTTACACAAAATCTCCCTGTAGTAGTGCCGCTTACACAAAATCCCCCCCTGTAGTAGTGCCGCTTACACAAAATTCCCACTGTAGTAGTGCCGCTTACACAAAATCCCCCCTGTAGTAGTGCCGCTTACACAAAATCCCCCCTCTAGTAGTTCCGCTTACATAAAATGCCTCCTTAGTATTTCTGCTTACACAAAATCCCCCCTGTAGTAGTGCAGCTTACACAAAATCCCCCCTGTAGTAGTGCCGCTTACACAAGATCCCCCCCTGTAGTAGTTCCGCTTACATAAAATGCCTCCTTAGTATTTCTGCTTACACAAAATCCCCCCTGTAGTAGTGCGCTTACACAAAATTCCCCCTGTAGTAGTACCGCTTACACAAAATCCCCCCTGTAGAGCCGCTTACACAAAATCCCCCCTGTAGTGCTGCTGCTTACACAAAATGCCCTCTCAGTAGAGCTGCTTACACAAAATCCCACCTGTAGTAGTGCCTCTTACACAAAATGCCCCCTGTAGTAGTGCCGCTTACACAAAATCCCCCCTGTAGTAGTGCCGCTTACACAAAATCCCCCCTATAGTAGTGCCGCTTACACAAAATTCCACCTGTGGTAGTGCCGCTTACACACATTTTGCCCACCCAGTCACACACACACACACACACACACACACACACACACACACACACACACACACACATACACACACAAACAGATACACACAGATAGATACATACATACACACAGATACACACGCATACAGATATACACATACACACACACACACACACACACACACACACACACACACGCAGATACAGACACTTTCTCAAGCTGACTCACTTAGAGCATACCTCCCAACTGTCCCGATTTTCGCGGGACAGTCCCGTTTTTTGGGGACTGTCCCGCTGTCCCACCCGCGGGCCGCAGTGTCCCGCGGTGGGGGGGACAGTTGGGAGGCTCTGTCTGTCGCTGCCCTGCTTAGCAGAGCAGCGGTGAATAGACACTGTGCGCATGCGCACAGCGTCTATTCAGTGCAGACAGGGGGAGAGGGGGCATGCCAGCGGCTCACAGAGCGCTGGGCATGACTCCTCAGTGCCGAAAACGGGGCGTGGCTCACGATCGCGGGTCCTCCCGCGAAGCCACGCCCCCTTTTCATAGGCCACACCCCTTTTCGGGAGCGTGTGTCCCTCTTTGGAAGGGGGCAAAGTTGGGAGGTATGCTTAGAGATGTGTAACTCACTCTTTAGCCGCTCTTTTGAGCCGGCTCTACGAAGTGAGCCGGGTGAGCCGTGAGCCGTTTCAAGTGAGCGGCGGTTCACTTCACCTGTCAGCTCCCTCTGTCTGTGACTGTGTGTAACTGTTACTGTAATGAGATCAATGCATTCACGATGACTCATGAGAAGAACCGACTCGCTCCCGGCTCCAGGCAGGAAGTGGAACAGAGCCGGCGCAGTGAGCTGCGGTTCTTCACTGAGTCAGTGACGTGTATCATTATACAGTACACTGACTCAGTGAAGAACCGCAGCTCACTGCGCCGGCTCTGTTCCACTTCCTGCCTGGAGCCGGGAGCGATTACGTTCTTCTCATGAGTCATCATGAATGCATTGATCTCATTACAGTAACACACAGATAGAGCAGACACAGGTGAACCGCCGCTCACGTGGAGTCTGTTATTTATTGGTTGGGTCAGGTGACAGGTGTGTAATTATTAATATATGTACAGTATGTGTGCTTTCCTTTTTTTTTAAAGACTTAAAGGCTCTTTATTTTCCTCCCCTGGAGAAGAGGCACAGGGGGTGATAAAGTGGGTGCTGCTGCATTTCACCTTCCTTCCCTGACAGTGACAGCTAAACACCAAGGGGGGGGGATGTGACTAAACAAAACCACCAGGGAAAACAAAGGCACAAATGGGCAGAGGAGGTGGTGCTGTCACCTGTAATTAGTGAGCCGTGAGCAGTTCAAAAGAACCGGCTCTTTTCCATGAGCTGGACCGTTCAGAGCCGCTCACGGAAAAGAGCCGAGTTACCCATCTCTAGACTCACTCTCTTTACATCTTCTTACCAAAAGGAAGTCTGGCTGGCCGGAGCTGTCCATCCTCCAGGCTGTTTCTCCTCATGATCAGCATGGTCCCTTGTAGCTCCACCCCTCTGTTCTGTGTAGCCCCGCCCCCTTTACTGCGCTTCCTGCAGAGTGAACTTGAACACTCCGCGCTGTCTGTCACACACAGGGAGGGGGATAGGATGCTTAAAGCTGCCGGCGTCGCTGCCTGTCACAGTGTGACAGGCACAGCAACCGGCAGCAGCAAGGGGACAGGCGGCGCAGCAGCAGTGGGGATGCAGGGTAGGCAGAGCTCCTCTCCATCCTGGTGCCTACCTGCACTGCATCCCTTTGCTGAGCGGGTAGCACTGGGCCTGTGCCTGTTACTATTGCATGCATGATAATATACCAGATTACTAATAGCAATGCACTGTAGAGAATACACAATAGTCATGCATACCTCCCAACTTTGTCATCCTATGAAGATGGCCGTGCGTGCTCCCGAAAATGGGGCGTGGTCTATTGAAAGGGGCGTGGCTGTGCAGATGACCCGCGGTTGTGAGCCACGCCCCAATTTTCGTCACTGAGGGGGCATGCACAGCGCTTGTGAGCTGCTGGCATGCCCTCTCTCCCACTGTCTGCACTGAATAGACGCTGTACGCATGCTCACAGCGTCTATTCATCACTGCTCGCGGGTGGGACAGTAGGACAGTCCCAGAAAAACGGGACAGTTGGGAGGTATGGTCATGTGCAGTATACGGTAACACACGAATAATGTATAATTCAAGTACACACTGTGGAGCCTGATCCCTAGATGAGGAGATGAGCGCACCCCCCCCTTACACACACACACACACACACACACACACACACACACACACACACACACACACACACACACACACACACACACACACACACACACACACACACACACACACACACACACACACACCCGGGCAGTGAGGCCCATCAGGAGGTTTCCCCTGGACCCCTGTGGGCCAGTCCAACACTGACTGTAAGGAATAGTTTCTCTTTGTTTTGTTTTTAATAATGTGATTCAGGGGATGAACCTCAAGCTTACTTGCCTACTCTCCTGGAATGTCCGGAGGCTCCTGAAAATCATGTGGCGCTCCCAGCCCCCAGGGAAAGCGGACAAGTCTCCCAGACCCTGCCTTCATTACCCGCACTTGCTGTCTTCCCATGACCTCGGACTGAATTGCCTTAACAAACAGGTTCAGCTGTAGAAGTGATATGTCATTTGATTTAGTAGCCTTTCTAAATAACTGTTTCCTTGATGTGACAACTCCTCAACCCTACTATATAATTTCCTGCTACCACCAGAAGTTTCAAGCTGTTTTAAATTTGAGGAGACAGTACAAAGGAACAGTAAGGTGTCTATTTACTAAGCCTTGGAGAGAGCGAAAGTGGAGAGAGATAAAGTACCAGCCAAACATGACAGTTAGGAGCTGGCTGGTTGGTACTTTCACTCTCTCCACTTTATCTGTCTCCATTTCTTAGCAATAGACTCCTTTACAATAATATTATTAATGAAAATATGGTTGTATATTTGTAATAAGCATGTGTGGCTAATAAAATTAGCATATACATATTTGTGTAACATCTTCTACAAAACACAGACTTCAACACTTGCTTTCATTCTTATTTTAGCCTTGTGGGGGGGAGGGGGGGGGGGGATTCAATTAGCTTTGATAAGCCCCTATTCCATTGTATGCACTAAATTACCGGTGATAATTCTCCACAGGATTTACCGCAGATTTCACTTTGCCGCCTCAGAGTAGGTGATAAGCTTGGGGATTTGGTTCAGAACCCCTGAGACCCCCCTTTCCCGAATGACTTAGGCTAGCAGTGCCAGCTACACATGATATGTCCCCCAGCAGTGCCAGCTATACACAATATGCTCCCCAGCAGTGCCAGCTACACATGATACTGTTCACTTTTTAGGGCAGGGTGCTGATCACAGGGAGGACACATTTTTAAGTTAAGAGGGCAAAATGATGTACATACTGTAATGCTTGGTGCTCCATTACCTACATGCCAAAGCATGGACAGTGCGCAAAAATTTAGGGACGTTACTTCGTGGGGAAGGTGCGTGGCCACATAATAGTGGCAATTCGCATTACACCACACAGTAGTGCAGATAATACACATTGCACCAGGCAGAGCACGTTAGACACTTTGCGCCAGGCAGAGCACTGAGACACACTGCACCAGGTAGAGCACTGAGACACATTGCCTAGCCACAGACGACTAGCGGGAACATACATGATATGCTCCCCAGCCGTGCCAGCTACACATGACATGCCCCCCCAGCAGTGCCAGATACATAAATGGCCACAGTGCCAGATACATAAATGGCCACACAGTGCCAGATATGTCCCCACAGTTCCAGATACATAAATGCCCCTACAGTGCCAGATACATAAATGC
This sequence comes from Pseudophryne corroboree, assembly GCF_028390025.1. Taxonomy (NCBI): domain Eukaryota; kingdom Metazoa; phylum Chordata; class Amphibia; order Anura; family Myobatrachidae; genus Pseudophryne; species Pseudophryne corroboree. Next base: position 717,632,384 of record NC_086447.1, read on the forward strand.
CCCCACACTGCAGATATGCCCCCACAGTGCCAGATACATAAATGCCCCCCGTGCCAGATACATAAATGCTCCCACAGTGCCAGATACATAAATGCTCCCACAGCGCAGATATGCCCCCACAGTGCCAGATACATAAATGCCCCCACAGTGCAGATATTCCCCCACAGTGCCAGATATGACCCCACAGTGCCAGATATGCCCCTATAGTGCCCTGCCCAATACATAAATGCCCCCACACAGTGCCTGATCCATAAATGCCCCCACAGTACCTGCGGTGCTGGGAGGGGGAGTGCTGCTGAGGGCGCGGGCGGACTCTTCCAAACCTATACAGTGCGCGCTATGCACGCTGCGCGGCGCCGGCGTCTGACGCTGGCGCCGCACAGCGCACATAGCGAGCACACAAGAGTTTAGGCCGGGCAGCAGGCTGGCTCCAGGCATGAATATGGTGGCGACAGCGTGCGGCACCCATTAAGGGTGGCGCCCCGCGCAGCCACTCTATTCGAACATGCCTGGAGCCGGCCCTGATATGCTATGTGCTAAACTCGCCATTTGTGTCTATGCTAAGAGATACATGCGACTCAGAATCAGGCCCATATGACCTGAATTACACATGAACACATATAGTTACACACAGCTGAATGGGCTTACAGAGCAAAAGTGCACTGTTTATGGAGGAGCAGAAGTTTGCACATCCTGAGTTTGACTAGTGGGGACATTCCTAGCAAAATTTGGAAGAGGGGCATTAGTGCCCCCAGTTTTGGGGCACAGTGCAGGTATAATATTTCTTTATTTGCAAAAAAAATAATCATTAAAACCAGATAAAGGGATGGAGGGGATGCATTATTAGGTTGTGTTTCCTGCTGTGTAGAGGGGAACACAACCATTTCCACTCCGTACAAATCACAAAAGTAGTGACTCAGGGCCTAATTCAGACCTGATCGCAACAGCAACATTTTTCTGTAATGGGCAATACCCAACATTTATGATAGGGAACTTGGGACTTTTCCATGGCCAAGCCGCACCCCATTCTGGAAAGGGAGCGTGGCCTATGGGAAAGGCATTGTGGCTTTGCGGGAGTGCCACAATCGCGAGCCACGCCCCAGTTCTCATCACTCAGGGGGCATGCCCAGCTCTCTGTGAGCTGCTGACATGCCCCCACTGCATACATGCCGACATTCTGGCTGCTCTCTGCGGGAGAGAGCAGCCAGGTCGGCTCAGCAGGGGGGCAGGGGAGGGCTGTGACGTGGGGAGGAGGTGGACCGGAGGCGGGACGGGGGTGGAGCAGGGGCGGGACGGGGCGGAGTTACCGTGCCACATCCTTTAAGCCACGCCCCCCGCTCTGTAATGCCGCGATCCCCGGCATTACACTGCAGGGGGCGTGGCTATGATGACGCGATTCAGCAAGAATCGCGTCATCAACTGCCCGGACCGCCCACTTTACACACTAAGTGGGCGGACGGGCAGGGGGACCCCTGATTCCGGGAGACTTGCCTGCTCTTCCGGGGGGCCGGGAGGGTCACCCGATTTTCGGGAGCCTCCCGGCCATTCCGGGAGAGTAGGCAAGTATGCCCCACTGCCTCTGCATCCTGTGAATATACGCACAGTGTCTATTCATCACTGCTCTGCTATTTTGTTTCTGTGCAGGGTAAATACTGGCTGCTTTATTTTTACACTGCAATTTAGATTGCAGATTGAACACACCCCACCCAAATCTAACTCTCTCTGCACATGTTACATCTGCCCCACCTGCAGTGCACATGGTTTTGCCCAACTGCTAACAAAGTTCCTGCTGCGATCAACTCAGAATTACCCCCTAGGTCCTCAGTCGTACTTTTATTAGTACCCATTTTGTGCCCTTATGTTGCACTTTGGTGTAGAATTGTATTGCTAGGAGCAACTGGCGTAAAGGTAAATGCCACATTTAATAAATGAAGTTCCAGGGGGCGTGGCCTAGCGGGACATGGAGTAGCAGCTCGGCGTGAGTGCTCTCTGCTCTCATTCATCCGATTATAATATCCTGTGGGGTCCCCCCGAGCCCAATCTACCTTGTCTGGTGGGGGAAGGAGCCGAGCAGCTGTGGAGCTATAGCGGGCCGCCGGACGGGTGCTCCCCTGGCCTCCTAAGATGGCGCTGTGACTACCGGTCCCGGCTCTCCAGCGCGCCCTTACAGTGTACGCCGCACGGGACCCGCTCTCTCACTGGGAACTGCTGTACAAGCCTGCCGGAGCCTGCACACCACTCTCCCACACTAACCCAGCGCTGCTGTGAGCTGTAACACCCGTGACCCCCCCTCTCCTGTGCTGCCTGTGTGCAACAGGACCTGGGGCTGCCTGGGGGCCCTATATAACATAGGGGTCATGCTCCTTCTTTCTGGGTCCCTGTTGTACGCTCTCCTGGATCTGCTCTGGACTGTTATATGGTCTTATGAGGGGATGTGATTGTATCCTCCTGCTTTGAGTGTGTGCATACATTTATATCATTCTGGGCTCTACAATTTCTGTGCTGCTGACTGGTCTTCACTGAGCTACCGATCCTGATTTAGTCTAATATATCTAAAAATGGTGAAGAATCACTACAAATCTGCTGCAGCCCGGCTTGCCCGGTACTCGCATACCCCTGGAAGGCATGCAGCGTCGCCGGCTGGGGGTGGGGATACCCCTCCACCAGTGTCCCCCAGTCAATCCTCCTCCTCTGGTGATGCTTCTGATGATGTACTGCAAAAAGTGTTGGAAGCCCTGGCGGCTAGCGAATCTGACAAGATTGGCCAGGTACAGGCTGACCTGACTATAATCCATCACGATATCCAAAAGGTTCGAGAACGGGTTGGAAAAGTCGAGACCCGAACATCCACGCTGGAGGATAAGATCTCTCCGCTTAGCTCCCGTGTTACTGCCATTGATGGTCAGCTGTCCGATATAAAAGGCAGGATGCTGGATATGGAAGGCAGACTGAGGAGGAATAATGTCCGCTTTGTGGGGCTCCTAGAGAAGGAGGAGGGCAATGCCTCGGAGCAGTTAGTTGAATCTTGGCTGAAAAATTCTTTTGGGGCTGACTCCTTTACGCATTTCTTCACAGTTGAACGGGCTCACAGAATCCCTTTCAGGCCGCTGCCGCCGGGTGCGCCACCGCGCACACTCATAGCAAAATTTCTCCACTACCGAGATCGGGATGCTGTTCTATCTCTGGCACGCACCAAGGGTCCCCTGTTGTGGAATGGCTCCAAAATTTCTGTGTTTCCTGACTTTGCGCTGGAGGTGCAAAAGGAACGTGCACAATTTGTTCTGATTAAAAGACGCCTCAGGGAACTTAATCTACAGTATGCAATGCTTTTTCCTTCTAGGCTAAGGGTGGTGGCGGACGGAGAAACAAAATTCTTTGCTACACCTCGGGACGCTGCCCTGTGGCTGGATCGATGGGCCCCGGCCAGGCGGGCGCATGCTCCTGATCCTTAATGTCTGATATATTCTTATGTTTAGACTGGTATTTCTTGCTGATATCCGTGTCACAGTATGTTACCCGGATAATACTACATTGCCTCTGCTAATGTCTATTTCTCTGACGTCCTAGTGGATGCTGGCAGAGCCGGCCATAGGTATAGGCAAACTAGGCAATTGCCTAGGGCATTTGATATGCCTAGGGGCATCAGCAGCTTCTGCTGATTAAAATGATATGCGACATGCCTATATTATGTGTGTACCATTTCATATGCAGATACAGCCACAGTCTCACGCTGTATATAGGCATGCTGCATATCATTTTAATCAGCAGAAGCTGCTTGTGCATCATAGCCACATAGCAATGCAAATAAGATGCATTTTCATTAAAAAAAGGTGCCCAACGTTAGCATTGAGGCAAGATTTATGAGGACACATCTGTATCCAAGCAGAGGCAGAGGTCACAGTGTTAGTGGCAGTGTGAGTGCTGTGTGCATGTGAGTGGGTTGGTTGTGCAGTATTGTTCGGAATATGTGTAAGGAGCATTATGTGTGTTATGTAAAAATGCATTAATAATGTGCAACATGTGTAAGGGGCACTATGTGCGTCATTATGTGTATAAGGGCATTAATAATGTGCGGCATATGTGTAACAGGGTAGTACTGTATGTGTGTCATTATGTGTATAGGGGCACTAATAATGTACAGCAAATGTGTAGGGGGCACTATGTGTGTCATTATGTGTATAAGGGCATTAATAATGTGTGGCATATGTGTAAGGGACATTATTTGTGAAAGGGCATTAATAAAGGTTGTCATAATGTGTAAGGCGCATTATGTTGATAAGGACATTAATAATGTGTCTCATATGTGTAAGGGGCGTTACTGTGTGGAATTATGTGTATAAATAGATTACTAATGTGTGGCATTATGTGTATAAGGTGCTCTACTATGTGGCGTTGCGTATAGAAAGGGCACTACTGTGTCATCTAATGTGAGTAAAGAGCAATAGGTGTGGTGTAATGTGAATAAGGAGCAATTCAGTGTGATGTAATGTGAATAAGGGGCTCTACTGTGAGGAGTAACTTTTAAGGTAAAGTAATACTACTGTGGGATTTAATATGAATTATGGACACTATCGCAAGATAAAATGTGAATAAAGTTGCAGTACTGTGTGGGGTAATTGGAATTGGGGTTACTATTGTGTGGCCATGCCCTTTGCCAGCAAAAACACACCCCTTTTTGGTCTGTGCGCCAAATGTGCGAACTGTTCCTGTTTAAAATATAGGGGGTACAAACACCAAAATAAGGACTGCTACGGGTGAGGGGTGATAGTGCTGGGAAAGAGGTGCAAGGTCAGAGGCGGAACCAGCGGTTGTGCTAGGGGGGCACCAGCCAAAATCTTGCCTAGGGCATCATATTGGTTAGGGCCGGCTCTGGATGCTGGGAACTCCGTAAGGACCATGGGGAATAGACAGGCTCCGCAGTAGACTGGGCAGAGCCAGAAGAACAGAAGCTTGAAGACGACGAAATCGGCGGCAGAAGACTCCTGTCTTCATTTAAGGTAGCGCACAGCACCGCAGCTGTGCGCCATTGCTCCCAGCACACTTACAGACTCCGGTCACTGTAGGGTGCAGGGCGCTGGGGGGGGGGGGGGGGGGGGGCGCCCTGGGCAGCAATTGAAGTACCTTTTGGCAATAAAAATACATATATACAGTCTGGCACTGTATATATGTAAAACCCCCCGCCATTTTTTTACACAGAAAGCGGGACAGAAGCCCGCCACTGAGGGGGCGGGGCCTTCTTCCTCAGCACACCAGTGCCATTTTCCCTTCACAGCTCCGCTGGAAGCAGCTCCCCAGGCTCTCCCCTGCAGTATCCAGGTACAAGAAGGGTAAAAAAGAGAGGGGGGGGCACATAAATTTAGGCGCAAATAAAACATATAAGGCAGCTATTGGGTAATCACTTATTATAAGTGAAAATCCCTGTGTTATATAGCGCTGTGGTGTGTGCTGGCATACTCTCTCTCTGTCTCCCCAAAGGACTTTTGTAGGGTCCTGTCCTCAGTCTGAGCATTCCCTGTGTGTGTGCGGTGTGTCGGTACGGCTGTGTCGACATGTTTGATGAGGAGGGTTATGTGGAGGCGGAGCAAGGGCAGATAAGTGTGGTGTCGCCCCCGTCGGGGCCGACACCTGATTGGATGGATATGTGGAAGGTCTTAAACGACAATGTAAGCTCCTTACATAAAAGGTTTGATGGCGCTGCAGCCTTGGGACAGCCGGGGTCTCAGCCCGCGCCTGCCCAGGCGACTCAGAAACCGTCAGGGGCTCATAAACGCCCTCTATCTCAGATGGTTGACACAGATGTCGACACGGAGTCCGACTCCAGTGTCGACGATGATGAGGCACATTTACAGTCTAAAATGACCAAGGCCATCCGATACATGATTATTGCAATGAAAGATGTATTACACATTTCTGAGATTAACCCTGTTAATACCAAGAGGGTTTATATGTTTGGGGAGAAAAAGCAGCCAGTGACTTTGCCCCCATCTGATGAATTAAATGAATTATGTGAAGAAGCGTGGAGTTCCCCTGATAAGAAACTAGTGATTTCTAAGAGGTTACTGATGGCGTACCCTTTCCCGCCAACGGACAGGTTACGTTGGGAAACATCCCCTAGGGTGGACAAGGCACTGACACGCTTATCTAAAAAGGTGGCCCTGCCGTCTCAGGATACGGCCGCCCTAAAGGAGCCTGCGGATAGAAAGCAGGAAGCTATCCTGAAGTCAGTGTATACACACTCTGGTACTCTACTGAGACCTGCTATTGCTTCAGCCTGGATGTGTAGCGCTGTAGCAGCATGTACAGATACTCTGTCAGATGACATAAATTCCCTCGACAGGGATACTGTTTTGCTAACCCTGGGCCATATAAAAGACATCGTCTTATATATGCGGGATGCTCAGAGGGACATTTGCCTGCTGGGCTCTAGAATTAATGCTATGTCCATTTCTGCCAGGAGGGTCTTATGGACTCGGCAATGGACAGGAGATGCTGATTCTAAAAAACACATGGAGGTTTTGCCTTATAAGGGTGAGGAATTGTTTGGGGACGGTCTATCGGACCTCGTGTCCACAGCGACAGCTGGAAAGTCGACTTTCTTGCCTCAGGTTTCCTCACAGCCTAGGAAAGCACCGTATTATCAAATGCAGTCCTTTCGTTCTCAGAAAGGCAAGAGGGTCAGGGGCGCATCCTTTCTTGCCAGAGGCAGGGGTAGAGGTAAGAAGCTGCACCATGCAGCCAGTTCCCAGGAACAAAAGTCCTCCCCTGCTTCCACTAAATTCACCGCATGACGTTGGGGCTCCACAGGCGGAGCCAGGTGCGGTGGGGTCGCGTCTCCGAAACTTCAGCAACCAGTGGGTTCGCTCACAGGTGGATCTCTGGGCTGTACAAATTGTATCTCAGGGATACAAACTGGAATTCGAAGCGACTCCCCCCCGCCGTTACCTCAAATCAGCCTTGCCAGCTTCCCCCATGGAAAGGGAGGTAGTACTGGCGGCAATTCACAAGCTGTACCTCCAGCAAGTGATTATCAGGGTCCCCCTCCTTCAACAGGGAAGGGGTTACTATTCCACAATGTTTGTGATACCGAAACCGGACGGTTCGGTGAGACCCATTCTGAATTTAAAATCCTTGAACACTTATATAAAGAAATTCAAGTTCAAAATGGAATCGGTCAGAGCGGTTATTGCAAGCCTGGAAGAGGGGGATTTTATGGTGTCGCTGGACATCAAGGATGCTTACTTGCATGTCCCCATTTACCCACCTCACCAGGAGTACCTCAGGTTTGTGGTACAGGACTGTCATTACCAGTTCCAGACGTTGCTGTTTGGCCTGTCCACGGCACCGAGGATATTTACCAAGGTAATGGCCGAAATGATGATACTCCTTCAGAAGAAGGGAGTTATAATTATCCCGTGCTTGGACGATCTCCTCATAAAGGCGAGGTCCAGGGAGCAGTTGTTGATCAGCGTAGCACTCTCTCAGGAAGTGTTGCAACAGCACGGCTGGATTCTGAATGTTCCAAAGTCGCAGCTGATTCCTACGACGCGTCTGTTTTTCCTGGGCATGATTCTGGACACAGAACAGAAGAAGGTGTTTCTCCCGGTGGAGAAGGCCCAGGAATTAGCATCTCTGGTCAGGGACCTCCTGAAACCAAAACAGGTATCGGTGCATCACTGCACGCGAGTCCTGGGAAAGATGGTGGCTTCATACGAAGCCATTCCCTTCGGCAGGTTCCATGCAAGGATCTTTCAGTGGGATCTGTTGGACAACTGGTCCGGATCGCATCTTCAGATGCATCGGCTGATCACCCTGTCCCCAAGGGCCAGGGTGTCTCTTCTGTGGTGGCTGCAGAGTGCTCACCTTCTCGAGGGCCGCAGGTTCGGCATACAGGACTGGGTCCTGGTGACCACGGATGCAAGCCTCCGAGGATGGGGGGCAGTCACTCAGGGAAGAAACTTCCAAGGGCTGTGGTCAAGTCTGGAAAATATATGTTTCCAGAACGGCTGGAGTCAGGAAGACTGACTCGCTGTTTATCCTGCATACACCCAACAAGCTGGGTGCTCCTGCTTCAAAGCAAACTATTGCTCGCTGGATCTGTAGCACGATTCAGCTGGCTCATTCTGCGGCTGGATTGCCGCATCCAAAATCAGTAAAAGCCCATTCCACAAGGAAGGTGGGCTCTTCTTGGGCGGCTGCCCGAGGGGTCTCGGCTTTACAGCTTTGCCAAGCGGCTACTTGGTCGGGTTCAAACACCTTTGCAAAGTTCTACAAGTTTGATACCCTGGCTGAGGAGGACTTTGTGTTTGCTCATTCGGTGCTGCAGAGTCATCCGCACTCTCCCGCCCGTTTGGGAGCTTTGGTATAATCCCCATGGTCCTTACGGAGTTCCCAGCATCCACTAGGACGTCAGAGAAAATAAGAATTTACTCACCGGTAATTCTATTTCTCGTAGTCCGTAGTGGATGCTGGGCGCCCGTCCCAAGTGCAGACTTTCTGCAATACGTGTATATAGTTATTGCTTAAATAAGGGTTATTGTTCTGAGCCATCCGTTGAGTGAGGCTCAGTTGTTGTTCATACTGTTAACTGGGTAAGGTTATCACAAGTTGTACGGTGTGATTGGTGTGGCTGGTATGAGTCTTACCCTGGATTCCAAAAATCCTTTCCTTGTAATGTCAGCTCTTCTGGGCACAGTTTCCCTAACTGAGGTCTGGAGGAGGGGCATAGAGGGAGGAGCCAGTGCACACCAGATAGTACCTAATCTTTTCTTTAGAGTGCCCAGTCTCCTGCGGAGCCCGTCTATTCCCCATGGTCCTTACGGAGTTCCCAGCATCCACTATGGACTACGAGAAATAGAATTACCGGTGAGTAAATTATTATTTTTTTCACTTCACTGATGTTTATATTTAGGGCTCGGGGTGGGGTCTCCTCACTTTTCTTAGGTGAGGGTGGGGGACCTACGCCTTTGTCTTTGGGTCATTTTATTCATTGCCCTTTTATGTTGGTATAGTTTGTTTTTTCTTTGTTAAAGGGGAACAGTTTATTGGGATAAGGTATGCCTCAGTTCGGGCGGGTATACAGGGGGGGGGGGCAGGACGGGAGGGATCGTATTTTGTTGTTTGTTTTCTTTTTTTGCATGTGTTGCAGACGTTCATTGATTTTTTCAACTTCATCTAGTGTTGGTGCTGATGGCCTGTCGGGGATGCGCGGGACCGATCATATATTTTGTTTTGTCTTGACTTATGGCCTCTAATCAACTTAAATTTCTATCCTGGAATGTCCGGGGGCTGAACGGTAAAGTCAAACGTTCACTAGTGCTTCGTCACTTTAAACAATATGGTGCAGATATTATTTGCCACATGGAGACCCATCTGGTGGAGGCAAAAGTCCTGGCTCTTAAGAAACCATGGGTGGGCTGGGCTTACCACTCCACCCATACGTCGCATTTTTGGGGTGTGTCAATTCTAGTTAGAAGATCGGTCCCGTTTGTCCTTGATCAGGTCCAATTGGGGCAGATATGTTTTTCTAAAATGTCAAGTTTATTCTATGTCTTTGCTTATCCTGGCTGTTTATATACCGCTCCCTTACTCCCCGGAGGTTCTATCTCATCGACCATGCTCTAGATAGAACTAGACGGTCCCCTGATGCTCCGGTGGTGCGCAGGAGGGACTTTGCGCTGCTGGTGGACAGTCTGGGCTTGGTCAATGCGTGGAGGGTCCGTCATCCTGGAATACGACAGTATACATGCTTTTCTTCTACCCACTTATCCTTCTCCAGTATGGATTTGGCCCTCACCTCTAAAGGCTTGCTGTCAAGGTTGGTTGATGTTCAGTATGCTACTAGGGGCATATCAGATCATTCCCTGGTAATTCTCTGTTTAGACATGGGTGATGTTAGGGGGGCACGGTTTTGGAGGTTTAATTCCTTTTGGCTGACTCAGATGGGCACCGGTGCGGAGTTGGTGGAGATGTGGGAGGCCTTTTTGCTGGAAAATCAGGGCTCGGTGTCTGACACAGTTTTATGGGATGCCTTCAAGGCATATGTTCCGTGGCACCCTGATCAAAACAGTGGCTGGCTTGAAATTTGGTTATGCCCAGGGTGAGCGTGATCTTGAGGCAGGATGTAGGAGGCTGGAGCTGCAGTATCTGGCCGATGGTCTTGACACTACGAGGGAGAGGTGGTTGCTTGCGCATGCTCAATGGTGTGATTGCTTGGCTGATAAGGCTAAGTACCGTCTACTTTATGCTCAACACACGTACCATGCAACGGTTGATAGGCCTGGTAGCTTTATGGCAACATTGGTGGGTGCGGACAGGGCATCTAACACGGTGCCTGCAATTTGTACCAATGACAATGTGACTCATTTTAATACTCCCGATATCGTGGGGGACTTTGTAGATTACTATAGACGGCTGTATAGTTCTAGGCTTACTCACACTGAGACGGAAATAGAGATGTACTTAGCTGACATTCCATTACCCACGCTGTCCCAGGACGCTATAACGTTTTTGGACTCCCCCTTAACGCTGACTGAGGTGGAATCCGCTGTTAACTCTTTTCCTGGAGGGAAGGCCCCGGGTCTTGATGGAATGCCCCTGGAACTTTATAAAAAGCACTTACCTTTTTATGGCCCTAAACTCCTTGATGTATATAATAATTTATTTGCGCAGGGTAGGCTGCCTGACTCTATGGCTGAGGCCCTAATTATAGTTCTCCTTAAGCCGGATAAAGACCCAACACGGGTCGAATCTTATCATCCGATTTCCTTGTTCACAACTGACGTTAAGAGTTTAGCTAAAATACTAGCGACAAGGCTTAGCGCTGTGATTCTACAATTGATACATGAGGACCAATCAGGGTTCATGCCGGGCCAGTCCACTTTACCTAATCTATGTAGACTCTATACGCATCTCCAGGCCCCTCACGAGGGGTCCTGCTCCTCAGCTATAGTTTCCCTGGATGCTGCTAAGGCGTTTGATTCTGTGGAGTGGGGCTTCTTGTGGGGGACGCTGGACCGATTTGGTATTGGACCTATTTTTAAAAAGTGGGTCCAACTGCTTTATTATGCACCCCAGGCTAGGGTTTCTCTTAACGGCCACATATCCTCCACTTTCTCTCTACAGAGAGGGACGAGACAGGGTTGCCCGTTGTCCCCGATCCTATTTGCTCTGGCCATAGAGCCTTTGGCCTGTATTGTTAGATCCTCCTCGCGGGTGGCAGGCTTCTGGTTGGGTGGCAGGACAGACAAAATTGCTCTTTATGCAGACGATATTCTGTTGTTTGTACCTGATTACTTTACCGCTATGCCTCATATCTTGGAAGTAATTTACACTTTTGGGGGATTCTCTGGTTTGTCCATTAACTGGGACAAGTCCTGTGTCTTTCCGCTTAGAGGCCTCTGTCCTGTCTGCCCTCCCGGGGACCTGGTGCTTCGTTGGGTGGACTCCTTTAAATACCTGGGGATATGGGTTACCAACCGGTCCTCTCCTCGCAATTTATTGATCTGAATATACGCCCACAAATGGACTATCTACGGTCTCGTGTCAGGGTGTGGTGTAAACTGCCACTTACTGTTATGGGTAGGATAAACCTAATTAAAATGGTTGTATTACCTAAAATGCTGTATGTCCTCCAACATTCCCCTGTCTATCTCCCCTAGAGATTATTTGGTATTATAGATGGTCTTTTGTCCTCACTGGTTTGGTCCAACCGTAGAGCTCGGATTAAACTAGATACTCTAACTAGACCTCGGGACTCGGGTGGTCTGGCCCTCCCTAAACTTAGATTCTATTACTTAACGGCTCAGTTATTCCATCTAATTCCTTGGGTCTCCGACTCGTCTGGGGAATTATTAATCTCTACTGTATTACTATCATCTAAAATCAATTTGTCACCCCTCCAGCTCCTACTTAGTGACAATGTTGCACTCCTTAAGATGCCGTTGGTTAAACAAGCGATTATGGTTTGGAGGCAGATACATTATTTGTTGGGGGGGAGGGATGGGATCCTGACACCCCATTGATGCACACTTGTGCTCTCACTCATTTCACGTCCCTACAAATGGGATCGTGTGGGGACGCTGGGGTGTTTGTTCCCTCAATCAATTGTACTCCTCGGGCACGTTTATTTCTTTTGGACAAATGCAGACTGAGTTTAATATACCCGCATCCTATTATTATAGATATATTCAGCTTCACCACGCCTGTGCATCTCAGTTTAGTGCTGCTCCACCTTTCCTTCGGAAGTCATCGGTTCACCTGCTCCTGACTGATACTCTAGGCTCCGGGACTGTTTCTGCTCTCTACTCCGCTCTGCTCGGTGCCCATCACTCTGACAGTCTCTCACACCTTAAATCTAAATGGGAGGCTGATTTGGGACCGGTCTCCCTAGATGTATGGGAGGAGGCCTTGGGGACTTCACGTACCGCTACCACCTCGGCTTGTTTTCAACAGATACACTTGTTTATATTACACCGAGTCTACATTACTCCCACCCGTCTTGTTAACATAGGGGGACGGAGTGACTCTAGGTGCCCCAGGTGTGCCTCTCTGGACGGTTCCTTCTGGCATTTATTGTGGGCCTGTCCGGTGGTGCAGGATTTTTGGAAGGCGGTGATACGGATAATAGCATCTACGGGAATCCCCTTTGACGTGTTTACCCCCCTTGTGTGTATCCTTGGGGTCTTAGATGAGGAGATATTGGATGTTCATTCTAGAAGATATATTCTTAATTTATGCGCTTTGGCCAAAGTATTGATAGCACGCTCATGGATGGCGACTACGGGCCCTGACATTAATAAATGGATTCCGTTAGTGAACTTGGTTGTGACCCATGAAAAGTTTGTTTACATTTCTAGGAAAGCCCCGGATAAATTTTACAAGATATGTGATAGGTGGTTATCGTCTCCACTATACCAGTGTACCCGTGCTTCTGCCTCGCATTGATATCTGGTCACTTCATGTACCACCATTGTATGAACAAATGAAAAGAAATCACGACACTCGATTTGTATAACTTGTAGCTGTTTGCAACTTTATTCATGTTGTTCTGTTGATGCATACAACATTTGTTGGTTTTTTTCTCTGTGTACACATAGTGCATACCTTTTTATTCAATGTTATGGTTTGTCTGTTTGTCTGGAAAAATCAATAAAAACTTCTTGAATTAAAAAAAAAAAAAAAAAAAAAATGAAGTTCCAAATGTCCTCTCACTCTTAGGAGACTGAACATTTTGCTTTAATGTAAAACTTGTACAGTGCGCCTATGGGGAGTTTTTCTCCCCCCCTGCACTTCTTGTCCTCTCCTGAGTGGAGAGTATGTATGTATCGTTGTTGGCATGGCTTATATAAAAAATTTTCACATTGTGCATGCCCACAAAACAAGCACAGACAAATACGCGACTGCAGAGTGGAACGCGTTTAGAATGCTTTGAGCCTCACAATCTGATAGGTTGCATTCTCACATAGGCAAACTTCAGGGCCGGCATTCACGCCACACTTGCCGTCTTCAGCAATAGGAGATCCAAGGAGAGGAGGAGGCAGGTGGGTGCGATGGGGCGGGACTCTGTGAATCAAACCTAGGGACGGACATCGGAAGCCCACCATCAAATTATGGCAAATGATATGTAACAAAATGTGGGAAGGGTCATCATAGCATGGGCTTTCTGTGGGATCAAATTTGTCATGCCCCTTCCCTATGGGGCATGTGCCTTATGTCCATTTTTTTTTTGGGGGGGGGGAGGGCACCAATTCTCTTGCTGGCACAGGGCACCAAGAAGTCTAATTACGGCTCTGCTATTAACACATATGTACCAGCACTATACTATACTTGGTTCAAAGGATCCTTCTCGATTGGCCGGATCTCAGTGTAATCTCACCTCGGGATAGTATTTCCACTTACCCTAAGTGCAAAACGCCCCTCTGAGCAGCCCTGATACATCCTGAATATATTCATTTTGTATCAGCAATGGGCTCCTTTATTTAGGTATAGCAGTGGTCCTTTCATGCGTCAGCCAGTGGAGGCTTTGATATGTGTGAAAATGCCCCAAACAAGTACAAATATATAATTAACATGCAGTGGTAACCACTGTACACAGCACATGATATACATTTTCATGGTGGATCCACTAGTTAGTTTCTCATAACCTATACCATTGACTGCCCCTGATGCAGAAAACAGTCTTAAATCCATTAGCCCACGTCACTGCATGTGAGTTCAACATCTTCATTTTCAACATACAGAGACTCAATCAATGCTTTATACTCTTTCTAAAAACAGACATTGGCCGTCATGAAGCATCATTGAACTCACATGATAGTTACTGCTGTGATTGCTGTCCCATGAGATGCACTCAGAGAACAGAATAGCACTGTGAAGGGTGATCGGTACTTCTTCAGGACAGGGCAAACAAGCTATGGACTCAAACAAGCAAGAAGGTAACCTCTTTCTAACTCCTGCTGGCTGGGTCCCAGCATAGAGAAAGCAATAGGGGAGACAACATTTAAATTGTTTCAGTGTTGTTGTTCTTTTTTTTTTTATTATTATTAAATACAAAATTAGCTGTGTCATTTGCATGCGTTCTTGAATGCTCACATGAGAATAAACTTAAATGATGTGACTTAGTGGTTAAGAGCACTTTATAGAACAAATTATACACAGAGAGTTCAAGTGAAACTTTGTCTTGATCAGATATTTACATTTACGCAAACAGACACAGGAAAATGTCTCATAACTGTACAGACATGGGAAACATAACAAAATGATAATGTATAAGTATAGTAAAATATGTATGGCTTTTTGAACTCTACACGCTTGTGTTTGCAAAAGAAAAAATAATTAGTAATTAATAAAGATGAGTAATCACCTAAACGTTTTCTGTTATTTACAAGCATCTTTGTACACTGAATATCTTACCTACAAGAGTAATACATAGGATTAAGATAGGTTATAGAAGTGGAGATGTTGCCCATAGCAACCAATTAGATTCAAGCTATTATCTTCTAGAAGGTGCTAGACAAATAGAATCTGATTGGTTGCTATGGCCGACCTCTCCACTGCTAAAAACACGTATTTTAGTAAACAGTCCCCTAGTAGTGTTATATGAGGCTACCTTTCTTATGATAACTATGTATGTTTAACTCTGTGCGGTCAATTCAATTAGCCGTGAGGGGGCGAGTTACCGTTGTAATAGTGTAGAAACGTGGTTGACAGCTCGCAACTCACCCCCTTCCAACCCAATCTCGCCCCAGCCCCTGTAGGACTGCAAAAAATAAATCAGTGAGTCAGTCGGTACCGTAAGTGCAGCATGTAGCCGTGTCTACTCTAACTGTATATTGGAAGTTGCATTAACACGTTTATTAAGACTGTTGCCATCATAGGCGTGCGCAGCACATTTTATTAGGGTGTGCACCGTCGGAATGGTGTGCATAGCACCGCCTTTTGGGTATGTCTAGCACCATCTATTAACGGTCAACACAATATAAATATCCACCCTTGTACCAATCCTAATAATGCAGATACATTGTCAGATGTTGTGGTGTGCACCAAACAAACACCCCTGATGGCACTCACTGCAATTACACTCCTCCTCCTCAGTAGGATCCGGTCTGAAGATCGACAGTGTCTAGGTCGACAATGTTTAGGTCGACCACTATAGGTCGACAGTCACTAGGTCGACATGGATGGAAGGTTGACAGGGTTTCTAGGTCGACATGTGCTAGGTCGACAGGTCTAAAGGTCGACATGAGTTTTTCACATTTTTTTTTTTTTGGATTTTTTCATACTTAACGATCCATGTGGACTACGATTGGAACGGTAAAGTGTGCCGAGCGAAGCGGTAGCGGAGCGAAGGCACCATGCCCGAAGCATGGCGAGCGAAGCGAGCCATGCGAGGGGACGCGGTGCACTAATTTGGGGTCCCGGTCACTTTACGAAGAAAACGAAAAAAAAAAAAAAAAATCCTCATGTCGACCTTTAGACCTGTCGACCTAGCACATGTCGACCTAGAAACCCTGTCGACCTTCCATCCATGTCGACCTAGTGACTGTCGACCTATAGTGGTCGACCTAAACATTGTCGACCTAGACACTGTCGATAAAACGAACCACACCCCCTCCTCAGCCTGGTCTGGCTCCCCCTCTCTTTTTGTGTGACGGGTGGGCGTGTGAGCAGCATGACATCATCACGTCACATCACGCTGTTTTTGTACATGGAAGTGGAGCCGGAAATTTGAAAGCCGGTGTCAGTGTCACCCTTGATTAACCCAGGCATCTGGTCAGTAATGCAGTCCTGACAGGGTGCAGCACAGAGGGGACAGTAATCAGCCTGCTTGGCAATCGCTGCATCAGGCATGTGAGATCGGGGTGCCAGAGATTAGGGGGTGCCTGTGCGCACCAGGCACCCCCCCTGCACACGCCTATGGTTGCCATGAAGAATTTCAAAACAAGGGCCCAACATTAACCCTTTACTGACTGAGGTACTTTGTGACCAGACAAATTATAGTATTATACTATCGGCGGCATGTATTGGAGTCCGAGAACGCTGGAGGTGAGGGATGCCGGACGATCTCGGACGTTGTTTTAAAGGGGCAAACACTTACAAGGCAAAACCATGCCTTGCAAGTGATTGGCCCTTTAAAAAAAAAGTCAGAGATCGACAGGCATCCCGTACCTCCAGCAATCTTGGACTTCATCACATCCCGCCGCACGTGCTTATTAAGTGGCAGTAAGTATTTGCTAGATACTAGGGTACATTTTATGTTACTTTATTCTCTAAAACATGCGGCTTACTTTTGAATTTACTTTTTTAATAAATAGGGCCCAATTCTCTTACACACAAATCTGAATGCAGTTGCATGCCACGATTTTTAACGGACAGCGCATATGTTGCAGCTGTCATAAGAAACTTGCAGCAGCTCCAAGTTCACCAGTGGCTGAAAGGGCATTACTGGGTGGCAATGGGGCATTCGTAAGTAAGAGAAGCCTTCCATGTGCATGTTGCGGGCCGCGGGCGTGTAGTCAGAGTTGTGGCCTCTGCTGAGTTGTGTGTATACAAAGTGCACACCATTATCTGTTGCATATTCTGCACAAAGCATGCATAGGGGTAAGAGCTATCACTAGGGCTCTCTCAGCCAGGGGGCTGGGAACGGTGCTTTAATATAATTGCCTTCAACTTTTTATGTGCCCATACTGTACACTTGTGAGATTATCGGTAGTATCCTTCGATTTCGACCACATCTGTGAGAGAAATGGAAGGATTGTATGCACATTTTAGGTACCTTGAGACGCGATGCGCAGGCACGCCGGTCGAATATCGCGTCTCAAGATATTATGTGCTGCACTTAATATCTCTCGCATCGCAGTGCGATCTCATGTGGTTTTAAACCCACATGAGATATATCGCACTGCGATGTGCGATGGGCACCCGCCAGGAGCGGCCAGAGGCCGCTCCCACTCGGCAGTGATGTGCGATCACGTGATTACCATGTGGTCTATCGCATGATCGCATGGTAACCACTTTGGCAGTTCAGGTGCGATATGATCGCACCTGAACTGCCAGTGCGATGCCCCGCGATGTCGCGGGGCATCGCACAAGTGTATGGCCACCATTATTAGAACTCAGGTGGATATTTGCATAAAACGTCCATTTCGCCTGTCATTTCTGAATCATTACCTGCAACTCAGGACCATAGTCTTCAATAACCTTATTTTTTATGATTGTGGAAGCTACTGCTAAATGATAGTACAAGTTACAAAAATACACTTACTAGTTAAGATCATTTTCAAGCAATTAGGGCCTAATTCAGCTTGAGTTGCAGTTTTGCGAAACTCTTCTCTTTAACATGCGGGGGGAACACAGGGCAAGGCCGCCCCTGTACAGCGTTGCGCTTGCATGATTAAGGTAGCCCCCTGTCTACGCAACCTAGATGTGTAGGCAGTTGGAGGGCCGCCATCTTTTGGGTCGCAGCGGCTGAGTGTGACGTCACGCAGCCGCCAGGGCCTGCCCCTCCAATGGTTTGAACACGCCTCAGTTGTCTGGTTGTCTGGACCATGCCCCCAAAATGGAGCATTAACGCCCACAAAATGCGGCTTTGATATCCCTTTTCCGCCCCCCTCCAGATCTTAAACTGCATTCTGAAGAGAGCCCAGTTTAAGACCTCGCACATGCGCCTACATGCATACACGCATGCATTGATGTGCAGAAATCGCTTCATAGCGATTTTTGCAGATCAGCGTATGAAACTGAATTAGTTCCTTAGTGCGGTTTTAGGAATTGGTTATTTACAGTATTGTGCTTTCCTATATCTAAAGTTTACTTTAATACCTAACGTGTAATTGTCTTTCATTTAGGGAAAGTTATAGGAGCTAGAATTGTTTGTGTTTAAAACCTAAAAATTGTCTTTCTTTTTTTTCTGTTTACTACAAGGTCTAACCGATGTTTTAGAGCCTGCAGCTCCCTCTCCTGCAGGATATTTATGTTATTGTTCATAGTTATCTAATATGTTTCAGCCCTTAGAACAAATACTGTAAATGTATAAATATACAATCACAGTGAATGTGCATATACCCATGCTTAGTCATAATAATAGCTACCTTGTTTGTTTAAGGGTTACTGACAGGACAGAAACACAAGCAGGACTGGGGAACACACTGACAGAGCTAGAAGACAGGCCCAGAGGTCAGAGAGACACACTGACAGTACTCACCCTATTCCCCTGAGGACCAGGGGGGGCATATTCATTATCCCTTAAAGTCACAATTTCTACATTCCCCAGGGAATGTATAGTATAAAATGTGACAATCAGTCAAACTCCGGAAAAGCATTTTTTCTGGAGTTTGACAGTAAAACTGTTCGCTATCTTGGGATGGCGCACAGCCCCTGAATCTCTTCACTGTTTGCAGGGCAGCTTGTGCAGCAGAGGAGTGGGGTGGGGGGAGTCGGGGTCGCAGCTGCAGCCCGATCTCTGCAGTCAGGCACTACAGGTGTTAATGTGTCTGCGGCTGGGAGTGAGCGGGGGTCGTGGGACGAGTGGGGGCGGCGGGGGGTGAGTGGGGGCCCGCGGCTGCAGCGCAATCTCTGCAGCCAGGCACACCAGGCGATTAGTGCCGGCAGCTGGGGGTGAACAGGGGCCGCGAGACAAGTGCCGGTGGCGGGGGTTGAGCAGGGGCAGTGGGACACACTCAGTGCCGGTAAGGGAGGGTCCGTGGGTGCAGCAGCTGGACAAGTGCCGGTGGCGAGGGGCGAGAGGGCGGGGGCCACGTCTGCAGTACAATCTCTACAGCCGGGGACGCCAGGTGATTAGTAGAGATGAGCGGGTTCGGTTTCTTTGAATCCGAACCCGCACGAACTTCACTTTTTTTTTCACGGGTCCGAGCGACTCGGATCTTCCCGCTTTGCTCGGTTAACCCGAGCGCGCCCGAACGTCATCATGACGCTGTCGGATTCTCGCGAGACTCGGATTCTATATAAGGAGCCGCGCGTCGCCGCCATTTTCACACGTGCATTGAGATTGATAGGGAGAGGACGTGGCTGGCGTCCTCTCCATTAGAATAGATTAGAAGAGAGAGAGAGAGAGAGAGATTGTGCAGACAGAGTTTACCACAGTGACCAGTGCAGTTGTTGTTAAGTTAACTTTTATTTAATATATCCGTTCTCTGCTATATCCGTTCTCTGCCTGAAAAAAACGATACACAGCAGTCACACAGTGTGACTCAGTCTGTGTGCACTCAGCTCAGCCCAGTGTGCTGCACATCAATGTATAAAAGCTTATAATAATTGTGGGGGAGACTGGGGAGCACTGCAGGTTGTTATAGCAGGAGCCAGGAGTACATAATATTATATTAATTTAAAATTAAACAGTGCACACTTTTGCTGCAGGAGTGCCACTGCCAGTGTGACTAGTGGTGACCAGTGCCTGACCACCAGTATAGTAGTATATTGTTGTATACTATCTCTTTATCAACCAGTCTATATTAGCAGCAGACACAGTACAGTGCGGTAGTTCACGGCTGTGGCTACCTCTGTGTCGGCAGTCGGCACTCGGCAGGCAGTCCGTCCATCCATAATTGTATAATTATATACCACCTAACCGTGGTATTTTTTTTTCTTTCTTTATACCGTCGTCATAGTCATACTAGTTGTTACGAGTATACTACTATCTCTTTATCAACCAGTGTACAGTGCGGTAGTTCACGGCTGTGGCTACCTCTGTGTCGGCAGTCGGCAGGCAGTCCGTCCATCCATAATTGTATTATTATAATATATACCACCTAACCGTGGTTTTTTTTTCATTCTTTATACCGTCATAGTGTCATACTAGTTGTTACGAGTATACTACTATCTCTTTATCAACCAGTGTACAGTGCGGTAGTTCACGGCTGTGGCTACCTCTGTGTCGGCAGTCGGCAGGCAGTCCGTCCATCCATAATTGTATTATAATATATACCACCTAACCGTGGTTTTTTTTTCATTCTTTATACCGTCATAGTGTCATACTAGTTGTTACGAGTATACTACTATCTCTTTATCAACCAGTGTACAGTGCGGTAGTTCACGGCTGTGGCTACCTCTGTGTCGGCAGTCGGCAGGCAGTCCGTCCATCCATAATTGTATTATAATATATACCACCTAACCGTGGTTTTTTTTTCATTCTTTATACCGTCATAGTCAGTCATACTAGTTGTTACGAGTATACTACTATCTCTTTATCAACCAGTGTACAGTGCGGTAGTTCACGGCTGTGGCTACCTCTGTGTCGGCACTCGGCAGGCAGTCCGTCCATCCATAATTGTATTATAATATATACCACCTAACCGTGGTTTTTTTTTCATTCTTTATACCGTCATAGTGTCATACTAGTTGTTACGAGTATACTACTATCTCTTTATCAACCAGTGTACAGTGCGGTAGTTCACGGCTGTGGCTACCTCTGTGTCGGCAGTCGGCAGGCAGTCCGTCCATCCATAATTGTATTATAATATATACCACCTAACCGTGGTTTTTTTTTCATTCTTTATACCGTCATAGTGTCATACTAGTTGTTACGAGTATACTACTATCTCTTTATCAACCAGTGTACAGTGCGGTAGTTCACGGCTGTGGCTACCTCTGTGTCGGCAGTCGGCAGGCAGTCCGTCCATCCATAATTGTATTATAATATATACCACCTAACCGTGGTTTTTTTTTCATTCTTTATACCGTCATAGTCAGTCATACTAGTTGTTACGAGTATACTACTATCTCTTTATCAACCAGTGTACAGTGCGGTAGTTCACGGCTGTGGCTACCTCTGTGTCGGCACTCGGCAGGCAGTCCGTCCATCCATAATTGTATTATAATATATACCACCTAACCGTGGTTTTTTTTTCATTCTTTATACCGTCATAGTGTCATACTAGTTGTTACGAGTATACTACTATCTCTTTATCAACCAGTGTACAGTGCGGTAGTTCACGGCTGTGGCTACCTCTGTGTCGGCAGTCGGCAGGCAGTCCGTCCATCCATAATTGTATTATAATATATACCACCTAACCGTGGTTTTTTTTTCATTCTTTATACCGTCATAGTCAGTCATACTAGTTGTTACGAGTATACTACTATCTCTTTATCAACCAGTGTACAGTGCGGTAGTTCACGGCTGTGGCTACCTCTGTGTCGGAACTCGGCAGGCAGTCCGTCCATCCATAATTGTATTACAATATATACCACCTAACCGTGGTTTTTTTTTCATTCTTTATACCGTCATAGTCAGTCATACTAGTTGTTACGAGTATACTACTATCTCTTTATCAACCAGTGTACAGTGCGGTAGTTCACGGCTGTGGCTACCTCTGTGTCGGCACTCGGCAGGCAGTCCGTCCATCCATAATTGTATTACAATATATACCACCTAACCGTGGTTTTTTTATACCACCTAACCGTGGCAGTCCGTCCATAATTGTATACTAGTATCCAATCCATCCATCTCCATTGTTTACCTGAGGTGCCTTTTAGTTCTGCCTATAAAATATGGAGAACAAAAAAGTTGAGGTTCCAAAATTAGGGAAAGATCAAGATCCACTTCCACCTCGTGCTGAAGCTGCTGCCACTAGTCATGGCCGAGACGATGAAATGCCAGCAACGTCGTCTGCCAAGGCCGATGCCCAATGTCATAGTACAGAGCATGTCAAATCCAAAACACCAAATATCAGAAAAAAAAGGACTCCAAAACCTAAAATAAAATTGTCGGAGGAGAAGCGTAAACTTGCCAATATGCCATTTACCACACGGAGTGGCAAGGAACGGCTGAGGCCCTGGCCTATGTTCATGGCTAGTGGTTCAGCTTCACATGAGGATGGAAGCACTCAGCCTCTCGCTAGAAAACTGAAAAGACTCAAGCTGGCAAAAGCACCGCAAAGAACTGTGCGTTCTTTGAAATCCCAAATCCACAAGGAGAGTCCAATTGTGTCGTTTGCGATGCCTGACCTTCCCAACACTGGACGTGAAGAGCATGCGCCTTCCACTATTTGCATGCCCCCTGCAAGTGCTGGAAGGAGCACCCGCAGTCCAGTTCCTGATAGTCAGATTGAAGATGTCAGTGTTGAAGTACACCAGGATGAGGAGGATATGGGTGTTGCTGGCGCTGGGGAGGAAATTGACCAGAAGGATTCTGATGGTGAGGTGGTTTGTTTAAGTCAGGCACCCGGGGAGACACCTGTTGTCCGTGGGAGGAATATGGCCGTTGACATGCCAGGTGAAAATACCAAAAAAATCAGCTCTTCGGTGTGGAGGTATTTCACCAGAAATGCGGACAACAGGTGTCAAGCCGTGTGTTCCCTTTGTCAAGCTGTAATAAGTAGGGGTAAGGACGTTAACCACCTCGGAACATCCTCCCTTATACGTCACCTGCAGCGCATTCATAATAAGTCAGTGACAAGTTCAAAAACTTTGGGTGACAGCGGAAGCAGTCCACTGACCAGTAAATCCCTTCCTCTTGTAACCAAGCTCACGCAAACCACCCCACCAACTCCCTCAGTGTCAATTTCCTCCTTCCCCAGGAATGCCAATAGTCCTGCAGGCCATGTCACTGGCAAGTCTGACGAGTCCTCTCCTGCCTGGGATTCCTCCGATGCATCCTTGCGTGTAACGCCTACTGCTGCTGGCGCTGCTGTTGTTGCCGCTGGGAGTCGATGGTCATCCCAGAGGGGAAGTCGTAAGCCCACTTGTACTACTTCCAGTAAGCAATTGACTGTTCAACAGTCCTTTGCGAGGAAGATGAAATATCACAGCAGTCATCCTACTGCAAAGCGGATAACTGAGGCCTTGGCATCCTGGGTGGTGAGAAACGTGGTTCCGGTATCCATCATTACTGCAGAGCCAACTAGAGACTTGTTGGAGGTACTGTGTCCCCGGTACCAAATACCATCTAGGTTCCATTTCTCTAGGCAGGCGATACCGAAAATGTACACAGACCTCAGAAAAAGAGTCACCAGTGTCCTAAAAAATGCAGCTGTACCCAATGTCCACTTAACCACGGACATGTGGACAAGTGGAGCAGGGCAGGGTCAGGACTATATGACTGTGACAGCCCACTGGGTAGATGTATGGACTCCCGCCGCAAGAACAGCAGCGGCGGCACCAGTAGCAGCATCTCGCAAACGCCAACTCTTTCCTAGGCAGGCTACGCTTTGTATCACCGCTTTCCAGAATACGCACACAGCTGAAAACCTCTTACGGCAACTGAGGAAGATCATCGCGGAATGGCTTACCCCAATTGGACTCTCCTGTGGATTTGTGGCATCGGACAACGCCAGCAATATTGTGTGTGCATTAAATCTGGGCCAATTCCAGCACGTCCCATGTTTTGCACATACCTTGAATTTGGTGGTGCAGAATTTTTTAAAAAACGACAGGGGCGTGCAAGAGATGCTGTCGGTGGCCAGAAGAATTGCGGGACACTTTCGGCGTACAGGCACCACGTACAGAAAACTGGAGCACCACCAAAAACTACTGAACCTGCCCTGCCATCATCTGAAGCAAGAAGTGGTAACGAGGTGGAATTCAACCCTCTATATGCTTCAGAGGTTGGAGGAGCAGCAAAAGGCCATTCAAGCCTATACAATTGAGCACGATATAGTAGGTGGAATGCACCTGTCTCAAGTGCAGTGGAGAATGATTTCAACGTTGTGCAAGGTTCTGATGCCCTTTGAACTTGCCACACGTGAAGTCAGTTCAGACACTGCCAGCCTGAGTCAGGTCATTCCCCTCATCAGGCTTTTGCAGAAGAAGCTGGAGGCATTGAAGGAGGAGCTAACACGGAGCGATTCCGCTAGGCATGTGGGACTTGTGGATGCAGCCCTTAATTCGCTTAACAAGGATTCACGGGTGGTCAATCTGTTGAAATCAGAGCACTACATTTTGGCCACCGTGCTCGATCCTAGATTTAAAGCCTACCTTGGATCTCTCTTTCCGGCAGACACAGGTCTGCTGGGGTTGAAAGACCTGCTGGTGACAAAATTGTCAAGTCAAGCGGAACGCGACCTGTCAACATCTCCTCCTTCACATTCTCCCGCAACTGGGGGTGCGAGGAAAAGGCTCAGAATTCCGAGCCCACCCGCTGGCGGTGATGCAGGGCAGTCTGGAGAGACTGCTGATGCTGACATCTGGTCCGGACTGAAGGACCTGACAACGATTACGGACATGTCGTCTACTGTCACTGCATATGATTCTCTCAACATTGATAGAATGGTGGAGGATTATATGAGTGACCGCATCCAAGTAGGCACGTCACACAGTCCGTACTTATACTGGCAGGAAAAAGAGGCAATTTGGAGGCCCTTGCACAAACTGGCTTTATTCTACCTAAGTTGCCCTCCCACAAGTGTGTACTCCGAAAGAGTGTTTAGTGCCGCCGCTCACCTTGTCAGCAATCGGCGTACGAGGTTACATCCAGAAAATGTGGAGAAGATGATGTTCATTAAAATGAATTATAATCAATTCCTCCGCGGAGACATTGACCAGCAGCAATTGCCTCCACAAAGTACACAGGGAGCTGAGATGGTGGATTCCAGTGGGGACGAATTGATAATCTGTGAGGAGGGGGATGTACACGGTGATATATCGGAGGGTGAAGATGAGGTGGACATCTTGCCTCTGTAGAGCCAGTTTGTGCAAGGAGAGATTAATTGCTTCTTTTTTGGGGGGGGTCCAAACCAACCCGTCATATCAGTCACAGTCGTGTGGCAGACCCTGTCACTGAAATGATGGGTTGGTTAAAGTGTGCATGTCCTGTTTTGTTTATACAACATAAGGGTGGGTGGGAGGGCCCAAGGATAATTCCATCTTGCACCTCTTTTTTCTTTTCTTTTTCTTTGCATCATGTGCTGATTGGGGAGGGTTTTTTGGAAGGGACATCCTGCGTGACACTGCAGTGCCACTCCTAGATGGGCCCGGTGTTTGTGTCGGCCACTAGGGTCGCTAATCTTACTCACACAGCTACCTCATTGCGCCTCTTTTTTTCTTTGCGTCATGTGCTGTTTGGGGAGGGTTTTTTGGAAGGGACATCCTGCGTGACACTGCAGTGCCACGCCTAGATGTGCCCGGTGTTTGTGTCGGCCACTAGGGTCGCTAATCTTACTCACACAGTCAGCTACCTCATTGCGCCTCTTTTTTTCTTTGCGTCATGTGCTGTTTGGGGAGGGTTTTTTGGAAGGGCCATCCTGCGTGACACTGCAGTGCCACTCCTAGATGGGCCCGGTGTTTGTGTCGGCCACTAGGGTCGCTAATCTTACTCACACAGCTACCTCATTGCGCCTCTTTTTTTCTTTGCGTCATGTGCTGTTTGGGGAGGGTTTTTTGGAAGGGACATCCTGCGTGACACTGCAGTGCCACTCCTAGATGGGCCCGGTGTTTGTGTCGGCCACTAGGGTCGTTTATCTTACTCACACAGCGACCTCGGTGCAAATTTTAGGACTAAAAATAATATTGTGAGGTGTGAGGTATTCAGAATAGACTGAAAATGAGTGTAAATTATGGTTTTTGAGGTTAATAATACTTTGGGATCAAAATGACCCCCAAATTCTATGATTTAAGCTGTTTTTTAGTGTTTTTGGAAAAAAACACCCGAATCCAAAACACACCCGAATCCGACAAAAATAATTCGGTGAGGTTTTGCCAAAACGCGTTCGAACCCAAAACACGGCCGCGGAACCGAACCCAAAACCAAAACACAAAACCCGAAAAATTTCAGGCGCTCATCTCTAGTGATTAGTACCAGCGGCTGGGGGTGAGCCGTGCAGTGGGACACAGTGCCAGCAGGGGGTACGGAGGGGGAGCCGCGGCTGCAGCTAGAGGGGAAAATTATCACTTTCCTGAAAAACTGTCTGTACAACAAAAAAAGTTTTTGTAAAGTGATAATTTTCTCATTGGGACATGTTGAATCATGAAAAAATTGTGATAGAATACAATGAGAATTGAAAACTAAAAATTCTCTGCACAATTTTTTCATGATGAATATGCTCAATGGCATTTACAGACTTTCCTCCCTGGGCTGTGTGCCAGCCAGGTGCCCCCTGATAACCTAGAGAAGACTTTCAGTCCTCCATTGCTTCCGGAACAAGTCCCATCCCTCAGCCTCCTGCAATGCCTGAAGCTCCTGCATGTCAGGGAAGGAACATAATTGTTTTCAGCACCCTAGGGGTGGGTTCTGGGCAACAGGAACCTTCCCCCCATACTTGCCTACCTGACCCTCTCCATGAGGGAGAAAATGCTCTGTTCCTGGACTTTCCTGGTAATGTATGATTGCCATCACCTGTGGTGAGATAGTTAATTGATAAGTAAGGTGTTTCACCACAGGTGATGGCAATCATACATTACCAGGAAAGTCCAGGAACAGAGCATTTTCTCCCTCATGGAGAGGGTCAGGTAGGCAAGTTTGCTCTACCCTAAAGGGTGACCCTTTATACAGTATGTTTAAAACCTATGTCTAATTGACACAATAAAGGTGCATGGCAGCTGAAATACTTTTTTTTTATCATGTTTGTCTTTCGGAAGGACAAATAACCAAGCCAAACTGCAGCCAGAGTCTTAACCGTAAGCCCATTAAACTAATCATTGAACTAGTAGACCATTACTAATGGACAAACATTGCTCCAGCTAGTATTCCAAATTACTGTAACATAGCGTTACATACAGTAAGTAACGGTTATCTCCAATAGCTGAAAGAAGTTTTTCATCTATGTTTTGACCAACAGGGAATAAATACTTAGCTTATGATATTTTAGGTTTTTTACATTTGTATTACTTTCTGGTTCATTATTGTCAATTATGTTGAAGGACTTTGTGAAGATAAATATTTGTCTTAAAAAAGTAAACATTTATGCCTCTCAAATTCCTAAAGGTTCGTACACACTTAACGATAAAATGAGCGACGTCACTCATTTTCCCCCTCCTTGAGTGACGTCGCTCATTTTATAGTCAAGTGTGTATGCCGCCAGCGATGACCGATGCGCGGCCCCGCGGGTCGGCAACGATCGTCGCTGTCGGTAGGGCATGCATGAAGGATGTGGACTGTCGTCCACGACCTTCATGCAGGGCTGGCGGGGGCGTGACGTCACTGAGCAATATGAGCGGTCATATCGCTCAGTGTGTATAGTCGGCCGCCGGCCGGCCGGCCCGGGAGGGGGAAACATTAGACGATGTCGCTCACAGAGGGACATCGTCTAATGTGTATGGGCCTTAAGTATGAAAATGGAATGGAGACTGAAACTTTTTTAAGTCACTCAAGCACCCGGCTCCTACTTAGCCAATTCAGCATTGTGACTCTGGTTCCCATTGTGCTTCCCAGACTCCAATCCGTGTTGATTCCAGTGCTTCCCTCTAGTGCCGGGAGCGTGGCATTGTTTGTGTTTTAAAGTTGGTGTCATATGACCACTGGCAACAAATTAAAATCTATTGCGGTCTATACAAGTCCGTTCTGTGTGCTATTTGGTGCCAGAGTACTAAATTGCACCCAATACTGCATCATCATGGTTTCTGTGCCTTGTATTTCATATCTCATCCTGATCTTTGATTGTTAATTATGTAAAGTCTGTGCAGTGACCCTGACCTCCACCTGTACTACCAATTAGGAATCTGTGCCTGTCACCCTGACCTTTGCTACAACTGACCATTCTCTCATATTGTGATTCTGTATCATGCGACATTACCACCTACCTGCCAAATCTTCTAGTGGTCATGATGAATACAGGCGGCTCTGTTAGACTCCTGCCCTTGACACTGCGAGTGCCAACAATAAACGGACAAATAAAATCCTTCTAGCCAGTCCAATGCAGGACAGTGTGTTTTCATAAAAAGACATATGGAGCTATGCAGGATATGGAGATTAGCAGGGCCGTAACTAGGTGTGTGCGGAAGTGGCACCACACATAGCGCTGCAAGATAGGGGGCGCTGTTGGTAGCACTTGTAAATTATCTATTTTAATTCCTTTTCACTTGCAGCTTCCCCCCTTTTTGAAGCCCATTATCTCCTGACTGCCGCTGTCTCTTGAGATTTCTTTGTTATTCAGTCACACTGTCCTTTATTACATTACAAGATGCTGACATACCCAGGATTCAAACCCATTGCCTGTGGCATTGCAGTCCGACAATCTCTTCATTGAGCTATTTGCCCTTACATAGAAAGGTAGAGAATTCTAACTATTTGAAGCTTATCTTGTACTTTGTGAAAAATGATCAGCATTGCAGCTGAGCAGATCTATGTAGTGTGTGGCTGCAAGAGATTGAACATATGGCTGCACACTGCATGGATCTGCTCATTTGCAATGCTGATTGTGTTTTTTTTACAAAGCACCAGTAGCTTCATATAGTGTTCATAATTTTAATGTAGGATCAAATAGCTCAATGAGTAGGGTGTTTGATTAGAATTCAACAGGTTATAGGTTTAAATCTCGAGTATGGTGAGTATGGCAGTATATTCATACCCAGGATTTAATAAAGGGTATTGTAACTGAATAACAACAAGCTCTCAAGTTAAGTGCATGAATGTGGTATAAAGAGGATTTTTGTTAAATGTGTGTGTAATATATATATATATATATATATATATATATATATATATATATATATATATATATACTAGGTGCTAAAGCTATTGCAAACAATCCAACATTTCTGCACCAGACCCTTTTACTGATTGGCAACTATGGGTTTAGACCTAGAATATGGAAGTTATGCTAGACAGACAGATGCGATGGCAGAATTATTGTTCATACTGTAACAACTGCTCCAAATCATATGATATACATTTACTACATATTAGGGCGGGTACATACTTGCAGGATGTGGGCGCGATTATCTGTATCGGCACTACAAATCGTCTACATTGTGCAGTGTGTATGTACTATTGCGCACTTCCGTGGGTCACATGACCCATCTTCTGGTCGGCCTTGCTGTACGGTCAACCGGAAGATATCGGATGCGACCCAGTGCTGTGTAATTCCATTGCATTACATTGGGCTAGTGTGTACCAGCAATCAGGCATGGTATGGGTCGAAGGGAAATCGCCACCGGGAAATTGCCGGTCGTGCTTATATGTACCCAGCCTAAGCCATGGAGCCCTCAGCTAAGTAACTATAGAAAATAGGTAGACCGGTCTGCCCATAACAGCAACAATGTAATCAGTGGCGGCATCGGGGTTGGTGACACTCGGTGCGGTAAATAGTTATCTCTGTATAAGTTGCTCAGTGAAGGGTTGATGCCTCGCGTGAAGGAATGCAGCCCCTGTTTACATCACTCTGAAGGCGTGTACAAATGCAGTCTGCGGTACATGCACAGTCTGCTGAGAATGGAGAGAAGCAGTGCCTGCGTTCTACTTGGAATCATGCTGAAAAACTTCAAGGACACATAAAAACAACTATCCCCAGTTTCCCAAAATTCCCTCCTCTTTCTGTACAGAAACCATCCATAAACACAACACCGCTCAGACGCTCTCCTTCCGCTCTATCACTATCATGCTGCTGCACCTTACACCCCTTTTAGCTCTTCTATGAGAGGCTGTTCAATCCAAAATGACAGCTCTCTGTATATGTCAAATGGCTAATTGTTACTTTCTGGATATAACATATAGTGAAATGGACATAACATGGGGGAGATGTACTAAACCTTATAGGGGTAGATTCAATTCAGCGTGGATTGAATAGTGCCGGGAATTAACTCCCGGTGCTATTTAATGCTGCGCGCTGTAATGTCGGGGAAAGCAGGTTCTCGCGGACTAAATAGGGTGTTTGCACTGCGGTACTAAAAAGCATCACGTACCTACGTTTTCACCCAGCACGCTGTCACCCGGAGGGGGTGACAGCGTGCTAAATTGAATAGCTCAAGGAGCTCCCACCCAACGCTATTCAATCCTCGCTGAATTGAATCGACCCCATAGAGTGATAAAGTGGAGAGAGATAAAGTACCAATCAGCTCCTAACTGCTATGTTACAGGATGTGTTTGAAAAAATGAGCTAATTGGCTGATTTTATCTCTCTCCCCTTTATGACTCTCCAAGGCTTAATACATCTACCCCTAATAGTGAGTTTTCAGCAATAAACCCAATGCCTCACATGCATCCTATTAATCTCCACCCTCTAGTAGTGGGGTTATTGCAGTTATGCTGATAGCTGGAGCCTTGCTATGGGTGTGGTCTGTCTAACATATGGGGGTATATTTACAAAGATTCGTGTTTTTGCCGTTTTGAAGGGTGTTTGATCTCGAATGGTATCGGGTGCATTTTCCTGCAACTTTTTGAATCCTGATACGGTCATTCACTAAGCTGCCGACTTTTCACAATTCGTATTTTCCGATGTCGATGTGATTCGTAATGTCAGGCAGTGTTTTACGGGAGTGATGAGTAAAACACTGCCTGACAAAACACAAGGAATCCCGGCCGGATCTGTGAGATCCGTGCAGGGCTTCATTGTGTACCTTAAAAAGGTGTTTAAAGTCTTTAAAATTCTGATAAAAATTGCATGGGGTCCCCCCTCCTAAGCACAACCAGCCTCGGGCTCTTTGAGCCGGTCCTGGTTGACAAAATATGGGGGGAAAAATGACAGGGGTTCCCCCATATTTCATCAACCAGCACCGGGCTCTGCGCCTGGTCCTGGTTCCAAAAATACGGGGGACAAAAAGCGTAGGGGTCCCCCGTATTTTTAAAACCAGCATCGGGCTCCACTAGCCAGGTACATAATGCCACAGCCGGGGGACACTTTTATAGTGGTCCCCGCGGCCCTGGCATTACATACCCAACTAGTCACCCCTGGCCGGGGTACCCTGGAGGAGTGGGAACCCCTTAAATCAAGGCCCCCCCCCTCCAGCCACCCATGGGCCAGGGGTGAAGCCCGAGGCTGTCCCCCCCATCCAAGGGCGGCGGATGGGGGGCTGATAGCCAAGTGTAAAAAATGTGAATATTGTTTTTAGTAGCAGTACTACAAGTCCCAGCAAGCCTCCCCCGCAAGCTGGTACTTGGAGAACCACAAGTACCAGCATGCGGTGGAAAACCTGGGCCGCTGGTACCTGTAGAACTACTCTACCTGTTTTTTGGGGGGTATTTTTTTTAGTAGTAGTACTACAGGTACCAGCGGCCCAGGTTTTCCACCGCATGCTGGTACTTGTGGTTCTCCAAGTACCAGCTTGCGGGGGAGGCTTGCTGGGACTTGTAGTACTGCTACTAAAAACAATATTCACATTTTTTACACTTGGCTATCAGCCCCCCATCCGCCGCCCTTGGATGGGGGGGACAGCCTCGGGCTTCACCCAGGGGTGACTAGTTGGGTATGTAATGCCAGGGCCGCAGGGACCACTATAAAAGTGTCCCCCGGCTGTGGCATTATGTACCTGGCTAGTGGAGCCCGGTGCTGGTTTTAAAAATACGGGGGACCCCTACTCTTTTTGTCCCCCGTATTTTTGGAACCAGGCGCAGACCTGGTGCTGGTTGATGAAATATGGGGGAACCCTGTCATTTTTCCCCCCATATCTTGTCAACCAGGACCGGCTCAAAGAGCCCGAGGCTGGTTGTGCTTAGGAGGGGGGACCCCACGCAATTTTTTTTTTCACTTTTGACACTAAACACACCCTTTCCCATAGATAACCATGCACAGATCTCACTGATCCGTGCATGGTTATCCAAACTCGACTGGAAAGAGCAGGTCTATTTTTTTCCTGCTTTTTTTAACGAATCGAAAAAAAATAGACCCGCACTTGAGCACTCAGAGACTAACACCCAAATACGAATGAATAGTGAATACCCGTATTGTATGAAATAACAGCCGCGTTTGATCGATGGTCGATTCATTCGTATTTCAGAACTTTGCCAATCAAACCATTACAAATAGACCAGACACTGCCGAGTTTTCTGCTTAGTGAATTCCCGGATTGGGACTTAGAAAAAAAAACACAAATCGCCAAAACTCGGATTTTTAGTAAATACTGGCCATGGTGTCTATCTATTGACTGTCTGACTATCAACCGGATACCCCTTGCTATATGTAAGGCATTAGAATCTGTGTAATAGGCTGGAAATGTCAGAGCAATGGGGCTGGTAAATAGACTCTCTATAATAGTGTCTAACTATAACAGTTGCACAAAATAGAATGGCCCTTTTTATACTTGTAGATCTTTTAACAATTAGGAAAAAGGTAAATATAAAACTGTCTAGGGTAAAGTAGGTTTACCTTTCATAACAAGTCTCCCTAAAACTAATCACTGGATGCACACCACAAAACGCCTTGGTTATGAACTACTGCAATAAGAACGACCTTCCATTTTCGGGAAGAATGACAATGTGCCTAATTCAGACCTGATCGCAGCAGCAAACTTTTTCTCTAATGGGCAAAACCATAGGGGTCATTTCGAGTTGATCGCTCGCTAGCAACTTTTTGCAGCGCTGTGATCAGGTTAAATCTTGGCAAAACCGTGCATACGTATGCACCGCAATGCGCAGGTGATGGATTTAATGAAGAATCCATTCGCACAGCTGTTCGCAAGGTGATTGACAGAAAGAGGGCGTTTGTGGGTGTCAACTGACTGTTTTCTGGGAGTGTTTGCAAAAACGCAGGCGTGTCCAAGCGTTTGCAGGGCGGGTGTCTGACGTCAATTCTGGGACCAAAAAGACTGAAGTGATCGTAGCGGCCAGAGCTATTCAGAAACTGCAAAAAAAAAAAATTGTTTCGTCGGCTGCAACAGCGTTCCTACACTTGCAAAGCGAAAATACACTCCCCCATAGGTGGCGACTATATGATCGCAGCGCTGCAAAAAGTTGCTAGCGAGCGATCAACTCGGAATGACCCCCTATGTGCCGTGCAGGTGGGGCAGATATAACAGGTGCAGAGAGAGTTATGGGCCCTACACACTTAGCGATTTCACTGATCGATATGAACGTTCTCCTTTATTACTGAATGAGAACTCGTTTATATCGGTCAGTGTGTAGGCAGCCCCGCGCTCGTTCATCGTTGGTGCCGGGTCGCTTGTGCATGCAGGCCAATATGGACAATCTCGTCCATATTAGCATGCACGCATATGCAGCCGTATCGCCCGTCTGCCGTATCAGCCGTCGGGCAGCTCGGTGGCAGGTCGCCTAATGTGTAGGGCCCTTTACATTTGGGTGGGGTGTGTTTAAACTTTAATCTAAATTGCAGTGTCAAAATAAAGCAGCCAGTATTTACCGTGCACAGAAACAATATAACCCACCCAAATGTAACTCTCTCTGCAAATGTTACTGTATATCTGCCCCACCTGCACTGCACCTGTGGGGTAATTCAGAGTTGATCGCAGCAGCAAATTTGTTAGCAGTTGGGCAAAATCATGTTCACTGCAGGTGGGGCAGATAAAACATGTGCAGAGAGAGTTATAGGCCCTACACACTGGGCGATATCAGTCAAAGATATGAACGATCTCGTTCATTAATGAACGAGATACCGTTCATATCTTTGAGTGTGGAGGCACCAGCGATGAACGATGCGCGGCCCCGCGCTCGTTCATCGCTGGTGTCACGTCGGCTGTGCGTGCAGGCCAAATTCGTCGGGCAGCTCGGCGGCGGATCGACAAATGTGTAGGGCCCTTTAGATTTGGGTGGGGTGTGTTCAAAGTGAAATCTAAATTGCAGTGTAAAAATAAAGCAGCCAGTATTTACCCTGCACAGAAACAATATAACCCACCCAAATCTAACTCTCTCTGCAAATGTTATATTTGCCACACCTGCAGTGCACATTGGCCCTCATTCCGAGTTGTTCGCTCGCTAGCTGCTTTTAGCAGCATTGCACACGCTAAGCCGCCGCCCTCTGGGAGTGTATCTTAGCATAGCAGAATTGCGAACGAAAGATTAGCAGAATTGCGAATAGAAAATTCTTAGCAGTTTCTGAGTAGCTCGAGACTTACTCCTACATTGCGATCAGTT
This sequence comes from Pseudophryne corroboree, assembly GCF_028390025.1. Classification (NCBI taxonomy): domain Eukaryota; kingdom Metazoa; phylum Chordata; class Amphibia; order Anura; family Myobatrachidae; genus Pseudophryne; species Pseudophryne corroboree. Next base: position 717,666,789 of record NC_086447.1, read on the forward strand.
CAGTCAGTTTCGTTCCTGGTTTGACGTCACAAACACACCCAGCGTTCGGCCAGACACTCCCCCGTTTCTCCAGCCAATCCCGCGTTTTTCCCTGAAACGCCTGCGTTTTTCTGCACACTCCCAGAAAACGGTCAGTTTCCGCCCAGAAACACCCACTTCCTGTCAATCACTCACCGATCAGCAGAACGATGAAAAAGCTTTGTTATGCCGTGAGTAAAATACCTAACTTTTGTGTAAAATAACTAAGCGCATGCGCTCTGTGAACCTTGCGCATGCGCAGTAAGCGACTAATCGCAGTATAGCGAAAATCGTCAACGAGCGAACAACTCTGAATGACCCCCCATGGTTTTGCCCAACTGCTAACAAATTTGCTGCTGCAATCAGATCTGAATTACCCCCATGGTTTTGCCCATTAGAGAAAGAGTTTGCTGCAGGCCTGAATTAGGTCCAATGGCCCTCATTCCGAGTTGTTCGCTCGCTAGCTGCTTTTAGCAGCTTTGCACACGCTAAGCCGCCGCCTACTGGGAGTGAATCTTAGCTTTGCAGAATTGCGAACGAAAGATTCGCATAATTTCGAATTGAAATTTTTTTGCAGTTTCTGAGTAGCTCGGGACTTACTCTGCCACTGCGATCAGTTCAGTCAGTTTCGTTCCTGGTTTGACGTCACAAACACACCCAGCGTTCGCCCAGACACTCCCCCGTTTCTCCAGCCACTCCCGTGTTTTTCCCAGAAACGGCAACGTTTTTCCGCACACACCCATAAAATGGCCAGTTTCCGCCCAGAAACACCCACTTCCTGTCAATCACACTCCGATCACCAGAACGAAGAAATTTCTTCGTTAAGCCGTGAGTAAAATACCTAACTTTTTGGCAAATTTACTTGGCGCAGACGCACTGCGAACATTGCGCATGCGCAGTTTGCGACAAATTGCTCCGTTGCGAAAACCACTAACGAGCGAACAACTCGGAATGAGGGCCAATATCGGAAGAGACATAGACACTGTATAAAAGTGGAAACGTCAAAAATAAATCCACACTTTGGTAAGTCCCCTCCACAAGATTGTTCTTAGAGGTCACTTGACCAATCCAGCTACCTAAGATAGAATATGGAGAGATTTTCAAATCATGGCTCTAACCTACAAAGTTCTGCAATTAAGCAAGAACAAAACTTGTCCTCTCTGTGATGAAACAGCCTAAATTACTCACAAACTACATGTGATGCCTGCAACAAAACACAGTAATTGCTCTAACAGTGGCCCTCACCACTTCTACACTGAAAAATAATCTACTATACAATTGACTGAAGATACTCAAAAATAATGAAAATTATCCTATAAAGCCAACTATGGGGTCATTATTTATTAACAGTTTGTTATATAGCGCATCAAATTTCATTGGGCTTTACAATTCAGACATCACTCAATCCTAATAGCAATATGAGAGGATACATGCAGAGTCGTCCCCCCCCCCCCACACTTCCCCAATCCACGTGATCATCTCCGAGCCTGACCTAGGAATATGTCTTACCAGCTTTCATCTATCTGCCCTCCCCTGTTATTACTGTAAAATGTCACAGTATGTATTTTGCACGTTGAGACCACTCGCACTTTCACAGCCAATGTAGTGAAAACATTGAAACAGCCGAAGTGTCACATATAGATAGGTATGGCTTCTCGACAGTCACTACGTCAGCGGTGATTCGCCAGACACAAGAAAGTCGGCTTCTGGATCATGAAATGGTTAAAATGCTAATTACATGCAAAATAATTAAACGCTAAAGCAGCACGTTTAAAGTTTTAATGTCCATATGGTAAAAATGTTATATCATACTTCCCAACAGTACCGATTTTATCTGAACAGTCCCATTTGTCACGGACTGTCCTGCTGTCCCACCGCGGGCCGTGGTGAATAGATTCTGAATAGATGCATGCGCACAGCATCTATTCACCAACAGAGGGACAGGGGGGGCATGGCCAGCAGCTCATAGAGTGCTGGGCATGCTGCCATAGTGATGAAAATGGGGGCGTGGCTTGCAATCGTGACACTTACTATGAGGCTGCGGCCCCTAGTTGTGAGGCCATGGCCACTAATTTTAGATGCACACCGGAAGCATGCGCAGATGTCCTTCCTCCGTCAAGCAAGAAGTTTGGATGTATCCTATGTTGGGATCCGGCGCCAGCTTTCTCGTGTCTACAAAGTCACTGTGCAGAGCCGTAACTACGTGTGTGCCAGGTGTGCCTGGCACACAGCGCAGTCGCCCTGAGGGCGCAACTGCCAGCATTCCAAGTCAGCAGCTTGTAATGAGTCAAATTGACTCATTACAAGCCGCCTGTGCTGTGTGCGTCCGAGGAGGAGAGGAGCAGCTCCAGGGGCAGGAGAGGAGGAGGAGAGAGGGGGACTCCGGAGCCGCAGCAGCGCTATGTAATTGGTAGCGGCGCCACAGCAGCTGTCCCTCTCCTTCCGCATTGGCTGGCCGGTGCTGCTGTGAATGCTGGGATGCGCTTCCCTCATCCCTGCATTCACAGCGGCGGCGGCCAGCCAGTGCGGAAGGAGAGGGACAGCTGCAGCAGTGCCGCAACCAATTACAGTGCACTGCTGCTGCTCCAGAGTCCCCCTCCCTCCTCCTTCTTCTCCCCTACCTCCAGAGCTGCCAGCACCGAGGAGCCTGATTGCCTGAGCCAGCGGAGAGATGGTAAGTATCTATCTATCTATCTATCTATCTATCTATCTATTCTGTCTGCTGTACTGTGTAAAAAGGGGACGCTGTCTGCCGTAATGTGTAAAAAGGGGAATGCTGTCTGCCGTAATGTGTAAAAAGGGGGACGCTGTCTGCCGTAATGTGTAAAAAGGGAGACGCTGTCTGCCGTACTATGTAAAAAAGGGGACGCTGTCAGCCGTAATGTGTAAAAAGGGGCCGCTGTCTGGCGTAATGTGTAAAAAGGGGGACGCTGTCTGCTGTAATGTGTAAAAAGGGGACGCTGTCTGCCGTACTGTGTAAAAGGGTAATCTGTCCACCGTAATGTGGAAAAGGGTCTCTACCTGGTGTACAGGCGCTACTGTGTGGCGTAATTTGAATAATGGAGACTACTGTGCACCGTAATATGAATTGCCATTATTTTGTGGCCACACCACTTCCCCATGAAGCCACGCCCCTATATTTTGTGCGCGCACCTACGCCGCGCACTGCCCCTATTTTGCATAAGGGGGGGGGGGGCACCAATGCCGTTTCTTGCACACAGCACTAAAATGCCTAGTTACGGCACTGTCACTGTGAACATAGTGACTGGCGGCAGGGACAGTGTAATAGAGAAGAGGACCCGTGTGCAGGTCCCCTCCTATCTGGCAGCGCAGCAGACTCTGGATTTGTGCTACAGGGTTTCACAGTTTGTAAGAGTCTGTCAGTCGTGATGTATTTAATGTCAGAAATATTTTATATTGATGGCATGCTACAGTGCTGGGAAGCCCAGAGGTAATCAAGTGATGTCTTTATCATCTACCATATGTTCCTATTATGTGTTGTGTCCAATGTGTGTTTTATAGGTCACTGTCTTTGCTTCTCATACAGGGGAGACTGAAAATGTTCCAGTAAGCAGTCTGCCAGCTCAGATATACCAGGTAATACTGAATGGAACCTAACTATATTGGAAACATATTGTGCTTGCAAAATATACAGTATAATTACACAGTGAATAGTTATTTTTCTTTCTGTACTGAATTATTTGTATTCATTATTTATCATTGCTACGTGCTGTGTGCCTAATTCAGATCTGATTGCAGCAGCAAATTTGTTAGCTAATGGGCAAAACCATGGGGGTCATCCCGACCTGATCGCTGGTCAACGATTTTTGCACTGCTGCGATCAGATAGTCGCCGCCTACAGGTGGAGTGTATTTCCGCTGTGCAAGTGTGCGATCGCATGTGTGGCAGAGCTGCACAAACTGATTTTGTGCAGTCTCTGCACAGCCCAGGACTTACTCAGCCGCTGCGATCACTTCAGCAGGTTCAGGACCAGAATTGATGTCAGACACTCTCCCTGCAAATGCTTGGACACGCCTGCCAAACACTCCCTGAAAACGGTCAGTTGCCCCCCTTAAACGCCCTCTTCCTGTCAATTTCCTTGCGATCGCCCGTGCGAACGGTTTCCGTCGTACAAACCCATCGCTGAATGGCGGTCCGCTTTGTACCCGTGCGTTGCACCTGTGCATTGTGATGCATGCACAGTTTGTGCCTGATCGTCCGCCGTGCGAAAACACACAGCAGCGATCAGGTCTGAATCGGCACTGCAGGGGGGGCAGATATAACATGTGCAGAGAGAGTTAGATTTGGGTGTGGTGTGTTCAAACTGAAATCTAAATTGCAGTGTAAAAATAAAGCAGCCATTATTTACCCTGCACAGAAACAAAATAACTCACCCAAATCTAACTCTCTCTGCACATGTTATATCTGCCCACCCTGCAGTGCACATGGTTTTACCCATTAGCTAACAAATTTGCTGCTGCGATCAGATCTGAATTAGGCCCTGTGTTCATTAAGAACAGTTTTCTTAGCTTCTTACCCCATTTATGTTTAAAAAAAAAAAATATATATATATATATATATATATATATATATAAAAATATATATATATATATTTTTTTTATTTTTTTTATTTTTATTTTTGTCCAGCTTATTGTATTTTTTCCTGAGGAAGGGGCGGAGGCCCTGAAACAGCTGTTGCTTCAATACAAGCTTCATTATCAGTACGAATTGCCTCCAGTGCTGTTCTTGGGGGTAATTCCAAGTTGATCGCAGCAGGAAATTTTTTAGCAGTTGGGCAAAACAATGGGGGTCATTCCGAGTTGTTCGCTCGCAAGCGGATTTTAGCAGATTTGCTCATGCTAAGCCGCCGCCTACTGGGAGTGAATCTTAGCATCTTAAAATTGCGAACGATGTATTCGCAATATTGCGATTACACACCTTGTAGCAGTTTCTGAGTAGCTTCAGACTTACTCGGCATCTGCGATCATTTCAGTGCTTGTCGTTCCTGGTTTGACGTCACAAACACACCCAGCGTTCGCCCAGACACTCCCCCGTTTCTCCGGCCACTCCTGCATTTTTTCCGGAAACGGTAGCGTTTTTTCCCACACGCCCATAAAACGGCCTGTTTCCGCCCAGTAACACCCATTTCCTGTCAATCACATTACGATCGCCAGAACGATGAAAAAGCCGTGAGTAAAAATCCTAACTGCATAGCAAATTTACTTGGCGCAGTCGCAGTGCGGACATTGCGCATGCGAATTAAGCGGAAAATCGCTGCGATGCGAAGATTTTTACCGAGCGAACAACTTGGAATGACCCCCCAATGTGCACTGCAGGGGAGCAGATATAACATGTGCAGAGAGAGATAGATTTGGATGTGGTGAGTTCAATCTGCAATCTAAATTGCAGTGTAAAAATAAAGCAGCCAGTATTTACCCAGCACAGAAACAAAATAACCCACCCAAATCTAACTCTCTCTGCAGATGTTATATCTGCCCCCCCTGCAGTGCACATGGTTTTGCCCAACTGCTAAAAAATATCCTGCTGCGATCAACTTGGAATTACCCCCCTTGTTTGGACCATATATATACAGAGGCGGATTGGCCATAGGGTCTACAGGGAAGATTCCCGGTGGGCCGACGCACCCGTGGGGCCTGTTTTGTTTGAGGACACGTGGTCCTATTTATAGACATAATGGGGTAAATTTACTAAGCTCCCGATTTTGACCGAGATGCCGTTTTTTCATCAAAGTGTCATCTCGGTAATTTACTAAACACTAATCACGGCAGAGATGAGGGCATTCGTAATTTTTTGCAAGTCCAAGTAAAAAATTACGAATGAATACACCATCGGTCAAAACGCGGCTGTTTAAGTATGAATCTCGGTCATTTACTAAGAAGTGCAAAGCCAAAAAAAAACAAACACTGCCGTGAAAAATTACAACTCGTAAAAAAGTGCTAAAAAAAACCAGACCTTATTTTTTTTCCCGTGATTAGATAGGCATGCACGGATCCATGAGATCCGTGCATGTATATCAGTGGGAAGGGGTGGGAAAGTGCTTATTTTTTCAAAAAAAATTGCGTGGGGTCCCCCCTCCTAAGCATAACCAGCCTCGGGCTCTTTGAGCCGATCCTGGTTGCAAAAATATGGGGGGAAAAATGACAGGGGTTCCCCCATATTTAAGCAACCAGCATCGGGCTCTGCGCCTGGTCCTGGTCCCAAAAATACGGGGGACAAAAAGAGTAGGGGTCCCCCGTATTTTTAAAACCAGCACCGGGCTCCACTAGCTGGACAGATAATGCCACAGCCGGGGGTCACTTTTATATAGTGCCCTGCGGCCGTGGCATCAAAAATCCAACTAGTCACTCCTGGCCGGGGTACCCTGGGGGAGTGGGGACCCCTTCAATCAAGGGGTCCCCCCCCCCCCAGCCACCCAAGGGCCAGGGGTGAAGCCCGAGGCTGTCCCCCCCCATCCAATGGGCTGCGGATGGGGGGGCTGATAGCCTTTGTTGTAAAAGAAAAGATATTGTTTTTAGTAGCAGTACTACAAGTCCCAGCAAGCCTCCCCCGCATGCTGGTACTTGGAGAACCACAAGTACCAGCATGCGGCGGAAAAACTGGCCCGCTGGTACCTGTAGTACTATTACTAAAAAAATACCCAAAAAAAGACAAGACACACACACCGTGAAAGTATAATTTTATTACATACATACACACATACATACATACATACTTACCTTAAGTTCCCACGCAGGTCGGTCCTCTTCTCCAGTAGAATCCAAGGGGTACCTGTTGAAGAAATTATACTCACGAGATCCAGGGGTCCAGGCTCCTCGGGAAATCCAGGGGTAATCCACGTACTTGAAAAAAATAACAAAACGGTGTCCCGACCACGAACTGAAAGGGGACCCATGTTTGCACATGGGTCACCTTTCCACGAATGCCAGAAACCCACTTTGACTTCTGTCTAAGTGGGTTTCTTCAGCCAATCAGGGAGCGCCACGTTGTAGCACTCTCCTGATCAGCTGTGTGCTCCTGTCCTCACTGACAGGCAGCACACGGCAGTGTTACAATGTAGCGCCTATGCGCTACATTGTAACCAATTATGGGAACTTTCTGCCCTGCGGTTGACCTAAAGTGACGTCACCACTGAGCAGAAAGTTCCCAGCATTGGTTACAATGGAGCGCATAGGCGCTACATTGTAACACTGCCGTGTGCTGCCTGTCAGTTAGGACAGGAGCACACAGCCGATCATGAGAGTGCTACAACGTGGCACTCCCTGATTGGCTGAAGAAACCCACTTAGACATCAGTCAGAGTGGGTTTCTGGCAGTCGGGAAAAGGGGATCCATGTGCAAACATGGGTCCCCTTTTAGTGCGTGGCTCGAGTGTCCGTTTTGTTATTTTTTTCAAGTACGTGGATTACACCTGGATTCCCCGAGGACCCTGGACCCCTGGATCTCGTGAGTATAATTTCTTCAACAGGTACCCCTTGGATTCTACTGGAGAAGAGGACCGACCTGCGTGGGAACATAAGGTAAGTATGTATGTATGTGTGTATGTATGTAATAAAATTATACTTTCACGGTGTGTGTGTCTTGTGTTTTTTTGGGTATTTTTTTAGTAGTAGTACTACAGGTACCAGCGGGCCCGTTTTTCCGCCGCATGCTGGTACTTGTGGTTCTCCAAGTACCAGCATGCGGGGGAGGCTTGCTGGGACTTGTAGTACTGCTACTAAAAACAATATCTTTTCTTTTACAACAAAGGCTATCAGCCCCCCCATCCGCAGCCCATTGGATGGGGGGGGACAGCCTCGGGCTTCACCCCTGGCCCTTGGGTGGCTGGGGGGGGGGGACCCCTTGATTGAAGGGGTCCCCACTCCCCCAGGGTACCCCGGCCAGGGGTGACTAGTTGGATTTTTGATGCCACGGCCGCAGGGCACTATATAAAAGTGACCCCCGGCTGTGGCATTATCTGTCCAGCTAGTGGAGCCCGGTGCTGGTTTTAAAAATACGGGGGACCCCTACTCTTTTTGTCCCCCGTATTTTTGGAACCAGGACCAGGCGCAGAGCCCGATGCTGGTTGCTTAAATATGGGGGAACCCCTGTCATTTTTTTCCCCATATTTTTGCAACCAGGATCGGCTCAAAGAGCCCGAGGCTGGTTATGCTTAGGAGGGGGGACCCCACACATTTTTTTTGATTATTTTACAGTGTTTAATTAAAAAAAAAAAAAAAATAAACCCCAGCACGGATCACACAGATCCGGCCGAGATTGATTGTAAAAAAAGTCGGCAGTGTTTTGCTAATCACTGCCGTAAAAATATAAAAAAAAACACGAATGACATCGACATCGGAAGAAAAGAAAAACCCGAATACGACAGCTTAGTAAATTAGTCATAATAAATTCAAAAAGTTGCAGTTTTACACTTTCGATGTCATTCGTGATTGAACTTTGACCTTTTTCGGAAAATTACGAATGTTAGTAAATTTACCCCAATGAATAAGATGTAAAATAATTTGCATATATGAAAATTACTTTGCCACTTAGCCTGTGATTGCAGATGATCTAGTGTATGCTCTGTCTGCCTGCTTGGCTGACATATAAGATTGAGTGGATAGTGATTGGGATATGGTTTGTGTAATAAGCAAGAAAACATATCTTTCTAAAGAATTATATAGTTTCCTAAATTCTAAAGGTGTATCAAATAATGTGCTCATAACATTTAATTTTATTTCCTTTTAACTTTCCCTTGATGCTGGACATCCCCACTATCTGGAAAGTCTTGGGGGGAGGGTGCTGCTGCCATGGCCCATGGCTAGACCTTACACCTCTGGAGCTGCCTAAGTGGGGCCACTAGTACAATTTTTTTCCAGGGCCGCTTTTTGTTCCCAATCTGCCCCTGTATATATATACGTATATATATATATATATATATATATACAAGTCCACAATGACCGGCACTCCATATATGTTGCTTAAATACCTGGGTGCCTTCCCGCGATCCAGAAGGAACATGCATAAAGAGAGAGCGAGACGGGTGGCACTCACGGATTCAAAAAACATAACAGCTACACAGGCTTGATTTCAACGTTTCAGGTGCTACTTTATTGGCACTTTTAGTCAGGATACGACGAAAGGTGCCAATAAAGTAGCACCTGAAACGTTGAAATCAAGCCTGTGTAGCTGTTACGTTTTTTGAATCCGTGGAGTGCCACCCGTCTCGCTCTCTCTTTTATATATATATATATATATATATACATCCACCAGATCCGGCACTCTTGTTGTCCCAGAACAAAAACTTGCCAGGTGCCCTCCGTGACGGCCGTATTGCAGCGGCCCACAATATCCTCACACCACTCGGCGGCACTCCGGACAAATAAATTGGAGACTACAACGTCATCTTGGATTTAATCCAAGATGACGTGGTAGTCTCCAATTTATTTGTCCGGAGTGCTGCCGAGTGGTGTGAGGATATATATATATATATATATATATATATTGAAAGAAGAAATGGAGGGCGCAGATTTAAATACAAAGGTTCACAATTCCATTTAATTTTAACATATGCTCACATACATCTTAGTTAAAAACGGTGCACTTAGTCCTCCGGTCTGTCCAGCATCGGACCCGATCTCACCCGTCGATGAATCTCCTTCAACCGCAGGGATCACGGATACCGTTCGCTTCTCCACCGGGACCAGGATCAGTTTTGGACCGTCTGTCCTTTGCTCCACAGGCCACGCCCAACGCGTTTCGTCAATGGACTTCGTCAGGGGGTGTGGCTAAGGTCTAACATCTCCTCACTATATACTAAATCACACACCTGCACTTCATTATCTACTCCATTAATTAACCCGTGCAGTATACAAAATATTTAAAAACCTCACATCTATACACTTTTAATTCAAAAAATAAAAATAAAAACAAACTGTCATAGTATAATTTAAGAGACTCGTATATATTATGAGCCCTCCAAATACAGTAATACACTATTTAAAACTTTCACATTTATACATTTTTTGTTAGAAGCATAAAACAAACTTTTGTAGTATGGTCTAAGGGACTCATATACAATATGAGCCCTCTAAGCAGCGTGATAAAACGGCACAATATAATCCATAAACTTTTATCATTGTAAAGTCATCATATTTACATAAAAGATACTAACACATCCTAATTTATAAATAAACAGCCACTACTTCTATTATTGCGCAGCGAGCGCTGGCATGATATTGCCTGAAAGATATAAAAAGTTTCCGTAAGAAATTGACACATATATATATACGTGTTTACAAGCAGCTAATTGGAATTGCACATTCAAAGAAGAAATCCAACAAACATAAATCGCGTAAATACATTCTAGTTCAGAGGCAATCATTAAATACAACCTACTTACTTAACCCCCTCTGTCCTGGATTCTAATACACATACCCGTTGTTTCCATAAGAACTCAAGCTCTTACATGTGGCAAAGGGATCAATGATCCGACTACAGTGCCACACAGAGCGACTTCCCTGGAATGTCCCTAATGTAAAAATGGTGTAATATCATAATTTTCATTCAATCCCAACGGGCTAATTGTTCCTAATGCATGAATCCAAAAGACTTCCCTTCTACTTAATTGCTTTAAAATGTCCCCTCCTCTCTCATCTAACCTGACATGTTCCAATGCCCTGAAGCTAAACTTATTTAGATCCCCTCCATTACATTTCATGAAATGTCTAGGGACACTATGTTCTAAACACTTTTTTACTATACTCCTTGTGTGTTCTAACATGCGGATTTTTAACTGACGTTTGGTTTTACCCACGTATCGTGCTCCACAGGTGCATTCTATCATGTAAATCACACATGTAGTCTGACAATTTATCATTTCTTTTATGTCCCAGTGCTTGCTTTTATCCCTATTCCAGACTTTTCTCCTTTCTTTACTTGTATAGGGGCACATTTTACATTTCCCACAGGGAAAAAAACCAGTTGTTTTCTTTAACCATGAATCGTCCTTTATTTTGGACAGATTACTTGGTGCTAAAGTACTCTTCAGGCTTCTCGCTTTTCTGAACACAACCTGTGGTCTTTCTGGTAATACCTTTTTCAGCACTGGGTCTACTGTTAACACCTCCCAATGTTTTATCAGAATGTTCCTAATTTCCTTACTTTTAGTATTATAACCCGTAACAAAGGGTACTAGTGAATTTCTCTTTTCATTCTTATTCTTATAGGACAAAAGGCTCGTTCTGTCTACCATGTCGGCCTTTGTCTTACATTTTTCAACTAGTTTAAGAGGGTACTTTTTTTCTAAGAATCTAGTTTTATATAGTTCTGTTTGTTGTTCATACATTTCATGATTAGTACAATTACGTTTGACTCTCAAAAATTGCGAATAAGGTATATTCGTAATCCAATTTCTATAATGGCAGCTATTATAATGTACATAATTATTGCTGTCCACCTTTTTTATGTATGTATAAGTACTTATTGGATCTCCTGGACCACATTTTCCTGTATCAATCACGAGGTCAAGAAACTCTATTTTATCCTTTTGGAAATTTGAGGTGAATCTTAAGTTATAGTTATTCTCGCCTTGGATTTGACTCTTACGGAAGAATTTAGACAGTTTCTGGTACAGTGTGTAGAATTAGTGCTTAAAAATAATTTTTTCAAGTTCCAAGGACAATTCTACAATCAACGGTGCGGAAGTGCGATGGGTACGCCTTACGCCCCGAGTTTTGCGAATCTATATCTAGGAAAATGGGAACAGGAGGTGATCTATAATAATAACCCCTTTTCTGGATCTCTCCTGTCATATCATCGCTATATAGATGATATATTGGTGGTATGGAGGGGAGATAAAGAACAGTTTGATATGTTTATGAAGTATATAAATGAGAATAACTATAACTTAAGATTCACCTCAAATTTCCAAAAGGATAAAATAGAGTTTCTTGACCTCGTGATTGATACAGGAAAATGTGGTCCAGGAGATCCAATAAGTACTTATACATACATAAAAAAGGTGGACAGCAATAATTATGTACATTATAATAGCTGCCATTATAGAAATTGGATTACGAATATACCTTATTCGCAATTTTTGAGAGTCAAACGTAATTGTACTAATCATGAAATGTATGAACAACAAACAGAACTATATAAAACTAGATTCTTAGAAAAAAAGTACCCTCTTAAACTAGTTGAAAAATGTAAGACAAAGGCCAACATGGTAGACAGAACGAGCCTTTTGTCCTATAAGAATAAGAATGAAAAGAGAAATTCACTAGTACCCTTTGTTACGGGTTATAATACTAAAAGTAAGGAAATTAGGAACATTCTGATAAAACATTGGGAGGTGTTAACAGTAGACCCAGTGCTGAAAAAGGTATTACCAGAAAGACCACAGGTTGTGTTCAGAAAAGCGAGAAGCCTGAAGAGTACTTTAGCACCAAGTAATCTGTCCAAAATAAAGGACGATTCATGGTTAAAGAAAACAACTGGTTTTTTTCCCTGTGGGAAATGTAAAATGTGCCCCTATACAAGTAAAGAAAGGAGAAAAGTCTGGAATAGGGATAAAAGCAAGCACTGGGACATAAAAGAAATGATAAATTGTCAGACTACATGTGTGATTTACATGATAGAATGCACCTGTGGAGCACGATACGTGGGTAAAACCAAACGTCAGTTAAAAATCCGCATGTTAGAACACACAAGGAGTATAGTAAAAAAGTGTTTAGAACATAGTGTCCCTAGACATTTCATGAAATGTAATGGAGGGGATCTAAATAAGTTTAGCTTCAGGGCATTGGAACATGTCAGGTTAGATGAGAGAGGAGGGGACATTTTAAAGCAATTAAGTAGAAGGGAAGTCTTTTGGATTCATGCATTAGGAACAATTAGCCCGTTGGGATTGAATGAAAATTATGATATTACACCATTTTTACATTAGGGACATTCCAGGGAAGTCGCTCTGTGTGGCACTGTAGTCGGATCATTGATCCCTTTGCCACATGTAAGAGCTTGAGTTCTTATGGAAACAACGGGTATGTGTATTAGAATCCAGGACAGAGGGGGTTAAGTAAGTAGGTTGTATTTAATGATTGCCTCTGAACTAGAATGTATTTACGCGATTTATGTTTGTTGGATTTCTTCTTTGAATGTGCAATTCCAATTAGCTGCTTGTAAACATGTATATATATGTGTCAATTTCTTACGGAAACTTTTTATATCTTTCAGGCAATATCATGCCAGCGCTCGCTGCGCAATAATAGAAGTAGTGGCTGTTTATTTATAAATTAGGATGTGTTAGTATCTTTTATGTAAATATGATGACTTTACAATGATAAAAGTTTATGGATTATATTGTGCCGTTTTATCACGCTGCTTAGAGGGCTCATATTGTATATGAGTCCCTTAGACCATACTACAAAAGTTTGTTTTATGCTTCTAACAAAAAATGTATAAATGTGAAAGTTTTAAATAGTGTATTACTGTATTTGGAGGGCTCATAATATATACGAGTCTCTTAAATTATACTATGACAGTTTGTTTTTATTTTTATTTTTTGAATTAAAAGTGTATAGATGTGAGGTTTTTAAATATTTTGTATACTGCACGGGTTAATTAATGGAGTAGATAATGAAGTGCAGGTGTGTGATTTAGTATATAGTGAGGAGATGTTAGACCTTAGCCACACCCCCTGACGAAGTCCATTGACGAAACGCGTTGGGCGTGGCCTGTGGAGCAAAGGACAGACGGTCCAAAACTGATCCTGGTCCCGGTGGAGAAGCGAACGGTATCCGTGATCCCTGCGGTTGAAGGAGATTCATCGACGGGTGAGATCGGGTCCGATGCTGGACAGACCGGAGGACTAAGTGCACCGTTTTTAACTAAGATGTATGTGAGCATATGTTAAAATTAAATGGAATTGTGAACCTTTGTATTTAAATCTGCGCCCTCCATTTCTTCTTTCATTATATGCACGCTGGGAGTGGTGGCTCCATTCCCTAAAGGAGGCAGCAGCAGCACACATCATATAGAAAACGGGATCCAGGATATAAATCAAGGACTGGAAGCATTTTTAAGGAAAGTGTGGTGAATGCGCAGCTTTTTATTTCTACATATATATATATATATATATATATATCCCTGTCAGGGACAAATGCAGCATTGTCATGGTGGGCGTTATTCACAAACGGACTTAAAATGCATCTGAAAAAAGTTGCTTCTCTGTGATCTATGTGATGCAAATCTTGAGCAGTGCCTCCCTTTCCTTGGCTGCGCCTCTCTTCCCTTGTTGTACCTGGCTGTGATGAGACTGGCTTACAACTGGAGGTGTGGCTTCAGTGTCATTATAGAAAATGCTAAAATCTCAGTACAGTACAGTACACAGTGGAACCATATTACAGTAAATAGCCAGATAGAGGAGACAATAAGTTCCCAAGTGGAATGGTGCATCTGCAATGCTTAATGAGGCACACACAAACAGGGCCGGTGCTAGGGTGTGTGGTCTCACAAGAAAAGGGCTTGGCCACACAATAGTACCCCCATTTCAAATTACTCCACACAGTAGGACAATCTTATTCACATTACACCGCACGCAGTAGCGCTGCTTATACGTATAGTGCCCCCAGTAGTAGCGCCGATTACACACATAGTGCACCCAGTAGTAGCGTTGCTTACGCACATAGTGCCCCAGTAGTAGCGCTGCATACATGCATAGTGCCCCCAGTAGTAGCACTGCTTGCACTCATAGTGCCCCCAGCAGTAGCGCCACTTATACGCATAGTGCCTGCGGGAGTAGTGCCACTTATACACAGAGCCCCCAGTAGTTGTGCTGTTTATTCACAGTGCCCCCAGTAGTTGTGCTGCTTATACACAGTGACCCCAGTAGTTGTGCTGCTTATACACAGTGACCCCAGTAGTAGGGCCCAGGCTTGGACTGGCCCACGGGACCACAGGGAAAGCCCCGGTGGGCCCCACTGCACGAGGGTCCACCTCCTCCTCCTCTAGGAATCAGTTTCCATACTCTGCAGTTGAATTATACATTATACTGCATGAACTAGCAGTGTTTACTAATTATATTTATCATGAGACCAAAACCAATGGTTAGACATACCTTTGTGGTGGTCTAGAGAGTGACCACCCCCCTACACATGGGTCCCTACAACTGCATTCCCTCAGTGGGCCCTTCATGCCCCAGTCCGACACTGGTAGCGCCACTTAGGCATATAGTGCCCCTAGTAGTAGTTATACACAATACCCTCAATAGTAATGTTACGTATACACATAATCCCCCCCAAACACACACACACACACACACACACACACACACACACACACACACACACACACACACACACACACACACACTTTCTCTCACTCACTCACTCACTCACTCACTCACTCACTCACTCACTCACTCCCTCCACTTACCCAACTCTGTCTGGCCTGAGCAGGAGCAGCATCGTCCTCCTCTTCACAGTTCACACACAGCAGCCTGGTCCATGTAGCTCTGCCCCATGTAGCTCCGTCCCCTACATCCGATTTAGCTCCGCCCTTTTCTCATCAACAACACTGCTGCTTTGAAGTTTGACAGGGAGATGGGGACGGACTCTTCAAGCTGTCTGTAGTGTGACAAGCGCAGCGGCAGCCGCAGCAGCAGCAGGGACCTCAGCACAGGGATGCAGAGCAGGGAGAGCGCCTCTCCAGCCTGGCACCTCCCTGCTTTGCATCCCTTTGCTGAGCGGGTAGCGCCAGGCCTGCACACAAATATAAATTGTAATAGTTTTTTTATGACAACACCATAGAAAATATGTGCCGGCTTTCCCATCCTGCAATTGAGTCTGATCGACTCTTTTAAAACGAGTATTGTAAGATTACTTTTAAAACATTGCTACATCAGTTTTAGAGACTGTGCATAAATGGGCATATTTTTACCATATGCAACCAATTGCACGCAGTCATCCCTATCGGCTTTACACTTACACCATGGTCAGTCGATACAGACTTTTTGGCGGTCATGCTTGTCTTAACTTCAGACTTTGTGCCAAAAACACGTGCATAATGTATCTTCATTTTGACCTCACATCCATTACAGAACCATTCATACCCACGTCCCGGGATTTCACACACATTTCTGCCCCAAACCAAACCACACAGACTCAAGTCAGACTCCAGACAGAAAAAAAGATGCATTTGGATTTCAAAAAGACAGCATGTGTGTGGCAAAAGAAACACCCCCCCCCCCAAAAAAAAAAAAAAACCCCACAAGTTTAGACTGATAATGACTGAATAAGGGCCAATGTCTGTCTAGAACATGGGTCTTCAACCTGCGACCCTCCAGCTGCTGTGGAACTACATATCCCAGCATGCCCTGCCTCAGTTTTAGCATACCTTAATAGCAAAACTGTGGCAGGGCATGCTGGGATGTGTAGTTTCACAGCAGCTGGAGGGCCACAGGATGAAGACCCATGGTCTAGAACATTGCTATAGAATCTGTGGAGTAGACCGTTTTACAAATACAGTATTTGTCAGGGAAGATAACCTTTAACGCTTTTTTCTTTCTTTCTGTATTTAAATAACACATGGTTTCACTGTTATATCTATTTCTACACTCAATATTAGTTTTAGCTTTGGAGATCTAATCAAGAGCAGTAACTTAAATGCACTGAGTGGTCAGCTTATTGTAGAAAATCACTTTGTATCTGCATGAAAGCTGTTAAGGGCCCTACACACTGGCAGATAAAATGCACGATATGAACGTTCTCGTTCATTAATGAACAAGATATCGTTCATATCGTGCAGTGTGTAGGCACCAACGATGAACGATGTGCGGCCCCGCGCTCGTTAATCGTTGGTGCCCCATCGCTTATGCATGCAGGACAATATTGACGAGATTGTCCATATTAGCCTGCACTGCTATGGAGCCGGGTGACGGGGGGAGTGACGAAACTTCACTCTCCCGTCACCTCCCCCCTGCCGCCGGGTCGCCCGTCGGCTGTATCCGCCGTCGGGCAGCTCGGTGGCGGATCTGCCAGTGTGTGGGGCCCATTAGTCAGCTACCTAGGGATTCTGCATGTGTCTTTGTAAGTGGTATGACAGTGATCTCCAGAAGCCCCGGCCTCAGTATATCTGGAACAGCACATGACAGGGTCATGTGTGTATGAAGGATGACGTGCAACCAAAGTAATATCAAGCTAATGGTAGACCTGTGGTCAGCAGTTGATGAGAGCAGACAACGCAATAGATTAGCAAATTATTTTAGTTTCTGTACAGCTTTATTCCCTTCACAAGCATTTAATCAACATACCATTACTATTTCAGCTCTGATTCCATTGGTATGTGGCTGCTATTCTTGTACCCTGAATGAATTCCTTCTCTGCCACCATGTGATCGGGGGAGGGGGGGGGGGGGATTTATCAAATCTTGGAGAGACATAAAGTGAATGGAGATAAAGTACCAACCAATCAGCTCCCCCTATATTTTTAAATACAGTACTTATTACACTGGTGATGATATATACACTGTGGATGCTGTCAATTTACCTACAATCAAAATCTCGATGGTCAAAATCCCGACAACCATTAACCTATGGTCAAAATCCCGACAAGGTAAAAAATCCCGGCAGGGTCAAAATACCGACATTTAAACTACCGACAAGGTCAAAATACCGTCATTTAAAATGTCGACAGGTCAAAAAGTCGACATGAGTTTTTCATTGAAACTGACTTGTTCATACTTTATCATCCCAGTGGACCTGGAAGCATGTCGAGTGCAGTGAGCCATGCGAGGGAACGTGGTACACTTATACAGTGTCAAAGTCGAACTATGTCGACATACACCCCCCAAAAAAGCAATGAAAAACTTGTGTTGACTTTTTGACATGTCAACATTTTAAATGTTGGTATTTTGACCTTGTCGGTATTTTGACCGTCTATCAATTGTTGACGGTATTTTGACCATCGGGATTTTGATTGCAGGTATTTTATACTAAACCCATGCAGATTGTGAACTTTTGTAAAAAATCCAAAATGGATATCAAATGTATGCTAAGTAATAGGTAAGGCCGGTGCTCCTCTCCTGTTCTGGACAGAGCGCTAGGACTGCTAACCTGACACCTCTGATAGTTATAGGTCAGCGTGAAGTGGAGACTCTGAAGTTTTAATTTTTCAGTTGCAGATTTTGGCCTCTGAACTTAAGACAGGTTTCACGGAGGCCATGCAGGAGTTGTCCCGTATACAACATGGAGAATACGCCCTGGAGGAGAAGGTCAAGAGCTGTCGCTGTACTATGGAAGAGAAGGTGACGGAGATGAAAAATTCACTCAACAATTTAAAGGTAATATATTTTACACTGCCTTTAGGAATTTTTTTTATTTTTTTTGCTAATAATTTCAGTTAGTCATTCCATGTGTACAATAAAATACAAGTCGGGTCACCCAGGGGAGATTACATAAAAGTTAGAAGCAGGGTCAAATAGTCACCTTTTTAATTGAGAGAAATCACAAATGTATCTTGTTTGTACGTCATGATGTTCAGTCATGCTATGGGGGTAATTCAGACCTGTTCGTAGCAGCAAACTTGTAAGCAGTTGGGCAAAACCATGTGCACTGCAGGTGGGGCAGATATAACATTTGCAGAGAGAGTTAGATTTGGGTGGGTTATTTTGTTTCTGTGCAGAGTAAATACTGTCTGCTTTATTTTTACACTGCAATTTAGATTTCAGTTTGAAAACACCTTACTCAAATCCAACTCTCTCTGCACATGTTATATCTGCCCCCCCTGCAGTCCACGTGGTTTTGCCCAACTGCTAACAAATTTTCTGCTACGATCAGGTCTGCATTACCCCCTATGAGAGACAGACAACATAAAGGAGTATGTGTTCTGGAGCCGGAATTCTTGGAACGTGGGACTTCTAGTTATGGTTTTTGTGCAGTGGGGAACCCCTGGATCTAGGGGTCCGTGTCTACTGCGCACCCAGCACCTGTTTATTCATTACATATACTATATGTCAATGATGCAATGCTGGAGTTTGGGGCCCCCATCTCAGATGTGGTGCCACCGCTGCTGCTGAAGGGAGTGTGGCCACATCATGTAGGCAGTCATGCCAATGGGGTGTGTATTGGGGAGCTAGTACTTAAAACCCAGGTCTGGGCTGTTGGGCAGGCCAGGTGGGTGCCCGGTTTCACCCCTCCTCCTCCACAGTGTAGCAGCACCTATCAAGTATTTAAGAAAATAGCTAGTATGCCTTGCCATTTTGCCCTAATATCGCATTTCCCATAGGAAGAGGTCAACACCGCCATGGCAATGATTCATACCATAATTGCTAAACAGGAGGAGATGCAGCAGAAGATTGAACAGCTCCAGCAAGAGAAGAGGAGAGAATCCCGCAAAGTAAAAAACAAGTGAGGGTCTCTTTGCTAGAATTTAATCAGATACATATGACAGATTACACTGACAAATAGTTCTTGTCATTGTTTTTTATTAACGCCTGTAGAACAACTCAGTATTTGCCAATGCTACATAACAAACAACTGAACAACAGGGGCATCTTAGTTGAATCAATTTTTGTCTTATGAGTGAGGAAAGGGCTAAACTTCTGGCCTGGGGTACACATAATAGGATTAATGAAGTTTGTCTCCTACAGTGGATTTAGGACAGGGTCATCCAATAGATGGCGCTCTAATGCATTTAGGTGGCCCTCGGCCCAATTTCCAAGACACTTCCACCACATTATTCTGCTCCTTCCCGTCAGCATTTATCTACTTTTTGTGTAAAAAAAATAAAAAATAAAAATATATATAAAGTAAGAGGAAGCAATTGGGATGTCGCTAATCCTGAGAGTATTTTAAACTAATTATGAAAAATGTGCATTATTCCTCATAATCAGGTCACCCTGTCTCTAATTAGAAGTAATTCATACCATAGGCATGAGAGCATTTGATTGAAGGAAGATGGGAATTATAAACTAATTATAAACTAAAACTTTTAAATTTCTAAAGTGTCTTACATATTTTTTCTATACGTTCTATCTATACAAAGCTGTTGCAGGGGAAACAGCGGCAATTTTTGCACTAGAACCATAGGGCTCATTAACAGTGAGATACAAGCAGACTCATTGCCTTATGGTCTGTCATGTAGACATCTATGGTCAGGCACAAGTGTACCTGTGGAAAAGGTGTCAGAGCCAGACAGGTTCTGACCTCCCAGTAATAGATAAGGCTGGTATGTGAATATATAGAAACATAGAAACATAGAATTTGACGGCAGATAAGAACCACTTGGCCCATCTAGTCTGCCCCTTTTACTTTTTATCCTCTAGGTAATCTCAACCCTTTTTGAACCTTAATTCTTTGTAAGGATATTCATATGCCTATCCCGAGCATGTTTAAATTGATCTACAGTCTTAGCCTCTACCACCTCTGATGGGAGGCTATTCCACTTATCCACTACCCTTACTGTAAAGTAGAGATGAGCGCCGGAAATTTTTCGGGTTTTGTGTTTTGGTTTTGGGTTCGGTTCCGCGGCCGTGTTTTGGGTTCGACCGCGTTTTGGCAAAACCTCACCAAATTTTTTTTGTCGGATTCGGGTGTGTTTTGGATTCGGGTGTTTTTTTCAAAAAACACTAAAAAACAGCTTAAATCATATAATTTGGGGGTCATTTTGATCCCAAAGTATTATTAACCTCAAAAACCATAATTTACACTCATTTTCAGTCTATTCTGAATACCTCACACCTCACAATATTATTTTTAGTCCTAAAATTTGCACCTAGGTCGCTGGATGACTAAGCTAAGCGACCCTAGTGGCCAACACAAACACCGGGCCCATCTAGGAGTGTCACTGCAGTGTCACGCAGGATGTCCCTTCCAAAAAACCCTCCCCAAACAGCACATGACGCAAAGAAAAAAAGAGGCGCAATGAGGTAGCTGTGTGAGTAAGATAAGCGACCCTAGTGGCCGACACAAACACCGGGCCCATCTAGGAGTGCCACTGCAGTGTCACGCAGGATGTCCCTTCCAAAAAACCCTCCCCAAACAGCACATGAAGCAAAGAAAAAAAGAGGCGCAATGAGGTAGCTGTGTGAGTAAGATAAGCGACCCTAGTGGCCGACACAAACACCGGGCCCATCTAGGAGTGTCACTGCAGTGTCACGCAGAATGTCCCTTCCAAAAAACCCTCCCCAAACAGCACATGACGCAAAGAAAAAAAGAGGCGCAATGAGGTAGCTGTGTGAGTAAGATAAGCGACCCTAGTGGCCGACACAAACACCGGGCCCATCTAGGAGTGTCACTGCAGTGTCACGCAGGATGTCCCTTCCAAAAAACCCTCCCCAAACAGCACATGACGCAAAGAAAAAAAGAGGCGCAATGAGGTAGCTGTGTGAGTAAGATAAGCGACCCTAGTGGCCGACACAAACACCGGGCCCATCTAGGAGTGTCACTGCAGTGTCACGCAGGATGTCCCTTCCAAAAAACCCTCCCCAAACAGCACATGACGCAAAGAAAAAAAGAGGCGCAATGAGGTAGCTGTGTGAGTAAGATAAGCGACCCTAGTGGCCGACACAAACACCGGGCCCATCTAGGAGTGTCACTGCAGTGTCACGCAGGATGTCCCTTCCAAAAAACCCTCCCCAAACAGCACATGACGCAAAGAAAAAAAGAGGCGCAATGAGGTAGCTGTGTGAGTAAGATAAGCGACCCTAGTGGCCGACACAAACACCGGGCCCATCTAGGAGTGGCACTGCAGTGTCACGCAGGATGGCCCTTCCAAAAAACCCTCCCCAAACAGCACATGACGCAAAGAAAAATTAAAGAAAAAAGAGGTGCAAGATGGAATTGTCCTTGGGCCCTCCCACCCACCCTTATGTTGTATAAACAGGACATGCACACTTTAACCAACCCATCATTTCAGTGACAGGGTCTGCCACACGACTGTGACTGATATGACGGGTTGGTTTGGACCCCCACCAAAAAAGAAGCAATTAATCTCTCCTTGCACAAACTGGCTCTACAGAGGCAAGATGTCCACCTCATCATTATCCTCCGATATATCACCGTGTACATCCCCCTCCTCACAGATTATCAATTCGTCCCCACTGGAATCCACCATCTCAGCTCCCTGTGTACTTTGTGGAGGCAATTGCTGCTGGTCAATGTCTCCGCGGAGGAATTGATTATAATTCATTTTAATGAACATCATCTTCTCCACATTTTCTGGATGTAACCTCGTACGCCGATTGCTGACAAGGTGAGCGGCGGCACTAAACACTCTTTCGGAGTACACACTTGTGGGAGGGCAACTTAGGTAGAATAAAGCCAGTTTGTGCAAGGGCCTCCAAATTGCCTCTTTTTCCTGCCAGTATAAGTACGGACTGTGTGACGTGCCTACTTGGATGCGGTCACTCATATAATCCTCCACCATTCTTTCAATGTTGAGAGAATCATATGCAGTGACAGTAGATGACATGTCCGTAATCGTTGTCAGGTCCTTCAGTCCGGACCAGATGTCAGCATCAGCAGTCGCTCCAGACTGCCCTGCATCACCGCCAGCGGGTGGGCTCGGAATTCTGAGCCTTTTCCTCGCACCCCCAGTTGCGGGAGAATGTGAAGGAGGAGATGTTGACAGGTCGCGTTCCGCTTGACTTGACAATTTTGTCACCAGCAGGTCTTTCAACCCCAGCAGACCTGTGTCTGCCGGAAAGAGAGATCCAAGGTAGGCTTTAAATCTAGGATCGAGCACGGTGGCCAAAATGTAGTGCTCTGATTTCAACAGATTGACCACCCGTGAATCCTTGTTAAGCGAATTAAGGGCTCCATCCACAAGTCCCACATGCCTAGCGGAATCGCTCCGTGTTAGCTCCTCCTTCAATGTCTCCAGCTTCTTCTGCAAAAGCCTGATGAGGGGAATGACCTGACTCAGGCTGGCAGTGTCTGAACTGACTTCACGTGTGGCAAGTTCAAAGGGCATCAGAACCTTGCACAACGTTGAAATCATTCTCCACTGCGCTTGAGACAGGTGCATTCCACCTCCTATATCGTGCTCAATTGTATAGGCTTGAATGGCCTTTTGCTGCTCCTCCAACCTCTGAAGCATATAGAGGGTTGAATTCCACCTCGTTACCACTTCTTGCTTCAGATGATGGCAGGGCAGGTTCAGTAGTTTTTGGTGGTGCTCCAGTCTTCTGTACGTGGTGCCTGTACGCCGAAAGTGTCCCGCAATTCTTCTGGCCACCGACAGCATCTCTTGCACGCCCCTGTCGTTTTTAAAAAAATTCTGCACCACCAAATTCAAGGTATGTGCAAAACATGGGACGTGCTGGAATTTGCCCATATTTAATGCACACACAATATTGCTGGCGTTGTCCGATGCCACAAATCCACAGGAGAGTCCAATTGGGGTAAGCCATTCCGCGAAGATCTTCCTCAGTTGCCGTAAGAGGTTTTCAGCTGTGTGCGTATTCTGGAAACCGGTGATACAAAGCGTAGCCTGCCTAGGAAAGAGTTGGCGTTTGCGAGATGCTGCTACTGGTGCCGCCGCTGCTGTTCTTGCGGCGGGAGTCCATACATCTACCCAGTGGGCTGTCACAGTCATATAGTCCTGACCCTGCCCTGCTCCACTTGTCCACATGTCCGTGGTTAAGTGGACATTGGGTACAACTGCATTTTTTAGGACACTGGTGAGTCTTTTTCTGACGTCCGTGTACATTCTCGGTATCGCCTGCCTAGAGAAGTGGAACCTAGATGGTATTTGGTAACGGGGGCACACTGCCTCAATAAATTGTCTAGTTCCCTGTGAACTAACGGCGGATACCGGACGCACGTCTAACACCAACATAGTTGTCAAGGCCTCAGTTATCCGCTTTGCAGCAGGATGACTGCTGTGATATTTCATCTTCCTCGCAAAGGACTGTTGAACAGTCAATTGCTTACTGGAAGTAGTACAAGTGGGCTTACGACTTCCCCTCTGGGATGACCATCGACTCCCAGCAGCAACAACAGCAGCGCCAGCAGCAGTAGGCGTTACACGCAAGGATGCATCGGAGGAATCCCAGGCAGGAGAGGACTCGTCAGAATTGCCAGTGACATGGCCTGCAGGACTATTGGCATTCCTGGGGAAGGAGGAAATTGACACTGAGGGAGTTGGTGGGGTGGTTTGCGTGAGCTTGGTTACAAGAGGAAGGGATTTACTGGTCAGTGGACTGCTTCCGCTGTCGCCCAAAGTTTTTGAACTTGTCACTGACTTATTATGAATGCGCTGCAGGTGACGTATAAGGGAGGATGTTCCGAGGTGGTTAACGTCCTTACCCCTACTTATTACAGCTTGACAAAGGCAACACACGGCTTGACACCTGTTGTCCGCATTTCTGTTGAAATACTTCCACACCGAAGAGCTGATTTTTTTGGTATTTTCACCAGGCATGTCAGTGGCCATATTCCTCCCACGGACAACAGGTGTCTCCCCGGGTGCCTGACTTAAACAAACCACCTCACCATCAGAATCCTCCTGGTCAATTTCCTCCCCAGCGCCAGCAACACCCATATCCCCCTCATCCTGGTGTACTTCAACACTGACATCTTCAATCTGACTATCAGGAACTGGACTGCGGGTGCTCCTTCCAGCACTTGCAGGGGGCGTGCAAATGGTGGAAGGCGCATGCTCTTCACGTCCAGTGTTGGGAAGGTCAGGCATCGCAACCGACACAATTGGACTCTCCTTGTGGATTTGGGATTTCGAAGAACGCACAGTTCTTTGCGGTGCTTTTGCCAGCTTGAGTCTTTTCAGTTTTCTAGCGAGAGGCTGAGTGCTTCCATCCTCATGTGAAGCTGAACCACTAGCCATGAACATAGGCCAGGGCCTCAGCCGTTCCTTGCCACTCCGTGTGGTAAATGGCATATTGGCAAGTTTACGCTTCTCCGACGACAATTTTATTTTAGGTTTTGGAGTCCTTTTTTACTGATATTTGGTGTTTTGGATTTGACATGCTCTGTACTATGACATTGGGCATCGGCCTTGGCAGACGACGTTGCTGGCATTTCATCGTCTCGGCCATGACTAGTGGCAGCAGCTTCAGCACGAGGTGGAAGTGGATCTTGATCTTTCCCTAATTTTGGAACCTCAACATTTTTGTTCTCCATATTTTAATAGGCACAACTAAAAGGCACCTCAGGTAAACAATGGAGATGGATGGATACTAGTATACAATTATGGATGGACTGCCGAGTGCCGACACAGAGGTAGCTACAGCCGTGGACTACCGTACTGTACTGTGTCTGCTGCTAATATAGACTGGTTGATAATGAGATGTAGTATGTATAAAGAAGAAAGAAAAAAAAAACCACGGGTAGGTGGTATACAATTATGGATGGACTGCCGAGTGCCGACACAGAGGTAGCTACAGCCGTGGACTACCGTACTGTACTGTGTCTGCTGCTAATATAGACTGGATGATAATGAGATGTAGTATGTATAAAGAAGAAAGAAAAAAAAAACCACGGGTAGGTGGTATACAATTATGGATGGACTGCCGAGTGCCGACACAGAGGTAGCTACAGCCGTGGACTACCGTACTGTACTGTGTCTGCTGCTAATATAGACTGGTTGATAATGAGATGTAGTATGTATAAAGAAGAAAGAAAAGAAAAACCATGGGTAGGTGGTATACAATTATGGATGGACTGCCGAGTGCCGACACAGAGGTAGCTACAGCCGTGAACTACCGTACTGTGTCTGCTGCTAATATAGACTGGTTGATAATGAGATGTAGTATGTATAAAGAAGAAAGAAAAAAAAAACACGGGTAGGTGGTATACAATTATGGATGGACTGCCGAGTGCTGACACAGAGGTAGCTACAGCCGTGGACTACCGTACTGTACTGTGTCTGCTGCTAATATAGACTGGTTGATAATGAGATGTAGTATGTATAAAGAAGAAAGAAAAAAAAAACCACGGGTAGGTGGTATACAATTATGGATGGACTGCCGAGTGCCGACACAGAGATAGCTACAGCCGTGGACTACCGTACTGTACTGTGTCTGCTGCTAATATAGACTGGATGATAATGAGATGTAGTATGTATAAAGAAGAAAGAAACAAAAACCACGGGTAGGTGGTATAAAATTATGGATGGACTGCCGAGTGCCGACACAGAGGTAGCTACAGCCGTGAACTACCGTACTGTGTCTGCTGCTAATATAGACTGGTTGATAATGAGATGTAGTATGTATAAAGAAGAAAGAAAAAAAAAACCACGGGTAGGTGGTATACAATTATGGATGGACTGCCGAGTGCCGACACAGAGGTAGCTACAGCCGTGGACTACCGTACTGTACTGTGTCTGCTGCTAATATAGACTGGATGATAATGAGATGTAGTATGTATAAAGAAGAAAGAAAAATAAAAACCACGGGTAGGTGGTATACAATTATGGATGGACTGCCGAGTGCCGACACAGAGGTAGCTACAGCCGTGAACTACCGTACTGTGTCTGCTGCTAATATAGACTGGTTGATAATGAGATGTAGTATGTATAAAGAAGAAAGAAAGAAAAAACCACGGGTAGGTGGTATACAATTATGGATGGACTGCCGAGTGCCGACGCAGAGGTAGCTACAGCCGTGGACTACCGTACTGTACTGTGTCTGCTGCTAATATAGAGTGGTTGATAATGAGATGTAGTATGTATAAAGAAGAAAGAAAAAAAAACCACGGGTAGGTGGTATACAATTATGGATGGACTGCCGAGTGCCGACACAGAGATAGCTACAGCCGTGGACTACCGTACTGTACTGTGTCTGCTGCTAATATAGACTGGATGATAATGAGATGTAGTATGTATAAAGAAGAAAGAAAAATAAAAACCACGGGTAGGTGGTATACAATTATGGATGGACTGCCGAGTGCCGACACAGAGGTAGCTACAGCCGTGAACTACCGTACTGTGTCTGCTGCTAATATAGACTGGTTGATAATGAGATGTAGTATGTATAAAGAAGAAAGAAAAAAAAAACCACGGGTAGGTGGTATACAATTATGGATGGACTGCCGAGTGCCGACACAGAGATAGCTACAGCCGTGGACTACCGTACTGTACTGTGTCTGCTGCTAATATAGACTGGATGATAATGAGATGTAGTATGTATAAAGAAGAAAGAAACAAAAACCACGGGTAGGTGGTATAAAATTATGGATGGACTGCCGAGTGCCGACACAGAGGTAGCTACAGCCGTGAACTACCGTACTGTGTCTGCTGCTAATATAGACTGGTTGATAATGAGATGTAGTATGTATAAAGAAGAAAGAAAAAAAAAACCACGGGTAGGTGGTATACAATTATGGATGGACTGCCGAGTGCCGACACAGAGGTAGCTACAGCCGTGGACTACCGTACTGTACTGTGTCTGCTGCTAATATAGACTGGATGATAATGAGATGTAGTATGTATAAAGAAGAAAGAAAAATAAAAACCACGGGTAGGTGGTATACAATTATGGATGGACTGCCGAGTGCCGACACAGAGGTAGCTACAGCCGTGAACTACCGTACTGTGTCTGCTGCTAATATAGACTGGTTGATAATGAGATGTAGTATGTATAAAGAAGAAAGAAAGAAAAAACCACGGGTAGGTGGTATACAATTATGGATGGACTGCCGAGTGCCGACGCAGAGGTAGCTACAGCCGTGGACTACCGTACTGTACTGTGTCTGCTGCTAATATAGAGTGGTTGATAATGAGATGTAGTATGTATAAAGAAGAAAGAAAAAAAAACCACGGGTAGGTGGTATACAATTATGGATGGACTGCCGAGTGCCGACACAGAGATAGCTACAGCCGTGGACTACCGTACTGTACTGTGTCTGCTGCTAATATAGACTGGATGATAATGAGATGTAGTATGTATAAAGAAGAAAGAAAAATAAAAACCACGGGTAGGTGGTATACAATTATGGATGGACTGCCGAGTGCCGACACAGAGGTAGCTACAGCCGTGAACTACCGTACTGTGTCTGCTGCTAATATAGACTGGTTGATAATGAGATGTAGTATGTATAAAGAAGAAAGAAAAAAAAAACCACGGGTAGGTGGTATACAATTATGGATGGACTGCCGAGTGCCGACACAGAGGTAGCTACAGCCGTGGACTACCGTACTGTACTGTGTCTGCTGCTAATATAGACTGGATGATAATGAGATGTAGTATGTATAAAGAAGAAAGAAAAATAAAAACCACGGGTAGGTGGTATACAATTATGGATGGACTGCCGAGTGCCGACACAGAGGTAGCTACAGCCGTGAACTACCGTACTGTGTCTGCTGCTAATATAGACTGGTTGATAATGAGATGTAGTATGTATAAAGAAGAAAGAAAAAAAAAACCACGGGTAGGTGGTATACAATTATGGATGGACTGCCGAGTGCCGACACAGAGGTAGCTACAGCCGTGGACTACCGTACTGTACTGTGTCTGCTGCTAATATAGACTGGATGATAATGAGATGTAGTATGTATAAAGAAGAAAGAAAAAAAAAACCACGGGTAGGTGGTATACAATTATGGATGGACTGCCGAGTGCCGACACAGAGGTAGCTACAGCCGTGAACTACCGTACTGTGTCTGCTGCTAGTATAGACTGGATGATAAATAATGATATAAAAAATATATATATATCACTACTGCAGCCGGACAGGTATATATTATATAATGACGGACCTGCTGGACACTGTCTGTCAGCAGAATGAGTTTTTTTATTTTTATAGAATAAAAAAACGCCACACAAGTCACACGACGAGTGTACTTTTTCAGGCAGACATTCAATCA
Source organism: Pseudophryne corroboree (assembly GCF_028390025.1). NCBI lineage: Eukaryota > Metazoa > Chordata > Amphibia > Anura > Myobatrachidae > Pseudophryne > Pseudophryne corroboree. The sequence goes on from NC_086447.1 coordinate 717,695,623, forward strand.
CAATATACTATACTGGTGGTCAGTGTGGTCAGGTCACTGGTCACAGTGGTCAGTGGTCAGTCACACTGGCAGTGGCACTCTGGCAGCAAAAGTGTGCACTGTTTAATATGTACTCCTGGCTCCTGCTATAACCTATAACTGCTGCCCAGTCTCCCCCACAATTAAGCTGTGTGAGCACAGTCAGATATTATACATAGATGATGCAGCACACTGGGCTGAGCACAGATATGGTATGTGAGTGTGACTGAGTCACTGTGTATCGTTTTTTTCAGGCAGAGAACAAGAACAGAACGGATTATTAAATAATAATAAATTATAAAACTGCACTGGTGGTCAGGTCACTGGTCATCAGTCACTAGTATAACTCCTCCTAAGCTCCAGTAAGTAAATGAAGTGTCTCACTCTCACTCTCCTATCTATTTTAATTTCTAAACGGAGAGGACGCCAGCCACGTCCTCTCCCTATCAATCTCAATGCACGTGTGAAAATGGCCGCGACGCGCGGCTCCTTATATAGAATCCGAGTCTCGCGATAGAATCCGAGCCTCGCGAGAATCCGACAGCGTGATGATGACGTTCGGGCGCGCTCGGGTTAACCGAGCAAGGCGGGAAGATCCGAGTCGCTCGGACCCGTGTAAAAAAACATGAAGTTCGGGCGGGTTCGGATTCAGAGAAACCGAACCCGCTCATCTCTACTGTGAAGTCAGTTTTCCTTAAATTTCCCCTGAACCTGCCTCCCTCCAGTTTCAGTGTATGTCCTCGAGTTCTAATACTTCTCTTCCTTTGAAGAATGTTTCCCTCCTGAACTTTGTTAAAACCTTTGGTATATTTGAACGTTTCTATCATGTCTCCCCTTTCCCTTCTCTCCTCCATACTATATATGTTAATAAACCCACTATCGGGGTATTTTTCGTGTTACCCCCTTTACCTGTATTTAATCACAACTACCTATTATAACTTAACAACTAAAATAAAGACACAGACACAGTCAAATTTATTATTGACAGGTACTATTTAAAAAAATTTCTTTAAATGGTGGCGGCACTAAAGAACGAACAGGGAAAACAAACACACACACAAAACCAAGCGTTGGTGTTCAACTCTCCACTCCACAACCCACCCGTTCAGGTGGTGTAACCATTTCCCGTACAGGACAATTGGTTTACGCCATACCCCACTGCAAGGAGAGCGCACCCACTAAAGCCTAAAAACTTAACAACCAACCGTTCTTTACCGCCACATACTGAACCAACTAACCAACCACACAAACTGGGTGGGAAAAAACAGGAACCAAGAGGCAGATAATCTACCTCAGCCTAGTTTCAAACAAACTCTCCTCCCCACTTGACCCCATTGGCTGACCCCTAATCATGCCATAACAAACAAAAACAATCATAACACATCCTTAAAGTGGCAACCCTCAAAACCCCTTGTGGTTTAATATGACCTCAGTGCTTACATATATATATTCAGCTTTCGGTCGGACTAAACCCACTATCGGGGTATTTTTCATGTTACCCCCTTTACCTGTATTTAATCAAACTACCTATTATAACTTAACAACTAAAATAAAGACACAGACAACAGTGCTGGCTTTTAAAATCTTTGTCAAATTTATTATTGACAGGTACTATTTTTAATTTTTTCTTTAAATGGTGGCGGCACTAAAGAATGAACAGGGAAAACAAACTCACACACAATACCAAGCGTTGGTGTTCAACTCTCCACTCCACAACCCACCCGTTCAGGTGGTGTAACCATTTACCGTCCAGGACAATTGGTTTACGCCATACCCCACTGCAAGGAGAGCGCACCCACGAAAGCCTAAAAACTTAACAACCAACCGTTCTTTACCGCCAAAGCCAGGCCTACGCCGCAGCACCGTCACCAAACAATCTCTAAAGAAACTCCCTTAACCAGCAGAACAAATCCTCCACGAAAATGGCCATACCTTCAGCGCTAAGGTGAACCCCATCCGACTGGTAAAGGTGTGCATCCTGGAATCTAATCAAACCATGCTCCACCACTCCGCCATCATTCTCCAACAGATAACGAGCCACTGCGATATTTACCTTTTTCCGAGCCACATCCAACCGAGCACCAGACCTAGCATTTCGCCAAACACGCCTAGGGACCAAAGAAGACCAAACCATTTTACACTCAGGCAAAGCCTCAGCAATCACATGCAAGTCCCTGATGATAACCGAACGCAACTCCAGAGCTGTCAGCTCACCATTGTCATTGCCCCCTAAGTGTAACATCAAAACCTTCGGCAATCCATAACACCGTACAGCCTCCACAAGGCGAGCCCGGAGCGAGCCCCAGCGCATCCCTTGAAAACCTAACCACCGAATCAGTGGAGCATGTTCAAAATAATCGGCATCCACAGCAGCTGGGCAACGAGCCGCCCAAAAGATATAAGAATGCCCTAGCACCCACACCAGCTTGCAGTCAGGTCCACCTGAAACACGTTAAAATTCAGTCAGCACATGAAGGATAGATATATATGTGAACAACAAAACCAACAAAGATCCACCTCCATACAACACAACACAGCAACAAACGAGGGACAGTAGGGGAAGACAAACGTAGCCGACCGGACCTTGAGGCGAAAACACTCAACTCCCGGAATAGCTAACATTACTAACGCCATATAATCATAATTGGAGTGCCAATTGGACCCCCGGGGGAAGTGAAATTCCTCAAAAACTACCGCAGTATGTCGGCGAGTGGTTAGTCCTCCAGTCAGCTATGTTTGTTGACAAAAAACAAATAAACTCGGACGTATATATGACCGAAACGCGTTAGAGCGCCACTGACCCAGAGACTGAATCTCAGCATCGGAATGTCCTGCGACAGCCGCAGATGTTGCAGCCCCGATACGAAATGAATGCGTCCCGAACTCTTCCGAGGATAGGCCCAATGCAGCCAGACCACGCTTCAAGACATGACAAAACTGGTATTTTGTAACCGGGATCCCATCTGCATGCATCAACCATGCCCCAGACAGGTCAGGCCGCACCTACAGGAAGGCCTGAGCCAGCGTCACAGGACACACCCTATCGTCTGAGCACGGCCGAAGCGATAGCCTACGCCCTCTACCAACCTGGTCAGTCTTGGAACGCCACAGGTGACATAAAAGAACCTCAGGTTGAACTATTTATGTCCTCACAAGAGAGGGGAGATTCAACCCGTTTGGAAGGAGCAACAAGCTCACAAACCCGGAATGCTCCATGGAACGCCATGGAAAAACTTAAACGGAACAATAAACTTTCGTATGAAGAGTAACATATCTCTGAAACCGAATCCAAAAGACGGGGCAAAAGCAAATTGTCAATTGGTCGTCTGCAACCAACCGACGGGGGAATTGACCTGTACCAACCCCTCAATGCCCTTGACACCAGAAAGGACCTTGAGGGATCAGGCCTATCGTACAGTGATGAGAAATAAGAAACGCCTGCTAGAATACGCCTCACTACGGCAACCAAACGCCCTTGAGTGTAAAGGCTCCATACGAAAGCCAGCATAGTCTTACGTACGCCCTTACCTGCCTGAGCCGCAGATTTACGGAAAAGCTCCCATTTAAGGCAACTCGCTTGATAGCAGCGCAATGTTCTTGGTGCAATCGCACGGGTTGCTAATTCCTCCATGCCAGCCTGATCACCTGCCAAACATAAAGAGGACATGGGTCACCCACTAACTCCACCTGAGGAGCCAGTGCACGAAACCTAGGCCAATCAATTCTAGAAAGCGTGTCCGCAATTACATTTTGAATCCCAGGCACATGTTTTGCTACAAACTGAATGTTAAGGATAAGGCAGCGAAGGACCAGCCTGGACAGCAAACTAACAACCGGCAGAGAGGAGCAACTCTGACGATTGATCACCTGCACAACTCCAAGGTTGTCACACCAAAAAACAATGCTAGAGTTGCTCAAACGGTCCCCCCACAACTCCAATGCCACCACTATGGGAAACAGTTCAAGCAACAGCATGTTCCTTGTCAACCCCTCCCGAATCCAGTCGGCCGGCCAAGGTGCGGCACACCAAGAACCGTTGAGAAAAGCCCCAAAGCCGGACGCCCCCGCAGCATCAGTAAAGAGTTGAAGTTGCAAGTTGCTGCAGGCGGGAGCTGGCCAAATAGTACGCCATTGAACTGGGAAAGAAAGACATCCCAAATCCTTAAATCCCGCTTTACCTCAGCTGACAACCTTACAAAATGGTGCGGGAGCGCAATGCCGGATGTGGAGCGCTCCAGTTTCCTGCAAAACACCCTACCCATGGGCACCACCCGGCAAGCGAAGAGAAGTTGGCCTAGCATGGACTGTATCTAACACAGCTTGAGCTTACCAACTGACAGTGCCACTGTAATAGCCTCACGCAACTTATCTATCTTCTCGCGAGGAAGACGACAGCAGCCAGCTAGGGTATCAATCTCGATACCCAAAAAGGACAGCCTCATCACTGGCCCTTCGGTCTTATCGCGTGCCACCAGGACCCCAAAAAATGCAAAGAGCGCCTGTACCAAAAACAGGAGCTCACCGCAACGGGGCGAATCTGCCGGCCCAATGCACAGGAAATCATCAAGATAGTGAACCACCCCACGTTCCCCGGTGCCAGCCATCACGCACCAGTGTAGAAAAGTGCTAAAACGTTAGAAAAAGGCGCACGGGATAGAACAGTCCATGGGCAAGCACTTGTCAACGTAGAAACCGCTAGACAAGCGAAAGCCCATAAACCGAAATGACTCAGGATGTAGCGGCAGCAGGCGAAAGGCAGATTCCACATCAATCTTGGCCAACAAGGATCCCTGACCAGAAGCTCTAACCAGATCCAATGCCTGATCGAACAACTGATATCGCACCCGACACAATTCTGCAGGAATGGCATCGTTTACCAAGGATCCCCATGGGTAAGACAAATGCTGTATCAGCTGATATTTACCTGGTTCCTTCTTGGGGACAACACCCACCAGAGACAGAACCAGGTCCGCCAAAGGGGGTGATGGAAAAGGTCCAGCCATTTGGCCCAACGTGACCTCCATTCGCACCCTCTCCAACACCACCTGCGGCAATTCCCTTGCAGATTTCAAATTTTTTGGTAACCCCACCGTGACAGCCCCAAAAATTGGCAACCGAAAACTGTCTCGAAAACCTGAATACAGAAACTCAGTCTCAGCCCTGTTGGGATACATCCTCAACCAATGCTCCATCCGGCTGAGTCGGATTGGAGATGCGGCCTTACTTAGACCCGCCCCCTGTGGACGGTCGGGCGGTGGCAGGCCCTGCTTTTGCGCGCAGGCAGTCTTTAGCGGGGTGTGAACCTCCGCAGCGGAGGCAAGCATGCCTAAATCTACAACGGGTTCCTGCCGGACAGCTGGAATTGTTGAAGGCATAACACTTACCCGGATTTGGCGATGGAGGAGCCCCTCGAAAGGGAGGTTGCGGACGCAGCGGCGTGGGGACTGCCTGGGCAGAAGTTGACCATGGGAGCTCCAGCCACACCTCAACATCTTTACATCCAAAGTCAATAACAGAGGTACCCGACTGCTTGCGCCAGAATTCCTCATCATACGTCCGCCAAGAATTATCACTATCAGAGCGGAACATGGATGTATCAAATGGAGATACTTGATGACATTCATGTGCTCCTGAGGCCTGGTCTCCATATAACATGCAGCGAACATGAAAAACCCAGCCTGCCATCTGTGATATGAACAATAAGTATCTTCGCCGACGCCACCTCGCCGCTTTGCTGCCCTAAGCGCTTTCTTATTCTTAGCTGTCAGCGCAAACAAATTAACGTGCTTCCCCTCTTTAATTCTATTGCGAATACTACGGCGCAACCCCTGAAGCACCGCTGTATTGTCGCAATGGACTACCTCCCCTCGTGGGAACACCGGTGACCCAGAACTGCTTTCACTGGAGGAGCGGGACCTCCTAGCCCTACGTCTAGAATGGCGACGGCTGCGCCTTGACCGTTTTGCACCCTTCCCTTCTGAGCTATCCGAACTGGAACTAGAGGAAGAAGACGACGATACTGCCCGCTTTCTGGATCACTTGGCAGGCGCAGAAGACCCACCTGAAGGACCTGCAACCGCATCATCTCCTGCCCCACGACCGAAGCGGCTTGCGCCTCCACCACGACATCCGGGGTAGCACCTGAGGAGACATCCGGAAAAGGAGCGGACAACGAGGCATCGAAAGAGACAGTGGGAGCAGAAGTCCTGGTATCAAGTTGGGCGGAAGAAAGGGGCGTCTGAACCCCCAACGCAGCAAGCACCTGACCAGCAAGGGTACCTAGCTGTTCTTGTCCATGCGCCATCTGCAAAGATGTAGTATCTGGACCAGATTGCCCAGCTGCCGCGCCAGTTGCCTGCGAAGGTAACCCCGCCAACAATGGGGCCAAAATTTCCGCCAGCGACACCAACTTTTGGACCGCCTCCAACGCTTCGGAATGGTCAGGGGTAGCATTTGCCGATGCGGTAGTGACGGTGACAGGGAGCGCTGGTGTGACCGCAGGGGTGGAGCACCTCTGAGGAATTAAACGGGAGCGCTGTAGCCATACCCGCTTAGCCCTGCGCAATGGAGACAGCACCCGAGGCAGAGCTAAAGATGGTGCTGTGCCTACGCAGCCCTCCCGGACCCCCATAACCTGGGTCCGTGGTGACTGCTCGACCCTGTCCACCATGACTGATGTACTCGGGAGCCCAGGTGCCAGTCCTAGAACGGCAGTACGGTGGAACGCAGTTGAAGACACCACATCCGTAGTCCCAACCGCCGCTCCACCCTGTGAATGCCCCCCATGACTCACCACCTCGCTATACAGTGGGACGCTAGCGGCAGCCCCTACTACCCTACTGGACCCGTCAGCCCCCTGTACCAGGCTGTGGCCACCTGCTGCCCCCTGATTGTCCCCCTGCACTGGAGGCTTATCATAATTAGCCCTAATACCTCTCCCCCGCCTGCCCCCCCCCCCATTCTGTGGCACCACAGGAGAGGGAGAAGCCTGCCCTGCCTGTCCCCTGCGATGGCAAGCAGCCACAGCCTCCCCCTCCTGCATGCCAGTGAAACTGCGACACGGAGCTAAGCCCCGCCCCCCCCTACTGCACAGATCTCGGGAGGGTGGACGCCCGCGTCCTGATCCCCTGGCAGCGGCCGCCGCTGAGGAGATCCTGTGTAGCTTGCGCTGCTGCCTGGACCCGGCGGCCGCGGTGCTCGGCCATACGGGCGAAGCACTTACATTAGCCGCAGGGGCAGCCCGGTGAGCATGGGAGCACGAACGCCTGCGCCCAGACCCCTCAGCAGCACCCCCGCCAACCGCCACCGCCGGGGAGAGCACCACTCAACCGCGCTACCGCCGGGCTCAGACCTGCATGCGAGGTGGGTAGCAGTGCCGAAGCCAGCAGCCGTAGCCGGGAGAAGTACCCGGTGAAGGCTGCTCGCTTCACAGGAACTGGCGGCAGGGGCTGTAGGCAGACGAGGCCGCACGGGCTCGGATACCAGAGCCGCCTGGCGACCGCTGCAGGTAACTGCCTGGGAGCCAGCAGCTGCCTGGCCCCCAATAGTATAAGCATCAATAAAGCGGGCGGGGGGGAGTGGGGGGGGGGAAGAGAAGCGCTGGGGGTGAGACATCATGAGAGGGAGAGGAACAAGGAAAGAATAGAGATGATATATATTAGTGATGTGCACCGGAAATTTTTCGGGTTTTGTGTTTTGGTTTTGGATTCGGTTCCGCGGCCGTGCTTTGGATTCGGACGCGTTTTGGCAAAACCTCCCTGAAAATTTTTTGTCGGATTCCGGTGTTTTTTTACAAAAACCCCTCAAAAACAGCTTAAATCATAGAATTTGGGGGTCATTTTGATCCCATCGTATTATTAACCTCAATAACCATAATTTCCACTCATTTCCAGTCTATTCTGAACACCTCACACCTCACAATATTATTTTTAGTCCTAAAATTTGCACCGAGGTCGCTGGATGACTAAGCTAAGCGACCCAAGTGGCCGACACAAACACCTGGCCCATCTAGGAGTGGCACTGCAGTGTCAGACAGGATGGCAGATTTAAAAAATAGTCCCCAAACAGCACATGATGCAAAGAAAAAAAGAGGTGCACCAAGGTCGCTGGATGGCTAAGCTAAGCGACCCAAGTGGCAGACACAAACACCTGGCCCATCTAGGAGTGGCACTGCAGTGTCAGACAGGATGGCACTTCAAAAAATAGTCCCCAAACAGCAGATTCAACCCATTTGGAAGGAGCAACAAGCTCACAAACCCGGAATGCTCCATGGAACGCCATGGAAAAACTTAAACGGAACAATAAACTTTCGTATGAAGAGTAACATATCTCTGAAACCGAATCCAAAAGAGGGGGCAAAAGCAAATTGTCAATTGGTCGTCTGCAACCTACCGACGGGGGAATTGACCTGTACCAACCCCTCAATGCCCTTGACACCAGAAAGGACCTTGAGGGATCAGGCCTATCGTACAGTGATGAGAAATAAGAAACGCCTGCTAGAATACGCCTCACTACGGCAACCAAACGCCCTTGAGTGTAAAGGCTCCATACGAAAGCCAGCATAGTCTTACGTACACCCTTACCTGCCTGAGCCGCAGATTTACGGAAAAGCTCCCATTTAAGGCAACCTGCTCGATAGCAGCGCAATGTTCTTGGTGCAATCGCACGGGTTGCTAATTCCTCCATGCCAGCCTGATCACCTGCCAAACATAAAGAGGACATGGGTCACCCACTAACTCCACCTGAGGAGCCAGTGCACGAAACCTAGGCCAATCAATTCTAGAAAGCGTGTCCGCAATTACATTTTGAATCCCAGGCACATGTTTTGCTACAAACTGAATGTTAAGGATAAGGCAGCGAAGGACCAGCCTGGACAGCAAACTAACAACCGGCAGAGAGGAGCAACTCTGACGATTGATCACCTGCACAACTCCAAGGTTGTCACACCAAAGAACAATGCTAGAGTTGCTCAAACGGTCCCCCCACAACTCCAATGCCACCACTATGGGAAACAGTTCAAGCAACAGCATGTTCCTTGTCAACCCCTCCCGAATCCAGTCGGCCGGCCAAGGTGCGGCACACCAAGAACCGTTGAGAAAAGCCCCAAAGCCGGACGCCCCTGCAGCATCAGTAAAGAGTTGAAGTTGCAAGTTGCTGCAGGCGGGAGCTGGCCAAATAGTACGCCATTGAACTGGGAAAGAAAGACATCCCAAATCCTTAAATCCCGCTTTACCTCAGCTGACAACCTTACAAAATGGTGCGGGAGCGCAATGCCGGATGTGGAGCGCTCCAGTTTCCTGCAAAACACCCTACCCATGGGCACCACCCGGCAAGCGAAGAGAAGTTGGCCTAGCATGGACTGTATCTAACACAGCTTGAGCTTACCAACTGACAGCGCCACTGTAATAGCCTCACGCAACTTATCTATCTTCTCGCGAGGAAGACGACAGCAGCCAGCTAGGGTATCAATCTCGATACCCAAAAAGGACAGCCTCGTCACTGGCCCTTCGGTCTTATCGCGTGCCACCGGGACCCCAAAAAATGCAAAGCGCGCCTGTACCAAAAACAGGAGCTCACCGCAACGGGGCGAATCTGCCGGCCCAATGCACAGGAAATCATCAAGATAGTGAGCCACCCCACGTTCCCCGTGCCAGCCATCACGCACCAGTGTAGAAAAGTGCTAAAACGTTAGAAAAAGGCGCACGGGATAGAACAGCCCATGGGCAAGCACTTGTCAACGTAGAAACCGCTAGACAAGCGAAAGCCCATAAACAGAAATGACTCAGAATGTAGCGGCAGCAGGCGAAAGGCAGATTCCACATCAATCTTGGCCAACAAGGATCCCTGACCAGAAGCTCTAACCAGATCCAATGCCTGATCGAACGACTGATATCGCACCCGACACAATTCTGCAGGAATGGCATCGTTTACCAAGGATCCTCATGGGTAAGACAAATGCTGTATCAGCTGATATTTACCTGGTTCCTTCTTGGGGACAACACCCACCAGAGACAGAACCAGGTCCGCCAAAGGGGGTGATGGAAAAGGTCCAGCCATTTGGCCCAACGTGACCTCCTTTCACACCCTCTCCAACACCACCTGCGGCAATTCCCTTGCAGATTTCAAATTTTTTGGTAACCCCACCGGGACCGCCCCAAAAATTGGCAACCGAAAACCGTCTCGAAAACCTGAATACAGAAACTCAGTCTCAGCCCTGTTGGGATACATCCTCAACCAATGCTCCATCCGGCTGAGTCGGATTGGAGATGCGGCCTTACTTAGACCCGCCCCCTGTGGACGGTCGGGCGGTGGCAGGCCCTGCTTTTGCGCGCAGGCAGTCTTTAGCGGGGTGTGAACCTCTGCAGCGGAGGCAAGCATGCCTAAATCTACAACGGGTTCCTGCCGGACAGCTGGAATTGTTGAAGGCATAACACTTACCCGGATTTGGCGATGGAGGAGCCCCTCGAAAGGGAGGTTGCGGACGCAGCGGCGCGGGGACTGCCTGGGCAGAAGTTGACCATGGGAGCTCCAGCCACACCTCAACATCTTTACATCCAAAGTCAATAACAGAGGTACCCGACTGCTTGCGCCAGAATTCCTCATCATACGTCCGCCAAGAATTATCACTATCAGAGCGGAACATGGAATGTATCAAATGGAGATACTTGATGACATTCATGTGCTCCTGAGGCCTGGTCTCCATATAACATGCAGCGAACATGAAAAACCCAGCCTGCCATCTGTGATATGAACAATAAGTATCTTCGCCCACGCCACCTCGCCGCTTTGCTGCCCTAAGCGCTTTCTTATTCTTAGCTGTCAGCGCAAACAAATTAACGTGCTTCCCCTCTTTAATTCTATTGCGAATACTACGGCGCAACCCCCGAAGCACCGCCGTATTGTCGCAATGGACTACCTCCCCTCGCGGGAACACCGGTGACCCAGAACTGCTTTCACTGGAGGAGCGGGACCTCCTAGCCCTACGTCTAGAATGGCGACGGCTGCGCCTTGACCGTTTTACACCCTTCCCTTCTGAGCTATCCGAACTGGAACTAGAGGAAGAAGACGACGATACTGCCCGCTTTCTGGATCACTTGGCAGGCGCAGAAGACCCACCTGAAGGACCTACAACCACATCATCTCCTGCCCCACGACCTGAAGCGGTTTGCGCCTCCACGACGACATCCGGGGTAGCACCTGAGGAGACATCCAGAAAAGGAGCGGACAACGAGGCATCGAAAGAGACAGTGGGAGCAGAAGTCCTGGTATCAAGTTGGGCGGAAGAAAGGGGCGTCTGAACCCCCAACGCAGCAAGCACCTGACCAGCAAGGGTACCTAGCTGTTCTTGTCCATGCGCCATCTGCAAAGATGTAGTATCTGGACCAGATTGCCCATGCATGCCTAAATCTACAACGGGTTCCTGCCGGACAGCTGGAATTGTTGAAGGCATAACACTTACCCGGATTTGGCGATGGAGGAGCCCCTCGAAAGGGAGGTTGCAGACGCAGTGGCGCGGGTACTGCCTGGGCAGAAGTTGACCTTCCCTTCTGAGCTATCCGAACTGGAACTAGAGGAAGAAGATGACGATACTGCCCGCTTTCTGGATCACTTGGCAGGCGCAGAAGACCCACCTGAAGGACCTACAACCGCATCATCTCCTGCCCCACGACCTGAAGCGGTTTGCGCCTCCACCACGACATCCGGGGTAGCACCTGAGGAGACATCCAGAAAAGGAGCGGACAACGAGGCATCGAAAGAGACAGTGGGGGCAGAAGTCCTGGTATCAAGTTGGGCGGAAGAAAGGGGCGTCTGAACCCCCAACGTAGCAAGCACCTGACCAGCAAGGGTACCTAGCTGTTCTTGTCCATGCGCCATCTGCAAAGATGTAGTATCTGGACCAGACTGCCCAGCTGCCGCGCCAGCTGCCTGCGAAGGTAACCCCGCCAACAATGGGGCCAAAACTTCCGCCAGCGACACCAACTTTTGGACCGCCTCCAACGCATTGAAATGGTCAGGGGTAGCATTTGCCGATGCGGTAGTGACGGTGACAGGGAGCGCTGGTGTGACCGCAGGGGTGGAGCACCTCTGAGGAATTAAACGGGAGCGCTGTAGCCATACCCGCTTAGCCCTGCGCAATGGAGACAGCACCCGAGGCAGAGCTAAAGATGGTGCTGTGCCTACGCAGCCCTCCCGGACCCCCATAACCTGGGTCCGTGGTGACTGCTCGACCCTGTCCACCATGACTGATGTACTCGGGAGCCCAGGTGCCAGTCCTAGAACGGCAGTACGGTGGAACGTAGTTGAAGACACCACATCCGTAGTCCCAACCGCCGATCCACCCTGTGAATGCCCCCCATGACTCACCACCTTGCTATACAGTGGGACGCTAGCGGCAGCCCCTACTACCCTACTGAACCCGTCAGCCCCCCTGTTCCAGGCTGTGGCCACCTGCTGCCCCCTGATTGTCCCCCTGCACTGGAGGCTTATCCTAATTAGCCCTAATACCTCTCCCCCGCCTGCCCCCCCCCCATTCTGTGGCACCACAGGAGAGGGAGAAGCCTGCCCTGCCTGTCCCCTGCGATGGCAAGCAGCCACAGCCTCCCCCTCCTGCATGCCAGTGAAACTGCGGCACGGAGCTAAGCCCCGCCCCCCTCTACTGCACAGATCTTGGGAGGGTGGACGCCCACGTCCTGATCCCCCGGCAGCAGCCGCCGCCGAGGAGATCCTGTGTAGCCTGCGCTGCTGCCTGGACCCGGCGGCCGCGGTGCTCGGCCATACGGGCGAAGCACTTACATTAGCCGCAGGGGCAGCCCGGTGAGCATGGGAGCACGAACGCCCGCGCCCAGACCCCTCAGCAGCACCCCCGCCAACCGCCACCGCCGGGGAGAGCACCACTCAACCGCGCTACCGCCGGGCTCAGACCTGCGTGCGCTGTGGGGAGCAGTGCCGAAGCCAGCAGCCGTAGCCGGGAGAAGTACCCGGTGAAGGCTGCTCGCTTCACAGGAACTGGCGGCAGGGGCTGTAGGCAGACGAGGCCGCACGGGCTCGGATACCAGAGCCGCCTGGCGACCGCTGCAGGTAACTGCCTGGGAGCCAGCACCTACCTGGCCCCCAATAGTATAAGCATCAATAAAGCGGGCGGGGGGGCAGTGGGGGGGGGAAGAGAAGCGCTGGGGGTGAGACATCATGAGAGGGAGAGGAACAGGGAAAGAATAGAGATGATATATATTAGTGATGTGCACCGGAAATTTTTCGGGTTTTGTGTTTTGGTTTTGGATTCGGTTCCGCGGCCGTGCTTTGGATTCGGACGCGTTTTGGCAAAAACCTCCCTGAAATTTTTTTGTCGGATTCAGGTGTTTTTTTTTACAAAAAACCCTTAAAAACAGCTTAAATCATAGAATTTGGGGGTCATTTTGATCCCATAGTATTATTAACCTCAATAACCATAATTTCCACTCATTTCCAGTCTATTCTGAACACCTCACACCTCACAATATTATTTTTAGTCCTAAAATTTGCACCGAGGTCGCTGGATGACTAAGCTAAGCGACCCAAGTGGCCGACACAAACACCTGGCCCATCTAGGAGTGGCACTGCAGTGTCAGACAGGATGGCAGATTTAAAAAATAGTCCCCAAACAGCACATGATGCAAAGAAAAAAAGAGGTGCACCAAGGTCGCTGGATGGCTAAGCTAAGCGACCCAAGTGGCCGACACAAACACCTGGCCCATCTAGGAGTGGCACTGCAGTGTCAAACAGGATGGCACTTCAAAAAATAGTCCCCAAACAGCAGATTCAACCCGTTTGGAAGGAGCAACAAGCTCACAAACCCGGAATGCTCCATGGAACGCCATGGAAAAACTTAAACGGAACAATAAACTTTCATATGAAGAGTAACATATCTCTGAAACCGAATCCAAAAGACGGGGCAAAAGCAAATTGTCAATTGGTCGTCTGCAATCAACCGACGGGGGAATTGACCTGTACCAACCCCTCAATGCCCTTGACACCAGAAAGGACCTTGAGGGATCAGGCCTATCGTACAGTGATGAGAAATAAGAAACGCCTGCTAGAATACGCCTCACTACGGCAACCAAACGCCCTTGAGTGTAAAGGCTCCATACGAAAGCCAGCATAGTCTTACGTACGCCCTTACCTGCCTGAGCCGCAGATTTACGGAAAAGCTCCCATTTAAGGCAACCCGCTCGATAGCAGTGCAATGTTCTTGGTGCAATCGCACGGGTTGCTAATTCCTCCATGCCAGCCTGATCACCTGCCAAACATAAAGAGGACATGGGTCACCCACTAACTCCACCTGAGGAGCCAGTGCACGAAACCTAGGCCAATCAATTCTAGAAAGCGCGTCCGCAATTACATTTTGAATCCCAGGCACATGTTTTGCTACAAACTGAATGTTAAGGATAAGGCAGCGAAGGACCAGCCTGGACAGCAAACTAACAACCGGCAGAGAGGAGCAACTCTGACGATTGATCACCTGCACAACTCCAAGGTTGTCACACCAAAAAACAATGCTAGAGTTGCTCAAACGGTCCCCCCACAACTCCAATGCCACCACTATGGGAAACAGTTCAAGCAACAGCATGTTCCTTGTCAACCCCTCCCGAATCCAGTCGGCCGGCCAAGGTGCGGCACACCAAGAACCGTTGAGAAAAGCCCCAAAGCCGGACGCCCCCGCAGCATCAGTAAAGAGTTGAAGTTGCAAGTTGCTGCAGGCGGGAGCTGGCCAAATAGTACGCCATTGAACTGGGAAAGAAAGACATCCCAAATCCTTAAATCCCGCTTTACCTCAGCTGACAACCTTACAAAATGGTGCGGGAGCGCAATGCCGGATGTGGAGCGCTCCAGTTTCCTGCAAAACACCCTACCCATGGGCACCACCCGGCAAGCGAAGTGAAGTTGGCCTAGCATGGACTGTATCTAACACAGCTTGAGCTTACCAACTGACAGTGCCACTGTAATAGCCTCACGCAACTTATCTATCTTCTCGCGAGGAAGACGACAGCAGCCAGCTAGGGTATCAATCTCGATACCCAAAAAGGACAGCCTGGTCACTGGCCCTTCGGTCTTATCGCGTGCCACCAGGACCCCAAAAAATGCAAAGAGCGCCTGTACCAAAAACAGGAGCTCACCGCAACGGGGCGAATCTGCCGGCCCAATGCACAGGAAATCATCAAGATAGTGAACCACCCCACGTTCCCCGGTGCCAGCCATCACGCACCAGTGTAGAAAAGTGCTAAAACGTTAGAAAAAGGCGCACGGGATAGAACAGCCCATGGGCAAGCACTTGTCAACGTAGAAACCGCTAGACAAGCGAAAGCCCATAAACCGAAATGACTCAGGATGTAGCGGCAGCAGGCGAAAGGCAGATTCCACATCAATCTTGGCCAACAAGGATCCCTGACCAGAAGCTCTAACCAGATCCAATGCCTGATCGAACAACTGATATCGCACCCGACACAATTCTGCAGGAATGGCATCGTTTACCAAGGATCCCCATGGGTAAGACAAATGCTGTATCAGCTGATATTTACCTGGTTCCTTCTTGGGGACAACACCCACCAGAGACAGAACCAGGTCCGCCAAAGGGGGTGATGGAAAAGGTCCAGCCATTTGGCCCAACGTGACCTCCATTCGCACCCTCTCCAACACCACCTGCGGCAATTCCCTTGCAGATTTCAAATTTTTTGGTAACCCCACCGTGACAGCCCCAAAAATTGGCAACCGAAAACTGTCTCGAAAACCTGAATACAGAAACTCAGTCTCAGCCCTGTTGGGATACATCCTCAACCAATGCTCCATCCGGCTGAGTCGGATTGGAGATGCGGCCTTACTTAGACCCGCCCCCTGTGGACGGTCGGGCGGTGGCAGGCCCTGCTTTTGCGCGCAGGCAGTCTTTAGCGGGGTGTGAACCTCCGCAGCGGAGGCAAGCATGCCTAAATCTACAACGGGTTCCTGCCGGACAGCTGGAATTGTTGAAGGCATAACACTTACCCGGATTTGGCGATGGAGGAGCCCCTCGAAAGGGAGGTTGCGGACGCAGCGGCGTGGGGACTGCCTGGGCAGAAGTTGACCATGGGAGCTCCAGCCACACCTCAACATCTTTACATCCAAAGTCAATAACAGAGGTACCCGACTGCTTGCGCCAGAATTCCTCATCATACGTCCGCCAAGAATTATCACTATCAGAGCGGAACATGGATGTATCAAATGGAGATACTTGATGACATTCATGTGCTCCTGAGGCCTGGTCTCCATATAACATGCAGCGAACATGAAAAACCCAGCCTGCCATCTGTGATATGAACAATAAGTATCTTCGCCGACGCCACCTCGCCGCTTTGCTGCCCTAAGCGCTTTCTTATTCTTAGCTGTCAGCGCAAACAAATTAACGTGCTTCCCCTCTTTAATTCTATTGCGAATACTACGGCGCAACCCCTGAAGCACCGCTGTATTGTCGCAATGGACTACCTCCCCTCGTGGGAACACCGGTGACCCAGAACTGCTTTCACTGGAGGAGCGGGACCTCCTAGCCCTACGTCTAGAATGGCGACGGCTGCGCCTTGACCGTTTTGCACCCTTCCCTTCTGAGCTATCCGAACTGGAACTAGAGGAAGAAGACGACGATACTGCCCGCTTTCTGGATCACTTGGCAGGCGCAGAAGACCCACCTGAAGGACCTGCAACCGCATCATCTCCTGCCCCACGACCGAAGCGGCTTGCGCCTCCACCACGACATCCGGGGTAGCACCTGAGGAGACATCCGGAAAAGGAGCGGACAACGAGGCATCGAAAGAGACAGTGGGAGCAGAAGTCCTGGTATCAAGTTGGGCGGAAGAAAGGGGCGTCTGAACCCCCAACGCAGCAAGCACCTGACCAGCAAGGGTACCTAGCTGTTCTTGTCCATGCGCCATCTGCAAAGATGTAGTATCTGGACCAGATTGCCCAGCTGCCGCGCCAGTTGCCTGCGAAGGTAACCCCGCCAACAATGGGGCCAAAATTTCCGCCAGCGACACCAACTTTTGGACCGCCTCCAACGCTTCGGAATGGTCAGGGGTAGCATTTGCCGATGCGGTAGTGACGGTGACAGGGAGCGCTGGTGTGACCGCAGGGGTGGAGCACCTCTGAGGAATTAAACGGGAGCGCTGTAGCCATACCCGCTTAGCCCTGCGCAATGGAGACAGCACCCGAGGCAGAGCTAAAGATGGTGCTGTGCCTACGCAGCCCTCCCGGACCCCCATAACCTGGGTCCGTGGTGACTGCTCGACCCTGTCCACCATGACTGATGTACTCGGGAGCCCAGGTGCCAGTCCTAGAACGGCAGTACGGTGGAACGCAGTTGAAGACACCACATCCGTAGTCCCAACCGCCGCTCCACCCTGTGAATGCCCCCCATGACTCACCACCTCGCTATACAGTGGGACGCTAGCGGCAGCCCCTACTACCCTACTGGACCCGTCAGCCCCCTGTACCAGGCTGTGGCCACCTGCTGCCCCCTGATTGTCCCCCTGCACTGGAGGCTTATCATAATTAGCCCTAATACCTCTCCCCCGCCTGCCCCCCCCCCCATTCTGTGGCACCACAGGAGAGGGAGAAGCCTGCCCTGCCTGTCCCCTGCGATGGCAAGCAGCCACAGCCTCCCCCTCCTGCATGCCAGTGAAACTGCGACACGGAGCTAAGCCCCGCCCCCCTCTACTGCACAGATCTCGGGAGGGTGGACGCCCGCGTCCTGATCCCCTGGCAGCGGCCGCCGCTGAGGAGATCCTGTGTAGCTTGCGCTGCTGCCTGGACCCGGCGGCCGCGGTGCTCGGCCATACGGGCGAAGCACTTACATTAGCCGCAGGGGCAGCCCGGTGAGCATGGGAGCACGAACGCCCGCGCCCAGACCCCTCAGCAGCACCCCCGCCAACCGCCACCGCCGGGGAGAGCACCACTCAACCGCGCTACCGCCGGGCTCAGACCTGCATGCGAGGTGGGTAGCAGTGCCGAAGCCAGCAGCCGTAGCCGGGAGAAGTACCCGGTGAAGGCTGCTCGCTTCACAGGAACTGGCGGCAGGGGCTGTAGGCAGACGAGGCCGCACGGGCTCGGATACCAGAGCCGCCTGGCGACCGCTGCAGGTAACTGCCTGGGAGCCAGCAGCTGCCTGGCCCCCAATAGTATAAGCATCAATAAAGCGGGCGGGGGGGAGTGGGGGGGGAAGAGAAGCGCTGGGGGTGAGACATCATGAGAGGGAGAGGAACAAGGAAAGAATAGAGATGATATATATTAGTGATGTGCACCGGAAATTTTTCGGGTTTTGTGTTTTGGTTTTGGATTCGGTTCCGCGGCCGTGCTTTGGATTCGGACGCGTTTTGGCAAAACCTCCCTGAAAATTTTTTGTCGGATTCCGGTGTTTTTTTACAAAAACCCCTCAAAAACAGCTTAAATCATAGAATTTGGGGGTCATTTTGATCCCATCGTATTATTAACCTCAATAACCATAATTTCCACTCATTTCCAGTCTATTCTGAACACCTCACACCTCACAATATTATTTTTAGTCCTAAAATTTGCACCGAGGTCGCTGGATGACTAAGCTAAGCGACCCAAGTGGCCGACACAAACACCTGGCCCATCTAGGAGTGGCACTGCAGTGTCAGACAGGATGGCAGATTTAAAAAATAGTCCCCAAACAGCACATGATGCAAAGAAAAAAAGAGGTGCACCAAGGTCGCTGGATGGCTAAGCTAAGCGACCCAAGTGGCAGACACAAACACCTGGCCCATCTAGGAGTGGCACTGCAGTGTCAGACAGGATGGCACTTCAAAAAATAGTCCCCAAACAGCTGATTCAACCCATTTGGAAGGAGCAACAAGCTCACAAACCCGGAATGCTCCATGGAACGCCATGGAAAAACTTAAACGGAACAATAAACTTTCGTATGAAGAGTAACATATCTCTGAAACCGAATCCAAAAGAGGGGGCAAAAGCAAATTGTCAATTGGTCGTCTGCAACCTACCGACGGGGGAATTGACCTGTACCAACCCCTCAATGCCCTTGACACCAGAAAGGACCTTGAGGGATCAGGCCTATCGTACAGTGATGAGAAATAAGAAACGCCTGCTAGAATACGCCTCACTACGGCAACCAAACGCCCTTGAGTGTAAAGGCTCCATACGAAAGCCAGCATAGTCTTACGTACACCCTTACCTGCCTGAGCCGCAGATTTACGGAAAAGCTCCCATTTAAGGCAACCCGCTCGATAGCAGCGCAATGTTCTTGGTGCAATCGCACGGGTTGCTAATTCCTCCATGCCAGCCTGATCACCTGCCAAACATAAAGAGGACATGGGTCACCCACTAACTCCACCTGAGGAGCCAGTGCACGAAACCTAGGCCAATCAATTCTAGAAAGCGTGTCCGCAATTACATTTTGAATCCCAGGCACATGTTTTGCTACAAACTGAATGTTAAGGATAAGGCAGCGAAGGACCAGCCTGGACAGCAAACTAACAACCGGCAGAGAGGAGCAACTCTGACGATTGATCACCTGCACAACTCCAAGGTTGTCACACCAAAAAACAATGCTAGAGTTGCTCAAACGGTCCCCCCACAACTCCAATGCCACCACTATGGGAAACAGTTCAAGCAACAGCATGTTCCTTGTCAACCCCTCCCGAATCCAGTCGGCCGGCCAAGGTGCGGCACACCAAGAACCGTTGAGAAAAGCCCCAAAGCCGGACGCCCCTGCAGCATCAGTAAAGAGTTGAAGTTGCAAGTTGCTGCAGGCGGGAGCTGGCCAAATAGTACGCCATTGAACTGGGAAAGAAAGACATCCCAAATCCTTAAATCCCGCTTTACCTCAGCTGACAACCTTACAAAATGGTGCGGGAGCGCAATGCCGGATGTGGAGCGCTCCAGTTTCCTGCAAAACACCCTACCCATGGGCACCACCCGGCAAGCGAAGAGAAGTTGGCCTAGCATGGACTGTATCTAACACAGCTTGAGCTTACCAACTGACAGCGCCACTGTAATAGCCTCACGCAACTTATCTATCTTCTCGCGAGGAAGACGACAGCAGCCAGCTAGGGTATCAATCTCGATACCCAAAAAGGACAGCCTCGTCACTGGCCCTTCGGTCTTATCGCGTGCCACCGGGACCCCAAAAAATGCAAAGCGCACCTGTACCAAAAACAGGAGCTCACCGCAACGGGGCGAATCTGCCGGCCCAATGCACAGGAAATCATCAAGATAGTGAGCCACCCCACGTTCCCCGTGCCAGCCATCACGCACCAGTGTAGAAAAGTGCTAAAACGTTAGAAAAAGGCGCACGGGATAGAACAGCCCATGGGCAAGCACTTGTCAACGTAGAAACCGCTAGACAAGCGAAAGCCCATAAACAGAAATGACTCAGAATGTAGCGGCAGCAGGCGAAAGGCAGATTCCACATCAATCTTGGCCAACAAGGATCCCTGACCAGAAGCTCTAACCAGATCCAATGCCTGATCGAACGACTGATATCGCACCCGACACAATTCTGCAGGAATGGCATCGTTTACCAAGGATCCTCATGGGTAAGACAAATGCTGTATCAGCTGATATTTACCTGGTTCCTTCTTGGGGACAACACCCACCAGAGACAGAACCAGGTCCGCCAAAGGGGGTGATGGAAAAGGTCCAGCCATTTGGCCCAACGTGACCTCCTTTCACACCCTCTCCAACACCACCTGCGGCAATTCCCTTGCAGATTTCAAATTTTTTGGTAACCCCACCGGGACCGCCCCAAAAATTGGCAACCGAAAACCGTCTCGAAAACCTGAATACAGAAACTCAGTCTCAGCCCTGTTGGGATACATCCTCAACCAATGCTCCATCCGGCTGAGTCGGATTGGAGATGCGGCCTTACTTAGACCCGCCCCCTGTGGACGGTCGGGCGGTGGCAGGCCCTGCTTTTGCGCGCAGGCAGTCTTTAGCGGGGTGTGAACCTCTGCAGCGGAGGCAAGCATGCCTAAATCTACAACGGGTTCCTGCCGGACAGCTGGAATTGTTGAAGGCATAACACTTACCCGGATTTGGCGATGGAGGAGCCCCTCGAAAGGGAGGTTGCGGATGCAGCGGCGCGGGGACTGCCTGGGCAGAAGTTGACCATGGGAGCTCCAGCCACACCTCAACATCTTTACATCCAAAGTCAATAACAGAGGTACCCGACTGCTTGCGCCAGAATTCCTCATCATACGTCCGCCAAGAATTATCACTATCAGAGCGGAACATGGAATGTATCAAATGGAGATACTTGATGACATTCATGTGCTCCTGAGGCCTGGTCTCCATATAACATGCAGCGAACATGAAAAACCCAGCCTGCCATCTGTGATATGAACAATAAGTATCTTCGCCCACGCCACCTCGCCGCTTTGCTGCCCTAAGCGCTTTCTTATTCTTAGCTGTCAGCGCAAACAAATTAACGTGCTTCCCCTCTTTAATTCTATTGCGAATACTACGGCGCAACCCCCGAAGCACCGCCGTATTGTCGCAATGGACTACCTCCCCTCGCGGGAACACCGGTGACCCAGAACTGCTTTCACTGGAGGAGCGGGACCTCCTAGCCCTACGTCTAGAATGGCGACGGCTGCGCCTTGACCGTTTTACACCCTTCCCTTCTGAGCTATCCGAACTGGAACTAGAGGAAGAAGACGACGATACTGCCCGCTTTCTGGATCACTTGGCAGGCGCAAAAGACCCACCTGAAGGACCTACAACCACATAATCTCCTGCCCCACGATCCGGAAGCGGTTTGCGCCTCCACGACGACATCCGGGGTAGCACCTGAGGAGACATCCAGAAAAGGAGCGGACAACGAGGCATCGAAAGAGACAGTGGGAGCAGAAGTCCTGGTATCAAGTTGGGCGGAAGAAAGGGGCGTCTGAACCCCCAACGCAGCAAGCACCTGACCAGCAAGGGTACCTAGCTGTTCTTGTCCATGCGCCATCTGCAAAGATGTAGTATCTGGACCAGATTGCCCATGCATGCCTAAATCTACAACGGGTTCCTGCCGGACAGCTGGAATTGTTGAAGGCATAACACTTACCCGGATTTGGCGATGGAGGAGCCCCTCGAAAGGGAGGTTGCAGACGCAGTGGCGCGGGTACTGCCTGGGCAGAAGTTGACCTTCCCTTCTGAGCTATCCGAACTGGAACTAGAGGAAGAAGATGACGATACTGCCCGCTTTCTGGATCACTTGGCAGGCGCAGAAGACCCACCTGAAGGACCTACAACCGCATCATCTCCTGCCCCACGACCTGAAGCGGTTTGCGCCTCCACCACGACATCCGGGGTAGCACCTGAGCAGACATCCAGAAAAGGAGCGGACAACGAGGCATCGAAAGAGACAGTGGGGGCAGAAGTCCTGGAATCAAGTTGGGCGGAAGAAAGGGGCGTCTGAACCCCCAACGTAGCAAGCACCTGACCAGCAAGGGTACCTAGCTGTTCTTGTCCATGCGCCATCTGCAAAGATGTAGTATCTGGACCAGACTGCCCAGCTGCCGCGCCAGCTGCCTGCGAAGGTAACCCCGCCAACAATGGGGCCAAAACTTCCGCCAGCGACACCAACTTTTGGACCGCCTCCAACGCATTGAAATGGTCAGGGGTAGCATTTGCCGATGCGGTAGTGACGGTGACAGGGAGCGCTGGTGTGACCGCAGGGGTGGAGCACCTCTGAGGAATTAAACGGGAGCGCTGTAGCCATACCCGCTTAGCCCTGCGCAATGGAGACAGCACCCGAGGCAGAGCTAAAGATGGTGCTGTGCCTACGCAGCCCTCCCGGACCCCCATAACCTGGGTCCGTGGTGACTGCTCGACCCTGTCCACCATGACTGATGTACTCGGGAGCCCAGGTGCCAG
The DNA here is from genome assembly GCF_028390025.1 of Pseudophryne corroboree. Classification (NCBI taxonomy): domain Eukaryota; kingdom Metazoa; phylum Chordata; class Amphibia; order Anura; family Myobatrachidae; genus Pseudophryne; species Pseudophryne corroboree. The sequence continues at coordinate 717,718,537 of NC_086447.1, forward strand.
TCCTAGAACGGCAGTACGGTGGAACGTAGTTGAAGACACCACATCCGTAGTCCCAACCGCCGATCCACCCTGTGAATGCCCCCCATGACTCACCACCTCGCTATACAGTGGGACGCTAGCGGCAGCCCCTACTACCCTACTGAACCCGTCAGCCCCCCTGTTCCAGGCTGTGGCCACCTGCTGCCCCCTGATTGTCCCCCTGCACTGGAGGCTTATCCTAATTAGCCCTAATACCTCTCCCCCGCCTGCCCCCCCCCCCCATTCTGTGGCACCACAGGAGAGGGAGAAGCCTGCCCTGCCTGTCCCCTGCGATGGCAAGCAGCCACAGCCTCCCCCTCCTGCATGCCAGTGAAACTGCGGCACAGAGCTAAGCCCCGCCCCCCTCTACTGCACAGATCTCGGGAGGGTGGACACCCGCGTCCTGATCCCCTGGCAGCGGCCACCGCCGAGGAGATCCTGTGTAGCCTGCGCTGCTGCCTGGACCTGGCGGCTGTGGTGCTCGGCCATACGGGCGAAGCACTTACATTAGCCGCAGGGGCAGCCCGGTGAGCATGGGAGCACGAACGCCCGCGCCCAGACCCCCCAGCAGCACCCCCGCCAACTGCCACCGCCGGGGAGAGCACCACTCAACCGCGCTCCCGCCGGGCTCAGACCTGCGAGCGCGGTGGGGAGCAGTGCCGAAGCCAGCAGCCGTAGCCGGGAGAAGTACCCGGTGAAGGCTGCTCGCTTCACAGGAACTGGCGGCAGGGGCTGTAGGCAGATGAGGCCGCACGGGCTCGGATACCAGAGCCGCCTGGCGACCGCTGCAGGTAACTGCCTGGGAGCCAGCAGCTGCCTGGCCCCCAATAGTATAAGCATCAATAAAGCGGGCGGGGGGGGATTTGGGGGGGGGAGAGAAGCGCTGGGGGTGAGACATCATGAGAGGGAGAGGAACAGGGAGAGACTAGAGATGATATATATTAGTGATGTGCACCGTAAATTTTTCGGGTTTTGGTTTTGGATTCGGTTCCGCAGCCGTGCTTTGGATTCGGACGCGTTTTGGCAAAACCTCCCTGAAATTTTTTTGTCGGATTCGGGTGTTTTTTTACAAAAACCCCTCAAAACAGCTTAAATCATAGAATTTGGGGGTCATTTTGATCCCATAGTATTATTAACCTCAATAACCATAATTTCCACTCATTTCCAGTCTATTCTGAACACCTCACACCTCACAATATTATTTTTAGTCCTAAAATTTGCACCGAGGTCGCTGGATGACTAAGCTAAGCGACCCAAATGGCCGACACAAACACCTGGCCCATCTAGGAGTGGCACTGCAGTGTCAGACAGGATGGCAGATTTAAAAAATAGTCCCCAAACAGCACATGATGCAAAGAAAAAAAGAGGTGCACCAAGGTCGCTGGATGGCTAAGCTAAGCGACCCAAGTGGCCGACACAAACACCTGGCCCATCTAGGAGTGGCACTGCAGTGTCAGACAGGATGGCACTTCAAAAAATAGTCCCCAAACAGCACATGGTGCAAAGATAAATGAAAGAAAAAAGAGGTGCAAGATGGAATTGTCCTTGGGCCCTCCCACCCACCCGTATGTTTTATAAACAGGACATGCACACTTTAACAAACCCATCATTTTAGCGACAGGGTCTGCCACACGACTGTGACTGAAATGACTGGTTGGTTTGGGCCCCCACCAAAAAAGAAGCAATCAATCTCTCCTTGCACAAACTGGCTCTACAGAGGCAAGATGTCCACCTCCTCCTCATCGTCCAATTCCTCACCGCTTTCACTGTGTACATCCCCCTCCTCACAGATTATTAATTCGTCCCCACTGGAATCCACCATCTCAAGTCCCTGTGTACTTTCTGGAGGCAATTGCTGGTGGATGTCTCCACGGAGGAATTGATTATAATTCATTTTGATGAACATCATCTTCTCCACATTTTCTGGAAATAAACTCGTACGCCGATTGCTGACAAGGTGAGCGGCTGCACTAAACACTCTTTCGGAGTACACACTGGAGAGGGGGGGCAACTTAGGTAAAATAAAGCCAGTTTGTGCAAGGGCCTCCAAATTGCCTCTTTTTCCTGCCAGTATATGTATGGACTGTCTGACGTGCCTACTTGGATGCGGTCACTCATATAATCCTCCATCATTCTTTCAATGGTGACAGAATCATATGCAGTGACAGTAGACGACATGTCAGTAATCGTTGGCAGGTCCTTCAGTCCGGACCAGATGTCAGCACTCGCTCCAGACTGCTCTGCATCACCGCCAGCGGGTGGGCACGGAATTCTTAGCCTTTTCCTCGCAGCACCAGTTGCGGGAAAATGTGAAGGAGAAGCTGTTGACGGGTCACATTCCGCTTGACTTGACAAGTGTCTCACCAGCAGATCTTTGCACCTCTGCACACTTGTGTCTGCTGGAAAAAGAGATACAACGTAGGCTTTAAACCTAGGATCGAGCACGGTGGCCAAAATGTAGTGCTCTGATTTCAACAGATTGACCACCCGTGAATCCTGGTTAAGCGAATTAAGGGCTCCATCCACAAGTCCCACATGCCTAGCGGAATCGCTCTGTTTTAGCTCCTCCTTCAATGTCTCCAGCATCTTCTGCAAAAGCCTGATGACGGGAATGACCTGACTCAGGCTGGCAGTGTCTGAACTGACTTCACGTGTGGCAAGTTCAAAGGGTTGCAGAACCTTGCACAACGTTGAAATCATTCTCCACTGCGCTTGAGTCAGGTGCAGTCCCCCTCCTTTGCCTATATCGTGGGCTGATGTATAGGCTTGAATGGCCTTTTGCTGCTCCTCCATCCTCTGAAGCATATAGAGGGTTGAATTCCACCTTGTTACCACCTCTTGCTTCAGATGATGGCGGGGCAGGTTCAGGAATGTTTGGTGGTGCTCCAGTCTTCTGTACGCGGTGGCTGAATGCCGAAAGTGGCCCTCAATTCTTCGGGCCACTTACAGCATCTCTTGCACGCCTCTGTCATTTTTAAATAGCTCTGCACCACCAAATTCAATGTATATGCAAAACATGGGATGTGCTTGAATTTGCCCACATTTAATGCACGCACAATATTGGTGGCGTTGTCCGATGTCACAAATCCCCAAGAGAGTCCAATTAGGGTAAGCCATTCTGCGATGATGTTCCTCAGTTTCCGTAAGAGGTTGTCAGCTGTGTGCCTCTTATGGAAAGAAGTGATACAAAGCGTAGCCTGCCTAGGAACGATTTGGCGTTTGCGAGATGCTGCTACTGGTGCCGCCGATGCTGTTCTTGCTGCGGGAGGCAATACATCTACCCAGTGGGCTGTCACAGTCATATAGTCCTCAGTCTGCCCTGCTCCACTTGTCCACATGTCCATGGTTAAGTGGACATTGGGTACAACTGCATTTTTTAGGACACTGGTGACTCTTTTTCTGAGGTCTGTGTACATTCTCGGTATCGCCTGCCTAGAGAAGTGGAACCTAGATGGTATTTGGTACCGGGGACACACTAACTCAATAAATTCTCTAATTCCCTGTGAATTAACGGTGGATACCGGACACACGTTTAACACCACCCAGGCTTCCAAGGCCTGAGTTATCTGCTTTGCAGCTGGATGACTGCTGTGATATTTCATCTTCCTCGCAAAGGACTGTTGGACAGTTAATTGCTTACTGGAAGTAGTACAAGTGGTCTTCCGACTTCCCCTCTGGGATGAGGGTCGACTCCCAGCAGCAACAACAGCAGTGCCAGCAGCAGTAGGCAAGGATGCATCGGAAGAATCCCAGGCAGGAGAGGACTCGTCAGACTTGCCAGTGACATGGCCTGCAGAACTATTGGCTTTCCTGTCTAAGGAGGAAATTGACACTGAGGGAGTTGGTGGTGTGGTTTGCAGGAGCTTGGTTACAAGAGGAAGGGATTTAGTTGTCAGTGGACTGCTTCCGCTGTCACCCAAAGTTTTTGAACTTGTCAATGACTTCTGATGAATGCGCTCCAGGTGACGTATAAGGGAGGATGTTCCTAGGTGGTTAACATCCTTACCCCTACTTATTACAGCTTGACAAAGGCAACACACGGCTTGACACCTGTTGTCCGCATTTCTGTTAAAATAATTCCACACCGAAGAGGTGATTTTTTTTTTGTAATTTGACCAGGCATGTCAATGGCCATATTCGTCCCACGGACAACAGGTGTCTCCCCGGGTGCCTGACTTAAACAAACCACCTCACCATCAGAATCCTCCTTGTCAATTTCCTCCTCAGCGCCAGCAACACCCATATCCTCATCCTGGTGTACTTCAACAGGGACATCTTCAATTTGACTATCAGGAACTGGACTGCGGGTACTCCTTCTAGCACATGCAGGGGGCGTGCAAATGGTGGAAGGCGCCACCTCTTCCCGTCCAGTGTTGAGAAGGTCAGGCATCGCAACCGACACAATTGGACTCTCCTTGGGGATTTGTGATTTAGAAGAACACACAGTACTTTGCTGTGCTTTTGCCAGCTTAAGTCTTTTCATTTTTCTAGCGAGAGGATGAGTGCTTCCTTCCTCATGTGAATCTGAACCACTAGACATGAACATAGGCCAGGGCCTCAGCCGTTCCTTGCCACTCTGTGTCGTAAATGGCATATTGGCAAGTTTACGCTTCTCATCAGACGCTTTTAATTTCGATTTTTGGGTCATTTTACTGAACTTTTGTTTTTTTAATTTTACATGCTCTCTACTATGACATTGGGCATCGGCCTTGGCAGACGACGTTGATGGCATTTCATCGTCTCGGCCATGACTAGTGGCAGCAGCTTCAGCACGAGGTGGAAGTGGATCTTGATCTTTCCCTATTTTACCCTCCACATTTTTGTTCTCCATTTTTTATTGTGTGGAATTATATGCCAGTAATATATATCACTAGCAATGGCCTACTGTACCGTACTGCTATATATATACTGGTGGTCACAGCAAAATTATGCACTGTCCTCCTACTATATACTGCGCACAACTAAAATGCAGCACAGGTATGGATGGATAGTATATTTGACGACACAGAGGTAGAGCAGTGGACTACTGTACCATACTGCTATATATATACTGGTGGTCACAGCAAAATTCTGCACTGTCCTCCTACCATATACTGCGCACAACTAAAATGCAGCACAGGTATGGATGGATAGTATACTTGACGACACAGAGGTAGAGCAGTGGACTAATGTACCGTACTGCTATATATATACTGGTGGTCACAGCAAAATTCTGCACTGTCCTCCTACTATATACTGCGCACAACTAAAATGCAGCACAGGTATGGATGGATAGTATACTTGACGACACAGAGGTAGAGCAGTGGCCTACTGTACCGTACTGCTATATATATACTGGTGGTCACAGCAAAATTCTGCACTGTCCTACTATATACTGCGCACAACTAAAATGCAGCACAGGTATGGATGGATAGTATACTTGACGACACAGAGGTAGAGCAGTGGACTACAGTACCGTACTGCTATATATATACTGGTGGTCACAGCAAAATTCTGCACTGTCCTCCTACTATATACTGCACACAACTAAAATGCAGCACAGGTATGGATGGATAGTATACTTGATGACACAGAGGTAGAGCAGTGGACTACTGTACCGTACTGATATATATATACTGGTGGTCACAGCCAAATTCTGCACTATCCTCCTACTATATACTGCGCACAACTAAAATGCAGCACAGGTATGGATGGATAGTATACTTGACGACACAGAGGTAGAGCAGTGGACTACTGTACCGTACTGCTATATATATATACTGGTGGTCACAGCAAAATTCTGCACTGTCCTCCTACTATATGCTGCGCACAACTAAAATGCAGCACAGGTATGGATGGATAGTATACTTGACGACACAGAGGTAGAGCAGTGGACTACTGTACCGTACTGCTATATATATACTGGTGGTCACAGCAAAATTCTGCACTGTCCTTCTACTATATACTGCGCACAACTAAAATGCAGCACAGGTATGGATGAATAGTATACTTGACGACACAGAGAGCAGTGGACTACTGTACCGTACTGCTATATTTATACTGGTGGTCACAGCAAAATTCTGCACTGTCCTCCTACTATATACTGCGCACAACTAAAATGCAACACAGGTATGGATGGATAGTATACTTGACGACACAGAGGTAGAGCAGTGGACTACTGTACCGTACTGCTATATATATACTGGTGGTCACAGCAAAATTCTGCACTGTCCTCCTACTATATACTGCGCACAACTAAAATGCAGCACAGGTATGGATGGATAGTATACTTGACAACACACAGGTAGAGCAGTGGACTACTGTACCGTACTGCTATATATATATATACTGGTGGTCACAGCAAAATTTTGCACTGTCCTACTACTATATACTGCGCACAACTAAAATGCAGCACAGGTATGGATGGATAGTATACTTGATGACACAGAGGTAGAGCAGTGGACTACTGTACCGTACTGCTATATATATATACTGGTGGTCACAGCAAAATTATGCACTGTCCTCCTACTATATACTGCGCACAACAAAAATGCAGCACAGGTATGGATGGATAGTATACTTGACGACACAGAGGTAGAGCAGTGGACTACTGTACCGTACTGCTATATATACTGGTGGTCACAGCAAAATTCTGCACTGTCCTCCTACTATACACTACAATGCAGCACAGATATGGAGCGTTTTTCAGGCAGAGAACGTAGATATTTTCAGCACACTGAGCACAGATATTTGCAAGCACACTGAGCACAGATATTTGCAGCACACTGAGCACAGATATTTGCAGCACACTGAGCACAGAAACTGAGAGAACGCAGCCACGTCCTCTCGCTATCATCTCCAAAGCACGAGTGAAAATGGCGGCGACGCGCGGCTCCTTATATAGAATACGAATCTCGCGAGAATCCGACAGCAGGATGATGACGTTCGGGCGCGCTTGGGTTAACCGAGCAAGGCGGGAAGATTCGAGTCTGCCTCGGAACCGTGTAAAATGGTTGAAGTTCGGAGGTATTCGGATCTCGAGAAACCGAACCCGCTCATCACTAATAGATATAGTGAAGAATAGGAGATGAAACAGAAGGTAGTAAGAAATGCAAAAGAAAATCAAAGATTAGGAAAACAGCACAGCGAAAGAATTATCAGTGACTATGAGAGCCCAAAATGGAGTACTTCTCTGTCCAGAAAAACAGGAACCAAGAGGCAGATAATCTGCCTCAGCCTAGTTTCAAACAAACTCTCCTCCCCACTTGACCACCATTGGCTGACCCCTAATCATGCCATAACAAACAAAAACAAACATAACACATCCTTAAAGTGGCAACCCTCAAAACCCCTTGTGTTTTAATATGACCTCAGTGCTTACATATATATATTCAGCCTTCGGTCGGACGATCTTTTAGCCTTTCCGTGTAAGTTTTGTGATGTAGGCCATGCACCATTTTAGTTGCCATTTTTTGCACACTCTCTAATGTATTTATATCCTTCTGGAGATATGGTCTCCAGAACTGGACACAGTATTCCAGATGAGGCCGCACCAATGACCTATACAGTGGCATTATTACTTCTCTTTTCCTGCTACTGATTCCTCTCCCTATACAACCAAGCATCTGACTTGCCTTTCTCATTGCTTTGTTGCATTGCCTTCCTGCCTTTAAGTCACTTGAAATAGTGACTCCTAAATCCCTTTCCTCCTCAGTAGTTTCCATTATTGTACCCTTGATACTATATTTAGCCTTTGGGTTTTTGAGACCCAAGTGCATGATTTTGCATTTTTTAGCATTAAACTGTAGTTGCCATGTTCTTGACCATTTTTCAAGTCTAGCTAGGTCATCAATCATTTGTTTTACCCCTCCTGGTGTGTCTACCCTGTTGCATATCTTTGTATCATCTGCAAAAAGGCATACTTTCCATTCAATACCATTTGCAATGTCACCAACAAATATATTAAAGAGAACTTTTATGAGTACAGATCCCAGGGGTACTCCACTGGTAACATTTCCCTCCACAGATTGCACTCCATTTACTTCAACTGTCTGTTTCCTATCCTGCAACCAGTTTCTTATCCATTTAACTATTTTATAATCCACCCCCACACTTTCAAGTTTATTTAGCAGTCTGCGATGCGGGACAGTGTCAAATGCCTTACTAAAGTCTAGATATGCTACATCTACAGCTCCCCCTTGATCTATTATTTTCATCACAGAGTCAAAAAAGTCAATAAGATTTGTTTGGCATGATCTCCCTCCAGTAAATCCATGCTGTTTTGGATCCTGTAAGTTGTTTGATTTAAGATATTCCACAACTTTTTATTTTAGTAGTTTTTCCATTACTTTCCCTACTACTGATGTAAGGCTTACTGGTCTGTAGTTACTTGCTTCTTCATTGTATACCATGCATGCTACTACAGTGGATGCAGAGAGTGCCATTGCTATGTTGGCAGGCCAAAATGGGATGACATTACATTTTTAGTGAATGATGTGTATAGTGGATGTTATAATAGGAAGGGGAGCAATTAAGGTGGCATAATCTGCATTGGCCACTGTAATGTAGTAAAATATGAACTAGAGGATGCTGTCATTACATAATATGAACTGGGGCACTGTATTGTGGAACAGTATAACTTGAGTCACTATAGTATGGCATAATATGAACAAGGGACACTGTAATGTGGTATAATATAAAATGGAGGGCATTGTAATGTGCCATAATATGAACTAGGGGCACAAAGATAAGGTACAATATAAATAGGGGGCACTGCATTGAAATTTATGAACTCTGGGCACTATATTCTAAGTATGGAACTTTATGAAGAAGGGGCACTACAATGTGGCATAAAATTAACTGGATACATTACAACGTGACATAATATGTACTGGTTATGAACTAGTGCACTACTATGCTGCATACTGCATACTGTACAATGAACAAGAGCTCCACTATGAAACAAAATAATCTAGGGCACTACTATGGGACGTAAAAGTAACTAGTATAATACTAAGGTGCATAAAATTAACTAGTGCATTATTATGGGCATAGAATTAACAACTGTTCACAGAGCTGGTGTCTTTCTAAAAAATATTAGGGTGGGGGGCCTTTCAAAGAAGTTTTGGCTACACCTCTGTGTGTGTGCGTAACACACATAGACACACACACACGTTAGGTTATAATATTGTATAACCCTTACATAACTCTTAAATCAAAACTCCAGTGGCAAGACATCTCCATAGATATGGCTGAAGGAGGTGAGCAACCACAAATAATATAATATCGGAATGGAACATTTGTGCTCCTCATAGGGACCTGCTTTTCTTTCTCTTTCTTACATGCCTCCTGCTCAGTTCATGTATACGGGCACAGCTCAGATGGAGGAGCAATGTAAGGAGACCCAATGACACCAATGTACTGTAGACAGTCACAAAGTAGGGGTAGCTATTTTGTGGACTGACCTAATTTTCATATTCTGATAATTTTCAGTTTGTTAATTGAAGTGGTAAAATGTTAAAAATCCACAGGAACACATTTTAATTTTAATGATTTCCTCTAGATACTTCCCCTGTATGATTATTCTCTGTGTGGAATACGTGTTATAATTGTTAGTTTTACTTGTAGGAAAGTTCTTAATTTGTTAATTGTCGAGATGACAGACTGTTCTTAGCAGGATATTGGTTCTCATTAGAGACTACAGAGATAGTGTTCCGTTTCCAGTATGGATTTTATAATATAAAAATGTGTTCTAAGCTTTTTGCTGTTCCCAGAAGGATCCAGAAGGAAGAGCAAACAAACCAAACACAAGCACCACAGAATGGCACCTTCCAGACAGTCAATCACTCTGAATCCATGTTGGTCAATCATCATTATAACAACCCAGTTCAGCCATCACCATATGAGAAAGGTACTGTGAGACTTACAGTGTCTCTATATATGGCATACGTTGGTTGTTAGTGTTTCCTATATTGATCAATATTGTTTTCTGTATGGGTATGCGCAGGCCTGGATTTGCAAAGTTTCCCTGTGACCTTCCTCAACCCCATTGCTGCAGGTTTCCCAATCATGTCCCATATGATATGTGTAGCAGTGACGTGCGGTGAGGTCAGGGGCTGGGGAGGCACTGCAGCTAAACACCCCCCCCCCCCCCCCCGGAAAAAAAAAGTGCAGTCCCCCCACACCACTGAAACCAGCACCAGGCAGAGCCAGCCAGGGGGGATAATGCCATAGCAGGGGAGACACTCAGTGTGGGGTCCCCCTGCCATGCCATTAAACACCCCCCAAACCAGTCAGCCCAGGGCTGGAATTCCTCGGAAAGTGGGGCCCCCAAAAAATCAAAATGGGGTCCCCCCTCCCGAGCAACAACCAGCACTGGGCTGATAGCCCAGTGCTATGCCCCGCACCCCTGGTGGCGGTGGGTGCGGGGTTCATTGTATGCTAATACTGTTCTTTACAGGTGGCCTACAGATCCCAGCAAGCCTGCCCCAGCACGCTGGCACTTGGAGAACCACAAGTGCCAGCATGCCCGGACATAAATGGCCCACTGGCACCTGTAGTCCACCTGCAAAGAATAGTAATATTGTTCTTTACATGTGGCCTACAGGTCCCAGCAAGCCTGCCCCAGCATGCTGGCACTTGGAGAACCACAAGTGCCAGCATGCCCGGACATAAAGGGCCCGCTGGCACCTGTAGTCCACCTGTAAAGAAAATATAAAAAAAAAAACACTACACGTTCTTTAAAAAAAACTTTATTAAACTGGGTCTTCACCTGGGGGCGGCGGCCTTTAAGCTCTTTTGCGTGGCCGCCGCCTTCCCAGGGCTTCCGGCGTCTTCACCTGGGGGGGGCGCCACCTCCCCAGGGCTTCTGGCGTCTTCCTCCGGTGTCTTCACCTGGTGGGCGGCGGCTGCTAAGCTCTTTTGCATAGCCGCCACCCATCCAGGACTTCCAGCGTCTTCATCTGGTGGGCAGCGGCTGCTAAGCTCTTTTGCATAGCCGCCGCCCATCCAGGACTTCCACGACGTCTTCGATCTTCAGGAGCTCCTCTCTGCTCCTCCTCCGCCGTCGGACTGACAGCCGCTGCCTCGCGCTGACTTATATAAGTCAGCGGGAGGGGGCGGGGCGATGACGCGGCGAGCCATGATTGGCTCGCGGCGGCCATCTTGAATTTCAAAAATGACGCTGAGGCGCCATTTTTGAAATGGGTACCGCTTCCGCTGCCAAACTCTGCACAGTGCACAATGGGCCTGAATGCCGCATCCCGCCGCCGCCCGCATCTCCGCCGCCAGCACCTCCGCCGCCTGGCCCGCCGCATCCCGCACCTCCGCCGCCCGCACCTCCGCCGCCCACACAGTGATTGACAGCGGATCCAGTGACGGATCCGCTGGCCAATCACTGTGGCCTCACTCACAGGGACGTGCTTTCATAGGTTGAAAGCACGTCCCTGTAGGAAAGCGGCACCTCTAATGGTGCCGCTTTCGAATGTTATTTCAATGGGCTTTTCCTGCCCATTGCTAGGCCCCGCCCGCGCCCGCCCCCTGCTCCCATATCTTTCCCCAATCACTACGGGAGGTACCACGATCGGTGCCTCCCAAACTGATTAGGAACACTTTAATGATGAGCAAAATAATAAAGAAGATACTTATGTGTCATAAGTATCTTCTTTGTATTATTTTACTCATTAATGACAGGGGAGGCACTGCCTCCCCTGCCTCCCCTGACTGCACGTCCCTGATGTGTAGACTAATGCATTTTATCAATAGTAACAAGGTTTTTTTCTTATACTGGTATGGATATTGTATATAAGGTAAAATGCTGCTGCCTTTTCATCTGGCTGCGGATGCCTGCTTACTACATTATACTAATGTGAGTTTCAGCTCACCTATGTGGAATATCCATCCGTCTTCATGTAGGAGGGCGGGACCACCCACTGCCTTCCTTCCGCAGCTGAAGCTGTCACACTTAGTATGGGGACTAACACCCACCCCATGCTGGGTGCAAAAGGTCCATCAGAAACTGGCATCCCATACTCATCTGGATGCTGTGGGCAGGGTAGCCATCAGGGGGAGGACTGCAGGGGCTGGTGTCCTGGACCCTTACAGAAAGAGGGCCATCCCCTTGCTCCTACCGCCTACACCTGGAGAGCTGCACTAGGTGTGTACAACAAAAGCGTGCTGATGCGCAGGGAGGACTTCTTAAAGCAAGCCTTCCCTGTGCATTAGCTCTCTGTGAATCATTCCTGCAGGTCCGTAACGCTCCATCCATATGTAACGACACGATGTATGACATCACATAGGGGTGGAGCGATGCAGCAGAACCTTTATTTTGGAGGGGAGGGCCCTGTCTATTTTGTCAGTCCCGGGCCCCACAGTTTCTGATGGCAGCCCTGGCTGTGAGTGAGTACTGAAGTTGTCCGACATGCCTGAAATCCTCCCATGATACGGATCAGTTCTGTGTGATCGTATGGTCTCCACCCAGAAACTCCTATTTCACATATAGGGGGGTATTCAATTGTTTGAAAAGTCGGTTGGGTGTCTGTTTTTTCCTGTCTATTAGAAAGGAAAAAAAAGACACCCAACTGACTTTTCAAACAATTGAATACCGCCCATTGTGTGGTCCATTGACAGATCAGTCCGCATGCCCTAGCGATCTCCGCCCATGTGCTTATGTCTAAATCAGTGCATGCGCAGTTGACGATCTCTTTCGTTGACGCATATACGTTATGGATATAGGATGTTTGTAACAAGTACAAATCTTTCTTTTTTTCCGGATTGTTTTATTCTAATTTCCTGAGTGTCACCAACTTGTATATCACAAACTCCTTGCTATAACACTTTAAAATGTCTTATTTAACAATAATACCGCTATAATGTTCTACTGTACCACATTTAAAGAATCCTTACATAGATCTTATGATGGATAATACACAGTATTTATACACTGCTCTGTACACTGTATTTACAACACCAAACAAATGGAGGTCTGAAGGCATAAATGCCAAGCTACCGTTTACTTACCAATTGATAATGTGAAAAGGACAAATTATCCAAAGAACATGACAGTCATGTACATTCAAATATACTACTTAGTCCACATATTCTTTAGTGATAGATATCAGTGAGTGACATTAAGGGCAACATTTAGAGTTGGATGTAAGTCCTTATATGCTTGAATAAACATAAGGATTCCATACCAAATCACATCTTTGTTTAAACATAGACTTGCTGGCCTTTACCCCACACTTGCCTACTTTTGAAAAAGCATTTCATGGAGATTATGAAAGTTACACCTACAGTAGGCATTCCCAACCACGGTCCTCAAGGCACACTAACAGTGCAGGTTTTAGTGCTATCCAGGCTGCAGCACAGATGGTTAAATCAAAATAACTGAGCTACTAATGAAGCCACCTGTGCTGAAGCCTGGATATCACTAAAACCTGCACTGTTAGTGTGCCTTGAGGACCGTGGTTGGGAATGCCTGAGATACAGTATAAGCACGGACGTGTACTGCTACATTGGAGGGGCATGTCATCAAAATGACTGACATCCAAATGTACTGTAAATATGCCCCAAAGTTAGTAAGATTTACTTGTTGAAGAAAAGACACTGTTATTTTGCAGGATTTGTTTGTGTATTGTTATTCCTTTCATTGAAGTGTAGTTGCCTCCTCATTCACCGGAAACAAAGTACCAAGATTCTCCAGAGTTGCATCCAGCGAACGGAGGTAAGGAAAGACTCACCCGGTCACCACATAAAATTTGGCGTCACGAACAGGATCCGAGTGCAATCAGGAGAAAACTCACTAATTGAAAGATGGAACAACAACAGGCTGCAGGAGGAGAAGCACCACCGGTAGTACAGAACCAGGAACAAGAACAACAGGCAATCCCGGCAACGACACCGAATGCTCCAATAACCTTACCCTACTACTTTGGGGCGCCGTGGCTTCCAACCTATAGCGGAGATGCCAAAAAACCACAGTGTACCACATTTATAGAATTCAAAAATAAACTCAAATCTATGTTCCGGTTGTATACCTTGAACGAACAGCAGAAAGTCGAGATTCTGGGATGTCAACTCACAGGGTCAGCTCTAAGAGAAGTCATATCCTGGCCCACTGAAAACAAGAAAGAGGTAGACCAGATCTTAAAGAGATTGTCCACTACTTTTGAGACAAAAACCCTCCCCGAGTTAAAAATGAAGCTGTATGCGCGCAAACAGCAACCGGGCGAGACCCTCCGAGACTACGCCCTGAGTTTACAAGAAACACTAAGAGCGATCCAAGCAGTTGACAAAGATGAAGTCAGAAATGCAGACGAAGCGCTAACAGTTCAGTTTATTGAAGGAGCCTCAAGGGAGAGTGTCAAAACCCAACTACGACTACTCAAAATGCAAATGCCGGGTAAAACCTTCCTAGACTTCAAGGAAGCCGCCATCACAATAACTGGAAACCAATCGGGAAGAGAACCCAGAGCTGGTGGACTTCAGAGAATCCTCAGAGCTGATGGGAGCTACTGCTTCCAGTTCCGAAAGACCGAAACGAGTCAGAGATCCAGTGGTGCAGAGTAGTCAGCACCCCTCAGGAGATCAGATACAAACCCTACGCAAGGATGACAGGATGACAGGATAAGTTTCCACCACTGACTGCACTAGTGATCGGTGGCTAGCTAGGAGAGTGCTGTGGGCAGAGGTTCCAGTGACACAGCCAGCCATACAGCACCGGGTGTGGGCGACACCCCAGCGGGAGAAACGAAGCAGAGTTTGGAAGTTCGGTGACTGCACGACCCGTGGAGCGCCTCGCAGACAAGGAGCAGCCGCGTGCGCAGCAGTGAAGACTGCACATACCGGTGAGACACCACATTTTGGAAAGAGTTGGGGAAAGACACTGATAGTCACCACACCACATGCGTCGGAGACACCATCGCAACCCCCATGGTCAGCACCTGTGAATTAGGACCCACCCCTGCTCATTTACCCTGTTCCTAAAGTACTCTGAAGGGTAAAAAAGGGGTCCACACAGCCCTAACTCCACTGTCCTACCTAACGGGATAGACTGACCAAACCAGATTACGCACCCCTCCCTAGACCGGGACTGTATCCTAATTGGAGGGCTACAAAATACTAACTCTCTTGTAAGAAGAGGGGAGAGGGGCTACCCAGGAGGGCTATTAGCCCAGTTGGGAGTGCGCATATCATTACTTACACTGATTTGTGGAGAGACAGCGCCACCTACTGACTGTAATTGGGATGAACCCAGGTTGTGTGCAGATATTTACCTGAACCAGCAGCAGGTCTCCTGCATAACAGATGCCCCAGAGAGAGAGTTAATAACTGGAAAAGGGTACACGTTGCTCGAGAGATATTTAATGTACGCAAGGGGACGCCTCAGTAAACTCCTGTGCACAGGTCAAAAGACAACCCGGGTGGCTCTGAACATACCTCGCACCATTGGGTACCCAATAGAGACAGAATTTGGTGCATCAAGGTCATTAAGACATACGTGAAGTTAGTATTGAGGTTAGAGAAGTATTGTATTAATATTGTGGTTTTGCATGCAAAGTGTGTGTTTATTGGCAAATAGTGTCGCCTTCCAGTATTAGTGGTATTGCTGCGGTTCGTCCTAGTGAATTGTTATTTACAGAACCTAATGGGCTGGTTGGTCCCGGGTGAAGCAGCGTATCACCCATATTTGGAAAAGCTGTGGCCGACCTAAGTGTTTCATAGATGTTGATGCAATTCTTTCTATGTCATTTTGGTGATTACTATGTTGTACGCGTTCTATAGCTAGAGTAATAGTTGTTTACACAAAAGTTCATTATCTGCAATTGACATTCAGGCACACAAAAGTATATTACCTGCATTTGATATTTGAGATTCATCCACAATCGAATAGTTAATAAAACAGATGCAGTTGGAAAATTGTTATTCCTTTCATTGAAGTGTAGTTGCCTCCTCATTCACCGGAAACAAAGTACCAAAATTCTCCAGTGTTGCATCCAGCGAACGGAGGTAAGGAAAGACTCACCCGGTCACCACACTTTTGAAAACTGGACTTCAGCTTGTATTTTCAATGGGATCTCTTTTATAGTTGCCAAGAACACGTACTATGAGAAAATGCATTTATAGACATAATTTGATTATTATAAATCCTCACCACTGTAAAGTGGTAAAATAAGATCATATTACAAAGACACAGAACATTAAAGAAGCATAATAATGGACATGATACATAATAGGCCAGAGATATAACACAGCTTACAATCTATGTCTGTGGGATTTCAGCCGATGTAATAATTATTGAGCAGTCCCAATAGTCATTCTCATGATTAATTTGAGACAGTAGAATGGTGGCAGTAAAAATGTCCTTTTTACTTTTTATGCCATAATAATATCCATTTGGACCTGCAAAAGGTAATGCTGGGCACTTTTACAGAAGCAGTGCCAGATACTGGCATGAATGCGTGCTGCCGTCATGCTTTTTGTTATGTGCCAGGAGGACAAGTAGGCATGTGGTTACAAATAAGAATGTATCTCTCAATTGTACCTTATGGTTCAATAAACACCTTTGGTGAATGGGATCTATAGGAGATAGATTATGACTAACATTCTATCTTCCCCATCATGTTCATTATATTCTTTCTGTGTATTATGGGCCTTATAACATATTGCAGTTTTCCATCCCAGTGAGCAGACGCAGGGCCAATGCTGTGTGTGCTGGCCAATGCGATTGCAACACACTGATGCTATTTTCCAGGCAGAGGTGTTCGGGGGGAAGGGAGGTGTTGGAGGGGCGGCGACGTTGAGTTACGGGGTCATTGTCGGAACTGGGGCGGGTTTGGAGCGACTGCCCAGGCAGGGGAGCTTCTGATGACAACGCCTCTCCCGCCCCTCCCTGATTGCCAGGCAGAGGTGTTTGCGGGGGTCAGGGGTGTCAATGCAGCGTTGGAGGGGCAGCGACGCTGTGTTGCAGGGGCATTGTCAGAATTGAGGCGGCTGCCCAGGAAGGGGAGCTTCCCTTATTCAGCGATGCGATTGAATTGTGATGGCATTGTTGGCTGCCATTACCATGCTGGGTGGCTATAGCTTCTAACATTATTTTCCAGTCTGGGCAGAATGTGGGTCAAGTTTGGCCTTGTGTGAAGCTACTGTCTTTTTTCCAGGATTGGGCATGGTTCCCACCTGCCAAACCAATTGGAGAGCTGTTTGTTTTCTCTCTCTCGGAAAGGACAGTAAGAACATATGGTGGCATAAGCCTGTTTTTCTTGTTATTAAAACTGGTGTTACATTCTCTGGGGAAGATGTACCAAGCTGTGAAAATAGAGAAAATTGAGCAGTTGCCCAAAGCAACCAATCAGTTCCTGTCATTTTCTACCACAGACTTTGAAATGACAGGTAGAAGCTGGTTGACTGCTTTGGGCAACATCTCCACTTTATTTCTCTCTGAGGCTTGATACATCTTCCCTGCTGTGTATATAAAGGCCAGCTGTTACCTTTGGTGTTCAGTGACATTGATCCTATTGCAGTAAGCTGGCATTGATCCTATTGCAGTGAGCTGTGTTCCTCTCTCATACTTATCTTACTTTTACACAGCGACGGTATCCAGGTCAGTAAGCGCTGGGAATGAAATCAATATGGCGGTTACCAACACAAGTGAGTACAAGTCTCTGGCTTCTCTGTAGTGTTTGGATAACATGAATATTTCCCCTTACTCATATTACCATAACAGGTTGTCTCATTTGACATCTTATTGAGAGCACTAGGGGGGTAATTCTAAGTTGATCGCAGCAGGAAATTTTTTAGCAGTTGGGCAAAACCATGTGCACTGCAGGGGGGGCAGATATAACATGTGCAGAGAGAGTTAGATTTGGGTGTGGTGTGTTCAATCTGCAATCTAATTTGCAGTGTAAAAATAAAGCAGGTAGTATTTACCCTGCACAGAAACAAAATAACCCATTAAAATCTAACTCTCTCTGCACATGTTATATCTGCCTCCCCTGCAGTGCACATGGGCCCTCTTCCGAGTTGTTCGCTCGCTAGCTGCTTTTAGCAGCATTGCACACGCTAAGCCGCCGCCCTCTGGGAGTGAATCTTAGCTTAGCAGAATTGCGAACGAAAGATTCGCAAAATTGCGAATAGAAATTTCTTAGCAGTTTCTGAGTAGCTCGACACTTACTCTGCCACTGCGATCAGTTCAGTCAGTTTCGTTCCTGGTTTGACGTCACAAACACACCCAGCGTTCGCCCAGGCACTCCCCCGTTTCTCCAGCCACTCCCGCGTTTTTCCCAGAAACGGCAGCGTTTTTTCACACACACCCATAAAACGGCCAGTTTCCGTCCAGAAACACCCACTTCCTGTCAATCACACTCCGATCACCAGAACGAAGAAAAATCCTCATAATGCAGTGAGTAAAATACCTAACTTTTGAGTAAAATAACTAAGCGCATGCGCTCTGCGAACATTGCGCATGCGCAGTAAGCGACTAATCGCAATATAGCGAAATTCTTCAACGAGCGAACAACTCGGAATGAGGGCCATGGTTTTGCCCAACTGCTAAAACATTTCCTGCTGCTATCAACTTGGAATTACCCCCTTAGTTATGGTGACTGGGAGGTGGAAAGCTCACAATAAATGGCAGTCACCTAAGGACTAAGGCCCTCATTCCGAGTTGATCGCTCGCTGCTGTTTTTCGCAGCGCAGCGATCAGGCTAAAAATCGGCACTTCTGCGCATGCGTATGGTACGCAGTGCGCACGCACGAAGTACTTACACACAAAACTATGCAGTTTTACACAAGCTCGAGCGACTCTTTTCAGTCGCTCGAGTGTTCGTAGTATGAGTGACAGGAAATGGGTGTTTCTGGGCGGCAACTCAGCGTTTTCAGGGAGTGTGCTGAAAAACGCAGGCGTGCCTGATAAAAACGCAGGAGTTTTCTGGGGAAACGGGGGAGTGGCTGGCCGAACGCAGGGCGTGTTTGTGACGTCAAAGCAGGAACTAAACAGACTGAAATGATCGCAAGGTAGGAGTAGGTTTAGAGCTGCTCAGAAACTGCATGAAAATTTTCACGAGCAGTTCTGCTAACCTTTCGTTCGCACTTCTGCTAAGCTAAGATACACTCCCACAGGGCGGCGGCTTAGCATTTGCACTGCTGCTAAAATCAGCTAGCGAGCGATCAACTCGGAATGAGGGCCTAAGTACACAGGGTAATGGCACACTGTCAGGATTAGTGATGAGTGAATCCACATATATTGTTTTTTTTTACTACTATTGTTGGTATTTTTCTTGAACCAACAAAGAAAAGCAAAAGCTTAGTAAAAAGTGTTGGCAGAGTGTTTCGGTGTCGGATAGGGATGTTAGTCCACACAACGACACTTAACCAGGATGATTGGTTTATTCAGATAACAGAGATAACAGCTTGTAATATATAGAAGATGTTCTGCAGCAGCAGGAACTCACAGTATATATGTACAGCGGTAACACAGCGTCTTAGTACACACACAGGATGCTGCTACATACACACAGGGTGTGGCTGCAGGGTAGACAAGGTCACACACTCAGGAGAGCAGAAGCTGCACATCAGTGCAGTTGTCTCTCCCAGGAAGAACTCTCTCAGACTGTGCACTAAGCACCTCCTCCTTCACTGAGCTGACACTAGGAGGGAAAACACTAGAGCAGGGAAGCTGCCTCTAGTGCTGGGCACGGAGACAGACCACAGAGTGATGCATTGTCTAACACCACCCCTCACTCAAGGCTGTCTCCGGTTACATACATTTGCATAACACTTTATCAAAACATTTCTCAATAAAGTTTTGCTGTAACCGAAAACACATTACTAAAGCATGGTAAGCAAACAGTAAAACAAATAAACATTTCTCAAAGTATTCCAGTCCACATTTTGTCATGAACATATTCAGCAAGTGTGATGACAGTCCCTTTGTCAACATATCAGCAGCAGTGCTCTCACTTGCTATGTAATCCACAATGACAGACTTGATCTCCACTAACTCAAGCATAAAGTGAGCAATGTGTTTGGACTGTCCATAATGCTTGGTGCTGGAAGACAAATCAATTGCTCCCTTGTTATCACACGCAATGTTGATAGTCTCACTGTGGTAAAGAAGGCTAAGGTCACATAAAGTCTCCTTTATCCATAAAGCTGCTTTTGTAGTTTCTGTAAGTTCCATGTACTCCGCCTCAGTGGTGGAGAAAGGGTAACAGTAGGTTGCTTTCTGCTTGCCCAGATGACGGCTGCGCCTTCCAAAATGAACAAGTATCCCGTATAGGAACAACGGTCATCCTCATATGATCCACAGTCGGCATCACAGAAAACTTCCAAAGTCGTACCTTTTGACTTTGTAAACATCAGCTTTAATTAATTTGTACCTTTTAAATACCTTAAGATTCTTTTGACTCCAATCCAGTGTTGCCTTCCAAGGTTGATTGCAAACTGGCTTGCCCGGATCACTGCATGTGTGATGTTGGGGCGAGTCCCAATACTTGCAATACGGGCAAACACAGGATTTAGTGAGGGGGGTTTCCGCGGGTGTGTGTATGTATGTATGTATGTATGTATGTATGTGTGTATATATATATATATATATAGTTACATATGTATATATGTATGTATTTTCATATATATATATATATATATATATATATATATATAAAACAAAGAGTAGGCACTCACTTTTGCAGTTGCTCAATGTCGAGGTGCCTTATATGTAATAGGTGCAATGGTTTCCTGGGTGGAGACTGGTGTGTGTCCCCTCTGTGCTGTAGAAACCATGCGCCAATCAGCGGTCTTTGTGAGTAAATTAATGTATTAAAGTACAAAATGCATAGTGTACCGATGTTTCAACGCCACGCAGGGCGTTTTTCTCAAGCCTACAGCATAAAACCTTGAAAAAAATGCCCTGTGCGGCATTGAAACGTCGGTACACTGTGCCTTTTGTACTTTAATACATTCATTTACACAAAGACCGCTGATTGGCACATGGTTACTACTGCACGGAGGGGGGGCACGCCAGTCTCCACCCGGGGAACCATTGCACCATACACACACACACACACACACACACACACACACACACACACACACACACACACACACACACATATATATATACACACACACACACACACACACACACACACACACACACACACACAGTTGTATGCATACCATTCCACCAGGCTGGGAGCAGATGATAGGCAGCAGTGTGAGGATGGAGGTAGCTACTATGGGTGAGCAAGCATGCACAGCTAGCAGCTTCCCCCTCTACCCCTCTGGACATTCTATAAGTAGAGAGCTATGGTAGCTCCCTGTTGCTCCAGCAGTGCAGCGGCTCCGCGGTCGCGATTGCAGCTTTTTACTGAGACGAAGACAGAAAATAGAATATTCACCTCAGTGGGGGGTGGGGGGGGTTCCATGTACTTGAGAACCCCCCTGCATGCACCACTGCTTGCATACATAAAGCTACCAAACCAACAGCATTTTGATAAGGAATCTCTCTCATTTCCTCTATCTCCTCCTGGCTGGTTGGTGACATGGCCTTTACCATGTTTATGCTTTTGTCAATAGGAGTGCTCACTGGTTTGCATCAGACGTAGACGTTCCATACTTGCGAAGTATTGCTTCAATATATGTCTGTTGATCATTTGTAACAGTACCATCTTTCAGGTTTTGTACAATCCTCATGCCTAACAAATGATTTGCAGGGCCTAAATTCTTTAGCTAGAATCTTTGTTTCAGCTGCTGTCTTACATCAGTAACATGCTCTTCTTGACCAGCTAGCAATGGATCATCCATATACACAACTGTGAGGAACCGCTTTTCTTCTATAGTTTTGTGATATAAGCAGTGATCAGTCTCTGACCTAACAGAGTTCATTTTTAGCAGCACAGCATCCTGCTTTACATACTAACAACGCCCATTGTGCTTTAGGCCATACAAAGATTTCATTAAGAGGCAAACTTTTTTCTCATGGAACATATTCTCGTCATAATGTTCAGGTGGTTCCATATAAATCTCCTCAATTAACTCTCAATTTAGGAATGCAGAATCAAAGTCTAACTGGTATATCAATAAATCATGAAGTGTAGCAGTGGCAATGACTAACCTCAAGGTGCTGTACCTTGCAACAGGCAAAAAGATCTCTCTGTAGTCAATCCTGGATTTTTGTGTGTATCCTTTAGCAACAAGGTGGGCTTTATAATGAGTAATAGTCCCATCTGCATTCAGCTTTCTGCAAAAGACCCACTTCTTCTTGATTGTCTTACGGTTATTCGGCCTATCAACTACAGTCCATGTACTGTTATCATCCAGAGCTGACAGCTCTGTATCTATTGCTGACTTCCATTCTTTCCAGTCATTACTTGATTTTGCTTCCTGTATATTTTGGGGTTCACAGTAAGCTATATTTGCATATTCCTCACTGTGGGGGCAATTCAGACCTGATCGCTAGGGTGCGTTTTTTTAATTCCTGCGATCAGGTAGTCGCCGCCTACAGGGGGAGGGCATGGAGTGTGTGCAGGTGTGCGATCGCATTTGTAGCAGAACTGCAGGAACATCAGTTTCGCATGACCGGCGATCCCCATTGCTGCGGTCCGTCGCGCCTGCACATTGCGGTGCGTACGCATGCGCAGTTCAAATCTGATCACAGGCTGTGAGAAAATGCAGCCTAGTGATCAGGTCTGAATTATCCCCTGTATTTTTTGGATGGAAAACCTTTATTGCTCCTCATGGAACTCCTGTTTCCTGATTGGGTATCCGCACTAACACTTTTGGGTTCAGACACGCTTTCTGCTGCCTTACATCCAGCGATACATATTGTTGCTGTGATTCTTGTTCCACTGTCCCAGTGATTGGGGCTGTCTCATGGAACACCACATCTCTAGACTTTAGAAGACGTTTGTTTGTTGTGTTCCAAAGCCTGTATCCTTTGCTTTCTTCACAGTATCCTAGCATAATACATTCCACTGACTTTGGATCCAATTTACATCTTTTCTCCTTAGATATACTGTATGTACATAAGCTTTACAGCCGAAGACATGGAAATGATTGACAGCTGGCTTTTTCTTTGACCACGCCTCCAGTGACGTTTTACCTTTTACGGCTACTGTGGGTGCACGGTTTTTAAGATATACTGCAGTAGACACTGCTTCCACCCCAAAGCTTTTCTCCAGGCCTGAGTCACTCAACATAGTCCATGCTCTCTGAATAATTGTACGATTTGCACACTCACTCACACCGTTTTGTTCTGGCGTGTAAGCAATTGTTAGTTGATGCTGTATGCCATATTTTTTCAGGAACTGTGCGTCATAATCTCTGCCATTGTCAGATCTCAAGACTTTTAATTTCAGAACTGTCTAACTCTCTACCAGATTCTTGTATTCCACAATTTTATTGACAACTTAACTTTTAGCTTTCATGAAATACACATGTGTCATCCTTCTGGCATCATCAATAAATGTTATAAAATACCTGTAGCCACTCATTGATTCCATCTCCATTGGACCACATACGTCAGTATGCACTGGGGCTAGTGGTATTTCCGCTTTACTAGTAGACTTAGGAAATGGGGTGTGAGTCTGCTTTCCTTTTATACAACTCTCACACACAAGTCTCTCAGTATTACTCACAGTGATTCCAGTTGCCATTCCATCGAGTTGTTTCTCGACGTTGTTATATCCCAGATGACCTAGGTGCCTGTGCCACAGCTTCATCTACTGTTTTGAATCAGAGGCCGCCAGAACACTGCTCGGTGTCCAGGACTTACAGTTGGTTGCACCGGGTTGCTGAAGCAATTACAGTCCCATTCTCATTTTGCACCATACATTTTCCCTTTGCAAACTGGACTCTGTAACCCTTTTTCTCCAGGACGCTTATAGCAATGAGATTGCTTTCTAATTCTGGCACGAGCAAGACATCTTGGATGTCCGTAATAACTGTTTCACCTTTAATTCTTAAAAGCACTGTGATTGTCCCAAATTTTGAAGCAGGAAGGACTTTGGGGGTCATTCTGAGTTGATAGCTCGCTAGCTACTTTTAGCAGCCGTGCAAATGCATAGTCGCCGCCCATGGGGGAGTGTATTTTTGCTTTGCAAGTGTGTGAACGCCTTTGCAGCCGACCGCAGCAAAAACATTTTGTGCAGTTTCAGAGTAGCTCTGGACTTACTCAGCCCTTGCGATCACTTCAGTCTTTTTGGTGCCGGAATTGACGTCAGACACCCACCCTGCAAATGCCTGGACACGCCTGCGTTTTCTCAAACACACCCAGAAATCGGTCAGTTGACACCCATAAACGCCCTCTTTCTGTCAGTTACCTTGCGTTCGGCTGTGCAAATGGAATCTTCGCTAAATCCATCGCCCAGCACTGATCCTCTTTGGTGCATATGCAGTTTTGCCATTTTTTTACCTGATCACTGCGCTGCAAAAATCGGCAGCGAGCGATCAACTCGGAATGACCTCCTTTGTCTCCAATCCCTTTTACTGTAATGGGTTCACATGCTGTCAGTGAATTGAACCATTCCTGATTACAACTGAAATGCCTAGTGGCCCCCGACTCCATGTACCAGCAATCCTTCTTGTGACTATCTGCTACATTCAATGCTGACTCATTTGGTTTGTCACGCTTCTTCTGCGTACCACTGCAATTTCTCAATCTGCAATCCGAGGCCTTTGTCCCCACCTTGTGACATATAAAGCACTTGTGAATAAGGTAGAACCCTCAGTCTCGACAGGAATACATTCTTGGAACTGCAGCAGCTTGGCTCTTACAATTTCTGTTGTCAGCTTGGTATCGTTACACTCCAAAGCTACTACCAGGAAATCGAATTCTGGTGTCAAATTTTGTAACATCACCACTTCCTCGTCATCCACCTGTGCCCCCACAGATGCCAACTGCTGAGCTATTGACAGTATTTTATCAATATAATTGTTCATGTCCTTACAGGCACTTAACTTCTCATCAGACCTCATACGCCATTTGCAGAGCTGCCCACATGTCTTTGGCTGACACTTTCCTGCTGATAATGGAGTAGACATGTTGTTCTATGGACAAGCTCTAACCACCTCAACTGGGTTTGGGTCTGCTCCTGGCTCAGTTGTGACTTTCCACAACCTTTCCCGCTTAAGCTGCATCTCCATGGCGAATTTCCACATTGTGTAATTCTCTGAGCCTTTTAGCTTTGTAAAGTTCACACTGTTCCCTGTACTGTACATTCTTCTCTATATTTAATAAAAGTACTCCTTCTTTAATCAGCTGCACTTTTATTTCTTATGTACCTCTGTTTTAGAATGCCTTTCCGACTTGGGGTCCTGGGCCCATAACCTGTTGGCAGAGTGTTGCGGTGTTGTATAGGGATGTTAGTCCACACAACGGCACTTGACCAGGATGACTGGTTTATTCAGATAACAGAGATAACAGCTTGTAATATATAGAAGATGTTCTCCAGCAGCAGGAACTCACAGAATACATGTGAAGCAGTACAGTGGTAACACTGTGTCTCAGTACACACAGGATGCGGCTGCATACACACAGGGTGCGGCTGCGGGGTAGACAATGTCACACACTGAGGAGAGCAGAAGCTGCATATCAGTGCAGTTGTCTCTCCCAGGAAGAACTCTCTCAGACTGCGCACTAAGCACCTCCTCCTGCACTGAGCTAACACTAGGAGGGAAAACACTAGAGCAAGGAAGCTGCCTTTAGTGCTGGGAACGGAGACAGACAGGCATATCAGGCAGAAAAGTAAAGTATGCTCATTTATCACTTCCTGTTGCATGCTATAGCGCAGGCTGGCCAGACCAGTCCTCGGGATCTACCAACAGTTCACATTTTCCAGACCACCTAGATGTCAGTTTGCTTCATTCTACCCAGGAGCATATCACACATGTAATAGCTCTCTTGTGTCCAACCAACTGCCATTTAGAAATCTTTACATAGAGCCCAGGTACACCCATTGTGAGTCTTATAGAACATATCTGTCACTGTCTTGTATAATGCTCATTTGTTCTTCAAAGCAGCTCGAGCAACTCAGGAAGAAACAGATGAGAGTTTCAAGTCTTCCGTGTCAATTGAAGCACAGACAAGAGTGTACATGCCTTCCCTTATATGGAGACAACCCAAAGAAGGGAGGGAATGGGATGAAGAGAGTTCTTCAAAGGAACAAACAGACAGGCTGAGAGAGCCAGTGCAGAGCAGCAGAAGTGCCCCTGTGGAGAACATCCTAAGCGAGCCTAATAGCTTTGGTAAAATAATAATATTTAATAATAGCAACAGTAATTGATGTTATAACGCAATTTTTTTACCCCCTGAGAGGTGGGAAAGCCATATAGTCTCCCAGTGTCATGCATGGGATGGAGTGCAGCACAGCAAAGCAAGTAACTTATGTTTGGATGAACTTTGCAGATGCAGAAAAATAGCATTCTTATCAGAACATTGTCCCCTCTCATTACAAGGTGCATGAAGGTAACCTGTGAGTGTATTTTATTGCCCACCTCCCAGCACTTACCTACTGTATGAGCTTTCACAGAGCTGGCCCTTATCAATTGGATGCCCTAGGCAAGATTTTGGCTGGTGCCCCCTAGCACCGCTGCTAGTTCCGCCTCTGACTTTGCACCCCTTTCCCATCACCATTACCCCTCAGTGATAGCAGTCCTCATTATAGTGCTCCTGCCCCCTATTTTTTAAATAGGAACAGTGCACACATTCGGTGCGCATCCAAAAAGGGTTGTGTTCTTGTGGGAAGGGGCATGGCCACACAATAGCACCCCCAATTAAAATTATGCCGCATAGTAGTGCAACTTTATTCACATTATATCATGCAATAGTGTCCCTTCTTCACGTTACATCACATAGTAGTACCACTTTAAGTTATATACATTACTAATCACAGTAGTGCTCCCTATTCACATTACATCACACTGACTTGATCCTTATTCACATTACACCACACCATATTGCTCTTTATTCACAGTAGACCACACAGTAGTGCCTTTTCTATACATTACGCCTAGGGAAACCAATCCCGGCCATTTTTTCAATCCCGGGTATCAGGATTGAAAAATGGCCAATTCCCGGGATTCCCGGGATACCTGGGATTGGCTTTTTGCTATGTGGCCGCCCCCTCCCCCCACCCGCCCCGTCCGCCTTGCATACATAACTCACCATATACCGGGGGCGGGCGGGTGGTGACCATCCTCTGATCGCTGCTGGCGGCTCCCTGCAGCAGCTGACAGCGCAGCGTAACCTCTCATGCTGTGCTGGGGAGCCGGAACAAGGAAGCTGGGCAGTGTCTGAGCGTCCTGTGGACACTCAATGCTGATCCCTCAATCCCCGGGATTGGAGCTTCCAATCCCGGGACTGAATCCTGGCCATTTTTGTCCCTAAATCCCGGGATCCCGCCGATCCCGATCCCGGGATTGGCCACCATAATTACGCCACACACCTTACACACATAATGCCACACATTAGTAATAAATTATATACATATCACACAGCCCCTTACACAGATGACACACATTATTAATGTCCTTATAAACATAATGCACCTTACACAGTATGCCAACCTTTATTAATGCCCTTATACACATAATCTCCTTTACACATATGTTGTACATTATTATTGCATTTATAAACATGACACACATAATACTCCTTACACATATGCCGAACACTATTGCACAACGAACCTACCCACACACAGCACTCACACTGCCGCTAACACTGTGACCTCTGCCTCTGCTTGGATACAGATGTGTCCTCATACATATTGCCTCAATGTGCCCTGCAGCTCCCACCCAGCTCTGCTAACGTTGGGTGCCTTTTTTTTTTTACAGAAAATGCATCTAATTTTCATTGCTATGTGACTAGGACGAATAAGCAGCTTCTGCTGATTTAAATGATAATTAGCATGCCTACATTCTGTGCACGACTGTGGGTGTATCTGCATACGAAATACTACATTACAGTGATTTTCAAGGATACACTGTAATGTAGCATTTCGTATACAGATATAGTCGCAGTCACACACAGAATATAGGCATGCTGCATATCATTTTAATCAGCAGAATCTGCTTGTGCCCCATGGCATTCCAAATACCCTAGGTATTTGTCTAGTTTGCCTATGCTTAGGGTCGGCTCTGAGCTTTCAGATTGCCTCTGAGGGACTGTTTTGAGAACGCACCCTGTCGGAGTGGGGAAAGATGTTGGCGTACCTCTAGGAAGCAGCCTGCCACAGATGCATATTCATCATTGCAGACGTGTGTGATTCTGTCGCTTATGCCTGCTTGTACTTGGTTAGGAGGGATGGGAATATTTTAGGCCAAGCAAAGTAAGAGCTTGTTTGCATACTTGCAAACACATGTAGACCAGCAAAAGACACATTTGTTCCTGAAAAAGTCATATTATTTGCAGGTAGTCAGAGATAGATGCAAAAATCAGATTAAAGCAGATTATTGTGTTCAGCATTAGTAAACCGCTTGTGATTGGCTGTTTGCTAATATTGTACTGACTGATGCTTATAATGTCATACAAGCATGTAATATACTCTTGTGTGCAGGTTTTTAAGATTAAATGATGCATAATAGTGAATGTGCATAAATTAAATTGTTTAAAATATGAGTACAAGTATTACAGTCTGACAAAACTAAGATAAGGAAATGGGTTGCAGAGGAAATTATGCTGTAATACAAACGTGATGCAGTCAGGATCCTGCCTGTTGGGATCCCGGCAGTCAGAATACCGACAATATTCGGAATGCCGACACCGGCATCCCAAATAGATACAGATCACGGCGCCAGAATCCTAACAGCCGGGATGCCAAACGTCCAGACACTGCGCTGTGTGTGTTAGGTTTAAGCTGCAGGGAGAAGGTTTGGGTCAGGCTGCGCCCCGGAAGGGTTATGCTGCGGGGAGGTGGGGTTAGGCACTCCCCTCTGAAGGTTAGGGTTAGGCTGCGGGGGGAAGGGTAAGGTTTAGGCAACGTGGAGGGGGGTGTTAGATCTAGGCACTTACGTGGGATGGTTAGGGTTAAGCACCAAGTGGGGAGGTTAGGGTTAAACGGTGGGTAGGGAGGAGTTAGGGGGGTAGGGGAGAGGGTGTAACACCCTTTATTCACCTGTCGGCTTTTCAATGATCTGGATCCCAGCGTCGGTATTTTGAACGTCGGGATCCTATGCGCCAACTTTCCCTACTGAACCCATACATACCAGTATTGTAATTTTATTTTTCGAGTCCATTTACAGAATACAAATGTCTAAGTGATGTTTATGGGCAAAATATCATCGGTGGGATGTTATGGAGTCCAAGATCACCAGAGGCGCGAGATGCCATCAGATCTCTGACCTTGTACGTGATTGACCCTATAAAAAAAGTCCAATATTGTCCGGCATCCCTCACTTCTGGCAATCTCGGACTCCATAACATTCCAACGCTTATTTCTGTGCATTGCTTTAAAAAAAAAAATCTCCATTTCTGTCTTCTAAGTTGTTTCAAATGCACATTATCAAGGACATAAAGATAAAAGATGTAACTGCTATTAACCGCAACACAGTTTTGCAGAGTGTCTTGGGATCTCCTCAGAGGCAACACACAAACACTGCCCGGTCATTATCAAGTATCAGACTTGGAGGTCTATTCATGAAGCAGTGAAACATGTGGAGAAGTGAGCCAGTGAAGAAGTTGCCCATGGCAACCAATCAGAATTAAAAGTAACATTTATCATTTGCATACTATAACATTATACAGGGCAGCTGATACCGGCTCACTTCTCCACACTTTTCACTGTTCCATGATTAGACTCCATGGTCCCCAATGTATTCTGGTAATATGAAAATAACCTCTGTCTATCCTCTATGACATCTTAGACTGAAGTAAGAGAAGTATTATAGTTTACGCCTCAATTTTGGAGTTACCTTAATAAACGTTAAAACTTCTGAAGTTTCTGGTGCCCAATTTAACTATTATACCTACGTGATTATTTTTACTAAAATTATATTTTTAAAATATCAAACATTATGGTTCCTCATATCAGAACAAACACCTGAAGCGGTGCACAAATTAATTTTATGTGTTTGTGGTGTAACATGTAACTTACTTTACGTGTCTGTAATATAAAGCAAGAAGGCAAAGTGCTGCCAAAGATCTGCTGGAGTCCGAAAGGAAGTATGTCCTGAATTTGTCTCATATCCTAAAGATCAGGGCGACCTTACAGGGGTCTGACATCAAGAGGAGCACTAAGGAGAGAAGGTACTGTACTTTCCCTACTCACATTTTCTTTTTCTATATAAAACAAAAATTAATTATAAATTAAAACCAACAACTATAAACTAAAACAGGAGACATAGATAAAACATTATTGATACAATTGTACTATATTAGTATAAGGCTGGACTTGCCTTTATCCAGCCAGACAGCACCTGGGGGTATATTTACTAAAGATCCATTTTTAGATCGATCTGAATTGGCCAACATTAATGTCGTATTTCAGGGTATGTATTACATATTTACTAACAGTTGATTTAAAAATTTGATGGCAGATAAGACCCGCTAACCCATCTAGTCTGCCCTAAATACACGTACACACAATAGGGTTCAGTTTTTTTCTCGTCAGGAACCAACCTCGATTTAGTGGGAATTCTGTCATTTTTTGTCAGTTCCATTCACACTCAACTGCAAATAGACCTTACAAACCGACCAATAAAACTCTGCAAAGTAAGTTTTTATCTGGTGACAGCTCCCTTTCTGTGACACAAACATTCACTGACAAATGGGGAAGGAATTGTTGTTGCAAGAGGGTTATCGAATAGTGGTGGTGTTCACATCATCGGAACATGCTTTGGGATAGCATGTAGCCATCGTATGGTAACTAGTTGATGGTTTAATCACTGGATGTTTGCACACGTGCAAAGGAGATAGGTCAGGCACTCATTCCTGGTGTACATAGTAGAATAGACATCAGCAGCCATCGGAAGAGTCATTAGAATGAAGCATTCGATGGTGGCACTCATCACAACATTGAATAGAAAGATCATATCCATTGCTTGGGAAGATTGATTGTTGCCAACCGTCAGTTTCGGATGGCCATCCCAAACATGGATATATTCAGAATGTGCTACACACACACATGCTGCATTTACAATAAAAAGCACACAAATGGCAATTAGTAAGTAACCCATGTACTGTGTTCTCCACTTTACACCCTCCTCCCCCGCACTCCTGCTTTCCCTGTATGCTAGTCTTTCCACAATCTCTCAAGTACTAAAAGTAATAACCACATCCACTGCTCCTTGTGTATTTGATAGAGATGTGCGTGGACCCCCGTGTTTCACCCTCATTGTGTTTTGATTTTGTTTTCTGGTTTTGGCAAAATTACCCTCACATGTTTTGATTTTGGATCTGTTCAAAAAACAAAAACAAAAAAACAAAACCCAAATTGCTCTAAAAACAGCTAAAATCATGTAATGTAGGCCTGTTTTTGTTCCTACAGTATTATTAACCTCAGTAACATTAATTTCCAGTCACCTGACCACCTCACAGCTCACAATTTTGTTCATCAATATTGGCCAAAGGCTGGCTAGCTAAACAAAGGGACAGACCAGCGGCACAAACACTCGACAGTTAATGTAAGAACATGGCACATCTATGAAACATTGCGGCATAACAGTGGCAGCCAGGATGGCAGTGAAATAAATTATATGACCCCGTAGAAAGAATTTTTTAAAAAGAAGAGGCCACAGGGCAGTACAGGGAAATGGAGGTAGAGTATGAAGTGGCAGGCAGGTAAAGCACTGATTGCAGCAAACATGGATTTTTACCCAAAATTCTTCATGTTAAAGTTGAGATTTGCACCCCCTCAAATACTATACCTGCAGGATAAGAAGAGGAGAAGATGGGGGTCCGATATTAGCAGCATATATACTTACTAGTTACCAGCCTGTCAAAATGATGGAACAACATAACAGTGATGTCAGCGCCGGCGGCTGTGCACGCCCAAATGGGGAGGAGGCTGTGCACGCCCAAATGTAGAAACAATTGAACTGCTCTGTTGTGCACCCTCTAGTAGCTGGTGCGCAAAACACTTTAATTCCCACCCATAGAGGTGAGGAGCAGCGTTAGGATTTTATCATCAGAAGCTCTGTACTCCTGTCCTGGATGGGACCTTAACACATGATTTCGGTTTTACTGGCCAGTGCAATCAGATGAAATAATAAAACAATAAAATACAGGAGGTGTAGGCAGAATATGTGGCAGTGCTAAGTAAAACCTATGGTTCATGGCCATATGTGTGTTTGGTGGGGAGTTATACATCTCTCTCAAATGAAAATCTCCATTTATTCATTATTTATCTTTTTTTTTCCAACAGAAAATAATCTTTTGATTTATTTTTTACTTCATTCATCACGCTGACTGCATCTTCAAGGGTCACTTTTTGTTCATTTCTCAGTTTCTTCCCCAGTTCCTTGCGGTATTTGATCCAGCATCACCTGGACCTGCTTCACATATTACAGGAGAGAGTTGTGAAATGGTCCAGACAAGGAATCCTGGGAGACATATTCCTGAAGTTAACCAATGATGAGGTACCAATGCTGTATGTCCGTTATTTAGCTGTCTTAGTTACCTCTCATCTTTATTCTATTTAGTTTCATGTCTACTAGTGCAGGGTCTGAGAGATGTCCCCATTATCCCCCCTCTTGTCTGTCCTCCTTATTCTGCATAATATTGTATAACTTGTTTAGTTACAGCAAGGCCTGGACCACTGTAGATTGCATCACTGCAACATAATACCACTGCATTTTACAACGTGAATTATCTAATGTGTAAAACAGTCCATACTGGCACTTACTGTACATAGAGACAGAACCTGTTATGGTGACCTGCTTAACACCATCGGCCAAGTCCCATGTGGCTCCAGCTGCACAATACAACAATTATTACCCCTAGTACTGTTCTGCTCCTAAATATCCATTTTAAATTGCGTATTTCCATTGAAGCAAGCAATGCTCTCCTTTCTGCAACCAGTCAGAATATAGATTTGCCATAGAGTGTAGACCGTGACATGTGACACTAGATGCAGCAGGTTGGACAGTATAAAGAACACTTTCTTCCTCATGCAGGAGCTGTGGCACTGCTGTCCTGGTGTCACTGTTTGTCTATTAAGTTGTAGCCTGACAACCTCACCCAGCGGGTTGTCACATAACTACAACCCAACACAGCTGTGGGTATCTCCTGAAGCACAGAGTTCCCAGTCACCTCTGCTATTATACTAATTTGTGGCAGAGAGATTGAAGGTTAAAAAATACATTTTGTCTGGCATTCCCATTAATCTCACCTACACAGGTAGGCCCAGGGATCCTTCCTCTGATATGACTGCATATCTTTACATCAACACAAACTAAAAATGATACTATAGTTTTTACACAACAGGCATATTAATGGAAACGCTTTATGTTATACATATATGTTCCTTTTTCTTTCAAGAACAACTTTTTGGACTACTATGTTGCTTATTTGAAAGACTTACCAGAAAGTATATCCGTGATCCATATAGTGGTTCTTAAAGAGGTAAGTCTGTTATGCAAAGCAATACATTGTCACATTTTCTAGACATTACTTATAGTAATAGTTGCAGTACTAATGAGTACTTATAGTAATAGTTGTATTACTAATGAGTACTTACAGTAATAGTTGCAGTACTAATTTGTACTAGAGTAATAGTTGCAGTACTAATGAGTACTAGAGTAATAGTTGCAGTACTAATGAGTACTTATAGTAATAGTTGCATTACTAACGAGTACTTACAGTAATAGTTGCAGTACTAATGAGTATTAGAGTAATAGTTGCAGCACTAGTGAGAACTAGAGTAATAGTTGCAGTACTAAAGAGTGCTAGAGTAATAGTTGCAGTACTAATGAATATTTACAGTAATAGTTGCAGTACTAATGAGTACTAGAGTAATAGTTGCAGTACTAATGATACTAATGAGTACTAGAGTAATAGTTGCAGTACTAATGAGTACTATAATAATAATTGCTATACTAATGAGCTCGTATAGAAATTGTTGCAATACTAATGAGTACTAGAGTAATGTAACTTTATTAAACTGACAACTTATGATATACTTTGATGTTAGATAAAGGTGTTGGCTCCATTATGTATGGTACTGACATGTGGGCTGGTTTTCATTGGGGAAATCCACAAGACAAAAGGCCTGATTCCGAGTCACATACTTTGTTGATGCCGCACACTGTTGGTTAATGTTTTCAGTCTGTGTTGCAGCTGAGTTGCACCATGCATGCGTTCCGATTGTCTTCACGCAGAGGCGCAGTACAGAATCGGATGCAGGGTCTGTGATTTTTAGTGAATGTACCTGGGAGGTAACAGTAGGGGTGCCTAAAGCCACAAGGGCAGGTCTGTGGCGTGTCCAGACACGAGGCCTTACTCAGTATCAGAAACTGCGTCTGCCATAGGGTTGGTGCACGTTTTGATGGTGCGACCAATGGTGTGTCTAAAGACACACAGAGGCAGAAATACACTTTCGTAAGATGATGCAGGTGGGCATCTCAGTTTGGTCGCTCACAGTGCTGATTTCTTTGGAGCTTTGTTACTGTGTATGTGTGAAAATCCTTGAAAATTCAAACGGCGCATGTACTACACAGAGTGTATGCACAAAGGTGCTGCTGCATTCAGACGCACAGTCTTGAAATTGTATTGGAAAAGTGCAGCCCCCCCCAGTAAAATTCACCACCTCAGCTTAGTGAGCCAGATGTAGTCTGTGAGATTGCACTGACTACATACACTGTGACTGGCAGTGACTTCCTATTGGAAGACCAACCTGCCAGTCACCCGCAGGACAGGCAGTCCCATTGAGAGATGTTTCCTCCCTCTGGGACTGCCAGACCGGCTTCTCAGCCATAGCCGACTTCTATGCCTGCAGCCGATGCAGCCCACAGAAGCCGGCCGGGAGTTTTCGGATGCGCAGTACTGCCGCTGCTACTGCGCGTGCACCAGTCCCAGCACCTGTCAGCTACATTGTACAGGTGCCAGGACTCAGCCGGCGGCAGGAACAGGTGGCTGGGACAAGGCAGCAGGGACCAGGCAACACGGCCAGTGCCAGCCCCCCTCCTCCATCCAGGTAGGAGCCTCCGCTGGTGCTGATTGTTCCTGGGTAGTGACTGGAAAGTGGCTAAAGAGACATACAGAGATGGTCCATCTTATGGCCATGTCACAGGAGTGTCACAGTTTTTCACTGAAGTGCTTAAGTACACCGATGTTCACACGTTCACATTGAAGGCCGTACTCAGATGGTAAATATGCACTTACCATAGGTCAGATACAAGTTTCGATGGTGTGACCAATGGTGGCGTGTAAAGATGCACCCAGTGATATTATTATAATAATAACAATAATAATAATTTTATTTATATAACGCTCTTTCTCCAACAGGACTCAAGACGCTTTACAGATATCAAAAACAATGCACATAATACAGAGGATTTGAGGAATACAGCAATAGATCAGCAACACAGACATAAAAGAAAACTTTAAGCACACAGAAAGCATAATGCAGGATTGGTGTAGGCGTTTTGGGTAATAACTTCCAAAGGCTGTGTATTACAGCATCTACAGATGCTCGTAGTGGGTGTCTGAGTCCTTGCACTCAGATATGCACCGATGTACACCAGGGAAGGGCTGTGTATTACAGCATCTACAGATGCTCATAGTGGGTGTCTGAGTCCTTGCACTCAGATATGCACCGATGTACACCAGGGAAGGGCTGTGTATTACAGCATCTACAGATGCTCATAGTGGGTGTCTGAGTCCTTGCACTCAGATATGCACCGATGTACACCAGGGAAGGGCTGTGTATTACAGCATCTACAGATGCTCATAGTGGGTGTCTGAGTCCTTGCACTCAGATATGCACCGATGTACACCAGGGAAGGGCTTTGTAGCAGCATTTGCATAACGTTGCAGACAGGCGAGCTCCAAAAGACGTCTGCATCCACCTCTGTGTCAGGCGCAATGTGTGCAGATGCATCACATATATTCATGGGCCAAGTCACATCCCAAGCTAAACTTCAGTTACTGAACATACATACACACCATGTTGTTTATATATAAAAAGAAAACAAATGCTGTGACTAAAACTATATTAAATCATTAATGTTTTATGATTAGGCTGAAGAAGATATTAAGTCGGATCTGTACATTCTACTTTTTCACGTAGTTCAACGCATCCCAGAATATCTTATCCTCTTGCAGGTGAGACCAATGAATCGCAACTTTTTAATATGAATGACAGTTGTAAAAATGTATGACAAGTGATTCATGTACATTTCCATAGAATGTCATCTGTAACAATACAAAATCAAATCAATAACACAGGTGGGAAGAAAATAGCACAGGCTAGAAGAGTATAGGACAAGTGGGAAGAGAATAGCACAGGTGGGACAAAAATAGCACAGGCTGGAAGAAAATAGCATAAGTGGGAATAGAATAGCACAAGAGGGAAGAGAATAGCACAGGTGAGAGGAGAATAGCACAGATGGGAAGAGAATAGCACAGGTGAGAGGAGAATAGCACAGGTGGGAAGAGAATAGCACAGGTGGGAAGAGAATAGCACAGGATGGAAGAGAATAGCACAGGTGGGAAGAGAATAGCACAGATGGGAAGAGAATAGCACAGGTTGGAAGAGAATAGCACAGGTGGGAGGTGATCAGAACATGTGGGAGGAGAATAGCACAGGTTGGAATAGAATAGCACAGGTGGGAAGATAATAGCACAGGTGGAAAGGAATAGCACAGGTGGGAAGATAATAGCACAGGTGGAAAGGAATAGCACAAGTGGGAAGATAATAGCACAGGTGTGAAGATAATAGCACAGGTGGAAAGGAATAGCACAAGTGGGAAGATAATAGCACAGGTGAGAGGAGAATAGCACAGGTGGGAAGAGTATGGCACAGGTGAGAGGAGAATAGCACAGGTGGGAAGAGTATGGCACAGGTGGGAGGTGATCAGAACATGTGGGAGGAGAATAGCACAGGTTGAAATAGAGTAGCACAGGTGGGAATAGAATAGCACAGGTGGGAAGATAATAGCACAGGTGGAAAGGAATAGCACAGGTGGGAAGAGAATAGCACAGGGGGGAAGAAAATAGCTTACATGGTCACAACCCCATGGTCAATCTGTATTTACTGTTCAATAGCGAAAAAGGTAATGTCTCACAGCATTATCCAGCATCCTTATTACAGTCAGTGCTAAGTTATCGACATTACCCTTGTTTAATAGATGCTGAAGAATCTTTGCCAATCAAATTACAGGTTTAGGAGCAAGCATTTTGGATAATGAAAAGAAATGCAACAATCTTTTAAATTAGTAAGAAATAATAGGATTTTGGTTACCTACCGGTAAATCCTTTTCTCGTAGTCCATAGAGGATGCTGGGGTCCACATTAGTACCATAGGGTATATACGGGTCCACCAGGAGCCATTGGCACTTTAAGAGTTTGAGAGTGTGGGCTGGCTCCTCCCTCTATGCCCCTCCTACCAGGCTCAGTCTAGAAACTGAGCCCGAGGAGACGGACATCTTCGAGAGAAGGATTTAACACAGATAGTGGCGAGATTCATACCAGCTCACACATACAAGGCACATCAAGCTAACTAGCTTGAAAAACTCAGCAACTGCTGAAACATTACTTACCAAGTAACAATGCAGTACATACAGTAACTAAACAAAGTTGTACTGAACCAGATAATGGTTGCAGGAAAATGAAGCGCTGGGCCGGCGCCCAGCATCCTCTACGGACTACGAGAAAAGGATTTACCATCTGGTAACCAAAATCCTATTTTCTCTTACGTCCTAGAGGACGCTGGGGTCCACATTAGTACTATGGGGGTACTATGGGGATGTACCAAAGCTCCCAGAATGGGAGGGAGAGCGCGGAGGCTCCTACAGAACTGATTGACTGAACTTCAGATCATCAGAGGCCAAAGTATCGAACTTGTAGAATTTAGCAAACGTGTTCGACCCAGACCAAGTTGCCGCTCGGCAAAGTTGTAACGCCAAGACACCCCGGGCAGCTGCCCAGGAAGACCCAACCTTACGAGTACAGTGGGCCTTAACAGATTTTGAACACGGCAATCCTGCCGTAGAATAAGCATGCTGGATAGTGAACCTAATCCAGCGAGATATAGTCTGCTTTGAAGCAGGACACCCAATTTTCTTGGGATCATACAGGACAAACAAAGAGTCCGATTTCCTGTGAAGAGCAGTCCTCTTCACATAGATTCTCAAAGCCCTCACAACATCCAAGGACTTTGACGAAATTGATGAGTCAGTAGCCACTGGCACCACAATAGGTTGGTTGATATGAAATGCCGACACAACCTTTGGAAGAAACTGCTGATGTGTCCGGAGCTCAGCTCTATCTTCGTGGAATATCAAGTAAGGGCTTTTACAGGACAAAGCCCCCAATTCTGACACACGTCTAGCAGAAGCTAAGGCCAACAACGTGACAGCCCTCCATGTAAGAAATTTGACCTCAACCTCCTGTAGAGGCTCAAACCAGTCCGACTGGAGAAAATGCAACACCATGTTAAGGTCCCAAGGCGCCGTAGGCAGTACAAAGGGAGGTTGGATGTGCAGAACTCCCTTCAAAAAGGTCTGAACCTCAGGGAGGGCAGCCAATTGTTTCTGGAAGAAAATGGACAGGGCCAAAATCTACACCTTCACAGATCCCAACCTCAGGCCCATATCCACACCTGCTTGCAGAAAGAGGAGAAAACATCCTAGTTGAAACTCCACCGCAGGAAACTTCTTGGACTCACACCAAGAGACATATTTCTTCCAAATACGATGGTAATGTATATACGTTACCCCTTTCCTAGCCTGTATTAGGGCAGGAATGACCTTCTTCGGAATGCCCTTCTGAGTTAGTATCAGGCATTCAACCTCCATGCCGTCAAACGTAGCCGTGGTATGTCTTGATAGGCAAACGGCCCCTGCTGCATCAGATCCTCCCGAAGAAGAAGAGGCCTCGGCTCTTCCTGCAAGAGATTCAGAAGGTCCGCGTACCAAGCCCGCCTTGGCCAGTCTGGAGCAATGAGGATCGCTTGAACTCTTGTTCTCCTTATGAGCTTTAGAACTATTGGAATGAATGGGAGTGGTGGAAACACGTACACCGTCTGGAACACCCATGGAGACACCAGGGCGTCCACTGCCACTGCTTGTGGGTCCCTCGACCTGGAACAATAGCGTTGAAGCTTCTTGTTGAGACGAGAGGCCATCATGTCTATTTGGGGTAACCCGCAAAGGTCTGTTATTTCCTTGAACACCTCCGGATGGAGACCCCACTCCCCCGGATGGAGATCATGTCTGCTGAGGAAGTCTGCTTCCCAGTTGTCCACTCCCGGAATGAAGATTGCAGAGAGCGCGAAAGCGTGTTTTTCTGCCCAGAGGATGATTCTTGTCACCTCTGACATCGCAGCTCTGCTTTTTGTTCCGCCCT
The DNA here is from genome assembly GCF_028390025.1 of Pseudophryne corroboree. NCBI lineage: Eukaryota > Metazoa > Chordata > Amphibia > Anura > Myobatrachidae > Pseudophryne > Pseudophryne corroboree. The sequence goes on from NC_086447.1 coordinate 717,758,036, forward strand.
GTAGGTTTATGTAAGCTACCATCGTTACATTGTCCGACTGTACTTGAATGGCCCGATTTCTTAGAAGATGGGCCGCCTGAAGAAGACCGTTGTAGACGGCTCTTAGTTCAAGGATGTTGATCGGCAGACCGGCATCCAGACTTGACCACCTTCCTCAAGTGCCTGCGCCCCAGCACCGGAGGCTCGCATCTGTGGTTAGAAGAACCCAGTCCTGAATCCCGAACCTGCGGCCCTCCAGAAGGTGAGGCAATTGGAGCCACCAGAGGAGTGAAATCCTGGCCTTTGGCGACAGATGAATTCTCTGGTGCATATGTAGATGAGATCCTGACCACTTGTCCAGGAGATCCAGTTGGAAGGCCTGAGCATGGAACCTCCCATACTGGAGAGCCTCGTAAGAGGCCACCATCTTCCGCAAAAGGCGAATGCATTGATGAACCGACACCCGGGTTGTTTGTATCACCAACGCCTTTTCCTGTGGAAGAAACACCCTCTGCACTTCCGTGTCGAGGATCATCCCCAGAAAAGACAACCTCCGGGTTGGTTCCAAATGAGATTTTGGAAGGTTCAGAATCCAACCGTGGACTCTGAGTAGGCGGGTTGTGAGTACAATGGACTGCAACAGTTCCTCCTTGGACGATGCCTTTATCAGTAGATCGTCCAGATACGGAATGATGTTTACCCCCTGTTTTCGGATTAAAAGAAATTATTCTTCAACCCAATCCTTTAAAACACAAGCTGCAAGTTTATTGGAATCTTTTATTGATAGGGACTATCCACAATACATACTAGATAAAGCAGTATCAGAAGTAGATAAAATAGAAAGAAGTACCCTTCTTTATCTGAAATCCAAAACCTCTTTAATGAATGATAAGAAAGAATTAGCCTTCATATCTAAATTCAATAGCAGATCAAATCAAATTAAGAATATAGTAAAACTGAATTATCATATGCTTCAAAACGACCCCATTCTATGCAATATACTCCCGATACAACCAGTTTATTTAAAAAAACAAAAACAAATCTTTAAAAACGATATTAGCACCTAGTCAATTAAGAAGCCAACCATCTGATATAGATAAAGAACATGAGAAAGGTTGGCTACCAATAAAACCAAAAGGTTTTTATAAATGTGGTGCCAGCAGATGTATTACCTGTTCTTATGTATGCAATAAGACCAAAATGGTGAAATTAGCATTAGAAGAGAAATGTATTAATATTTCTAGCTTTATCAACTGTAATACACCATGGGTCGTTTGTTTATTGGAATGTGTGTGTAACCTAAAATACGTTGGTAGAACAACTCGAGCATTAAAATCCAGATTTATGGAACACCGTAGAAACAGAGGCGTCACTAGGGTTGGTGTCACCCGGTGGGGAAACCCATGGTGTCACCCCCCCCCCCCCCATTGAGCTCCTCCCGTATCACACCACACCGAATCTATAGTAATGTTTTACTAAATATAATTGCTTCTGATCATTATTTGAACCAAAAAATTGGGGTGATTCTCCAGAAAGTGAACATAAAGTCACACGCTTTAAAAAAATATTTCCTTTTAAAGTGGTCTGTTAAGAGATTTTTGTTATTTGAAAACTTAAATGCTTAGTGGTCATTCCGAGTTGATCGCTAGCTGCATTTGTTCGCAGCGATCAGGCTAAAAAACGTCACTGCACATGCGTATACGGCGCAATGCGCACGCGCGAAGTACGGGCACAATGAACGATGCAGTTTTGCACAGGGTCTAGCGATGCATTTGAGTCGCACTGGTTGCCACAGAGTGATTGACATGAAGTGGGCGTTTCTGGATGGCAAATGACCGTTTTCAGGGAGTGTTCGGAAAAACGCAGGCGTGCCAGGGAAAATGCAGGCGTGGCTGGGCGAACGCTGGGCGGGTGTGCGACGTCAAATCCGAAACTGAACAGTCTGAAGTGATCGCAAGCGCTGAGTAGGTTTTGAGCTACTCTGCAAAAATTTGTGTGTAGTTTTAGGCGCTCTGCGATAAAAACATTCGCACTTCTGCTAAGCTAAAATACACTCCCAGAGGGCGGCAGCGTAGTGTTTGCATGGCTGCTAAAAACTGCTAGCGAGCGATCAATTCGGAATGACCCCCTATAACTTAAGACCCACTAAAATCTTGGTATTTTGGAGAAGCATGTTTGAATTTGTGAATTTGTGTAGCTGTCTATGCATCACGGAGAATCACCCAATAATACCCCTTTTCCACTGTAGCACAGGTCGCAGCCGTGTCGCCTGACACGGCTGCGACCCGTGCTACAGCCCCCTTTCCCACAGCGCTCACCAACCCGGCATATTGCCAGGTTGGTGACGCTGCTACTGACGCGGCAGGGGCGGCGCTGGGAGATCACATGATCTCCCAGCGCCGCCCTCCCTATACACTGTGAACGGCTCCCGTTCACACTAGACAGCTTACCAGGTTGAACACGTATTCAACCCGGCAAGATACCCGGGTAGGATTCCCGGATCACTTGATCCGGGAATTTGCAGGGAAACCCTTTTCCACTAGGGAAAAATACGGGTAAATGCGCGCCCCCGTGCATGCGCATTTACCCGTGTTTTAAGGAGCTAGTGGAAAAGGGGTATAAGTCGTCTTAAATTACCCAAAGAAAACGTTTTCAATATCAAATCCATTTGTTTTACTTAGTCAAATATATTTTTTCTGAAATAGTGGACCTGCTGCATACTCACATTGGAGGGATGATAGAGTGCCCATTGGATTGACCCTGGAGGGAAGCTCCGCTAGTCCTAGTGGTCTGGTGGTCCGCAGAATGGGTGGGGTCACCAGCTCCAGGGATCTCTGCAGTTGTCCTTCAGGTGTAACCACGGGCTGGCCCTCCATCAGGCAGGGGGATCAGGTGAGATCCACAGTAACCCTCTCCGTGCAGCCCCAAAGCAGCAGGGAGTGGGCAGTCATTCATTTCCACCTCCATCCAGGTGCCTGGGTTGCAGAGCATGTGTGCCCAGCTGTTAAGGTCAGGCAGTGCCCGGGCAGTGGTAGCAGCGTCCTCCAGCAAGACTCATGGTCATTTCATGTGCAGCAACTCCGCCACCCTCCTGTACCAAGCTGCCCCCGCACTGCTACCTACGGCCAGCTTGAGGCGGCAGTGACTTGCAGGGGTGGCGTGCAGCCATTGGGAAGTGGGAGGTGAAAGTGAGCGGGGGGTGGAGAGAGGTCTGTACAGTGCGGGCAACGGGCGGGTGCATTTAATGGATGGCGCTGGCGCGGTGTCTGCATCGCGGGAGGGCTGGGAGCCAGGGGAGTATGCACACCCGCTTATGAAGGAGCAGACCAGGATCCGGCGGCCGCGGCGCTGCAGAGTGAGTCACTCACTCTTTGCAGCAGCGCTCTCTTCATTCCCCGCGTATGTGTCGGGCCGACACTGCAGCGGGGTGCGGTCATAACAAATGTCTGTCAGCAGAGTGGGGAGCGGGTGTGAGTGTGGCTCTTTTTGGTGTCACCCCTTGGAAGTGACACCTGGGTGCGGGCCGCACCCCCCGCACCCCCCTTGTGACGTCTCTGCGTAGAAATATTGTTAATGGGCTAACAAAAGATAGTCTATCGAGGCATCTTCTACACCACCATAATAGAGACCCTAGCTCTTTGCGACTGATTGGATTAGAATATATTGCACAAACAAATCGGAAGAGGGGTGTGGGGGGTGGAGAGAGGTTCACCAGATTATGGGGTATATGCAATTAGCGGCGAATCGCGGCAAATTATCGGCCGTTTTTCAACTCGACACAATTCGACAGGCTAATTTCGGCAAGTGGGTGCCGAAATTGACCATATGCAATAAAAAACGGATTCGACAGTCCCGCGGCCGAAAAACGGACGATTTGACGGATTTTGATCCGGTTTTTTAAAAAACGGGAAAAAACGGGAAAAAACCGAAAAAAAATGGCGTGGGGTCCCCCCTCCAAAGCATAACCAGCCTCGGGCTCTTCGAGCTGGTCCTGGTTCTAAAAATCCGGGGGAAAAATTGACAGGGATCCCCCGTATTTTTAAAACCAGCACCGGGCTCTGCGCCTGGTGCTGGTGCAAAAAATACGGGGGACAAAAAGAGTAGGGGTCACCCGTATTTTATACACCAGCATCGGGCTCCACTTGCTGGACAGATTATGCCACAGCCGGGGGTCACTTTTATACAGCGCCCTGCAGCCGTGGCATTAAATATCCAACTAGTCACTCCTGGCCGGGGTACCCTGGGGGAGTGGGGACCCCTTCAATCAAGGGGTCCCCCCCCCCAGCCACCCAAGGGCCAGGGGTGAATCCCGAGGCTGTCCCCCCCATCCAAGGGCTGCGGATGGGAGGCTGATAGCCTTGAGAAATGTGAAAGAATATTGTTTTTTCCAGTAGTACTACAAGTCCCAGCAAGCCTCCCCCGCAAGCTGCTACTTGGAGAACCATAAGTACCAGCATGCGGGAGAAAAACGGGCCCGCTGGTACCTGTAGTTCTACTGGAAAAAAAAATCCAAATAAAAACAGGAGACACACACCTTGATAGTAAAACTTTATTACACAACTGCCGACACACACATACTTACCTATGTTGACCCGCCGACTGCCACAGTCTCCGACGATCCGGGGTACCTGTGAAAAAAATTAGACTCACCTCAATCCAGTGTCCGGGAGATAATCCACGTACTTGTTAAAAAAAGAAAACGCATACCCGACCATGCCGGACTGAAAGGGGTCCCATGTTGACACATGGGACCCCTTTCCCCGAATGTGCCGGGACCCCACGTAACTCCTGTCACTGAGGTCCCTTCAGCCAATCAGGAAGCGCTACTTCCGTGGCGCTCACCTGATTGGCTGTGCGCGTGTGACCTCAGACAGCGCATCGCACAGCTCCCTCCATTACTTTCAATGGTGGGAACTTTGCCATCAGCGGTGGGGTTACCCGCGGTCAGCCGCTGACCGCGGGTGACCTCACCGCTAACCGCAAAGTTCCCACCATTGAGTATAATGGAGAGGCTTTGCGAGGCGCTGTCTGAGGTCACACGCACACAGCCAATCAGGTGAGCGCCACGGAAGTAGCGCTTCCTGATTGGCTGAAGGGACCTCAGTGACAGCAGTCACGTGGTGTCCCGGCATTCGGGGAAAGGGGTCTGATGTGTAAACATGGGACCCCTTTCAGTGCGTGGTCCGGGTAAATGCGGTTTGTTTTTTTGCCAAGTACGTGGATTTATATCTGGACACTGGATTGAGGTGAGTATAATTTTATTCACATGTACCCCGGATCGTCGGATCAGGAGACGTGGCAGTCGGCGTGTCAACATAGGTAAGTATGTGTGTGTCGGCAGGTGTGTAATAAAGTTTTACTCTCAAGGTGTGTGTCTCCTGTTTTTATTTGGGTATTTTTTTCCCAGTAGTACTACAGGTACCAGCGGGCCCGTTTTTCTCCCGCATGCTGGTACTTGTGGTTCTCCAAGTACCAGCTTGCGGGGGAGGCTTGCTGGGACTTGTAGTACTACAGGAAAAAACAATATTCTTTCACATTTCTCAAGGCTATCAGCCTCCCATCCGCAGCCCTTGGATGGGGGGGACAGCCTCGGGATTCACCCCTGGCCCTTGGGTGGCTGGGGGGGGACCCCTTGATTGAAGGGGTCCCCACTCCCCCAGGGTACCCCGGCCAGGGGTGACTAGTTGGATATTTAATGCCACGGCCGCAGGGCGCTGTATAAAAGTGACCCCCGGCTGTGGCATTATCTGTCCAGCTAGTGGAGCCCGATGCTGGTGTATAAAATACGGGGGACCCCTACTCTTTTTGTCCCCCGTATTTTTTGCACCAGCACCAGGCGCAGAGCCCGGTGCTGGTTTTAAAAATACGGGGGATCCCCTGTCATTTCCCCCCCCCCGGATTTTTAGAACCAGGACCGGCTCGAAGAGCCCGAGGCTGGTTATGCTTTGGAGGGGGGACCCCACGCCATTTTTTACCGGGATTTTACCATTCCATCTAAAAAAAAATAAAAAAATATTATTTTTAAAAATATATAAAAAATACTTGTGCCTCCAAAAAAGACAAACCTAATCCCTTCTAATATAAATAGATATGCTATTACCAATAAAAAAAACACCAAAAAAAACATGTTTTAAATTTTTTTTATTAGTTTCACCCACCAAAGTGTGGCGGATTGAAAATGACGAATTTACTGTCTAAAAGCACTGTTGTCGAATTTCCAAACTTCAATTGAATATACTTTGGTCGAATTGCAGCACTTGTATCATTGCAGAAAAGTCGAATTTGACAAAAGTCGAATTTCAAAAAGTCGAATTTTGAAAGTCCGTTTTTTTGACGGAAAGTACTGAATTGCATTGACGATTTTTTTTTTTGGGCGAAAAAGTCCAGTTTTTTGCCAATTTCGGGAATTCGACCGCAATTGCATATACCCCTATGTCGACAAGAGATATTCTGGACCTACTAGCTTGATTCTTTGTTTCCGAGTGGCCTCAATGAGGCACTAGAACTAAATGCAGTGATATAATAGCTTTAAGTAGCTGTAAAATTATAGCATCTGCTATTGATATATATATATACAGCTTACTGTGATCAATATGGGCTTATGTAGAGTCTGCTAAATAATTGTTTAATATATTTCAATGGTCATTATGGTATACAACCATTTTGTCAGTAGTGAGAGGAAGTGCTAAACATCTGATTATAATATATTTAATATACCCATTTGATTTATGTTTAAGTGTATGTGTCTATTGATATGACTACATATTGTTAATGAATTTATATATTTATGTAGTAATACTGTATAGCTAAAACATTAGAATAGTTAGAAAATTTCTAAGAGGTAATATCTACATAGATTGAATGTGGATATACCGATTGGAGGAATATAATCATGTGATATAGACACATGACTTTTCAGCTCTGTTCTATAGAAATCTGTATATATATATATATATATATATATATATATATATAATTATAAAACTGTAGTATCCAATAATGATAATATAGCTATGACTAGTGGAATTAGATACCATACTATGGGTGTAAAAAAACGAAGCCCGATTATGGAACCAACACTAATAATAAACTAAGGGCAAGGACGCCCATCTGAGAGTCCGATCACGTGACCTGATTTGCACTCAAACTAAGGGCAATGACGTATTTCCGGAAGTCCGCGCCGATCACGTGGACGGATGTAAGGAACATCCGGTCACGTGACTGGGATCTCTAACAAGCGCAACCAATAGTTTTGAGACATGCGTTCCATACACAGGAAACTCATACATGCGGTCATGTGACCGGCGGCTCCAAGCAGGAAATGCCAACATGTACTCAATAAATAAATATCAATAGTACTTTTGCTTTACATATACTTTTGTCTCCTTCTAATACAAATATTTTAAACTGGATATGATTTTGTTTTTTAAAGTATTATGTTATTTACAATAAATCTCAGCTGCAAACAATGGGCAATTAGCACAGCCTTTAAAAAGGGCACTCTCTCAATGGGCACACATACTTTGACAAAGCTGTTGGTACAGCGAAACGCGTTGGTAGAGAGGAGCCGGACATCACTGATTTTCCATCCAACCTGGAATACGCCTAGAAGTCCACCAGTTTGCATAAACGGGAAATCTGCAGTCATCCGCAAAGGTGCACAAGACCTAGCTTTCAATAGGACTAAGCTCTGTCCGGAATCAAGCATCCAAAGGTCTGTTTTTACACTTCATGTGGACTGTGACTTGCCAGTATTGAATCTGTCCCCAGGACTGTGGCACTTTTCCATGTACTCTTTTCAGTTGAATATATCCGGCTTCCATATGTGGTAATATACCAAAGAAATTGCTGTGCTTGCCCTAATGTTATGAATGCAATTCTATTTTAATATCTATTCTATTTTTTTAATAATAGTTGTTTATTTGTTGCAACAATTTTCTATATAATAAAACACACTTGGTTTTTCATAATCCAGTTTTTTTAACGCTGTACATATTTCTTTGTTTTCGGAGTAGAACCATCATCTCCACCATCACCTTGGTGAACACCCTTGGTGCTGTAGAGAGGCCAAATGGCAGGGCCCGGAACTGAAAATGACAGTCCAGTAATGCAAAACGGAGATAAGCCTGATGCGGTAGCCAAATCGGAATGTGGAGGTACGCATCCTTGATATCCAGGGATACTAGGAATTCCCCCTCTTCCAGACCTGATATCACCGCCCTGAGGGACTCCATTTTGAACTTGAACTCCTTCAGAAAAGGGTTCAGTGATTTTAGGTTCAGAATGGGCCTGACCGAACCATCTGGTTTCGGTACCACAAAAAGGTTCGAATAGTAACCCGTGGCTTGCAAATGAGGAGGTACTGGCACAATGACCTGTGCCTCCACCAACTTCTGGACCGCTGCTTGTAGGACAGTCCTGTCTGCCAGCAGAACTGCCAAGCCTGATTTGAAAAATCGGTGAGGAGGGAGATTTTGAAATTCCAACCTGTATCCCTGGGACACAATATCTGTCACCCAGGGATCCAGGCCGGACGATACCCAGACGTGACTGCACTGTCTGAGCCTCGCTCCCACTGGCCACACCTCCAGGCCGCGCGGTCCACCGTCATGCGGAGGACTTTGGCGTACTGGAAGCAGGCTTAGTTGTCTTGGAACCTGCCGCAGCAGGTTTCTTGGATTTAGCTCGACCTCCCCTAAAGAAGGTATTGGACGGTTTGGCCTTTCTAGGCTTGTTAGACCGAAAGGACTGTGATGCTGATGAAGAGAAGGATTTCTTCGGAGCAGGTGCAGCTACGGGAAGGAACGGAAACCTACCCGCTGTAGCCGTGGATATCCACGCATCCAAAGGTTCCCCAAAGAGAGCCTGACCTGTATAGGGTAGGGACTCCACACTTTTCCTGGATTCCGCGTCGGCCGACCACTGGCGCAGGCACAGTGCCGTACGAGCTGAAACAGACATGGAAGAGATCCCCGCAGCCATGGAACCCAGGTCTTTCATGGAGTCTACCATAAAACCTGCTGAATCGTGAATGTTACGCAAAAAAATTCAACATCACCCTTATCCATTGTATCCAAATCCTCAAGTAAGGTGCCTTACCATTTTACTTTAGCTTTTGCAATCCATGCACTAGCAATAGTGGGATGTAATATGGCCCCCGAAGCGGTGTACATTGATTTAAGTGTATTATCAATTTTTCGATCAGCCGGCTCCTTTAAGGCGGCAGATCCCGGAACAGGTAAAACCACCTTTTTGGAGAGTCTGGACACAGATGCGTCAACAATTGGCGGTCTTTCCCATTTTTTTCTATCCTCAGGGAAAGGAAACGCCACCTGGACCCTTTTAGGGATCTGGAAATTTTTCTCAGGGTTTTCCCATGCTTTCTCAAATATAGCATTTAATTCCTTTGACGCAGGAAAGGTTAGCAAGGCTTTCTTATTTTCATTGAAAAAAAGCCTCCTCAACCTGCTCAGGTGTTGTATCATTAATATTCAATACATCCCTGATAGCCTCTATCATCAATTGCACCCCCTTTGCAAGAGAGGCAGACCCTCGCAACACATCCTCAGTACTGTCTGTGGTATCAGAATCGGTATCCGTGTCATCTTGCATGACATGAACAAGCGCTACGCGTCTAGTTTCCCATCGTGGAGAGTACCTTTGCTGTGCGGTGCGCGATGACGTCATCGCGCACCGCACAGCATTTCAGCGGCGCTACTCTACTGTACAGGGGGCGTAACTGACCACGCCCCCTGTATGAAGCCACGCCCCTATTTCCCGCCCGGGGCGCAAAAAGGGCTAGAACCGGCCCTGGTAGTAGCTCCATATGCCCCATTGTTAATATGGTCCTGTAAATGTTTCAGTGATCCATTGGGTTTCTCTGAGGCCTAAGCCGTCTGTTCATTTATTGTGCTTGACATTAACTATACACTTTAAGCTAGCTTATCAACTAAAATAAAGACACGGGCACAATTGCGTTGGATTAAATGGTCATTGAATTTATTAATTGGAATGACCTCACTCGTAGTGGGTGGCCAGGAAGATGCTACCACTAACCAGCTCTAGTCACGATCTTACAAAATGGCGGTGACTAAACGCCCCAACTGTCATGGGTGCGACTGAAACGCCCCATCTATATATATCAGCATAACCTGTGTTGTGATGGTCTCACCACTCCTTCCTATAGCAGAGTGAGGACGCTCCCCAAGGAAGCGCCCATCGCCCTCCCACAAGGGCAGGACACACTCGCCGTCCTTCAAAAGGGGTAAGTGCCCCACAACACCACTTATGCTACAAGTGACCGCTGGCCAGTAGCGCCTTCCCGCCCACTAAGTCTGAACCAACCGACAAGAGGAAGCAAATCTGGAAGTTTCTACCCTTCATGCACCTCCCCTACACTCACCGATAGGCTGGCCCTAACCAATTACAACTCACTCAAAACTCTGATCTGCCTAGCAACAAAGGACATCTTCAACCAATCACAAAAATGTAATTATTCACATAACCTGTGCTGTTGACTCTGGGGTCAGTTTTCACCCCACACTGATCTCCCTGTCATAGTGGAAACCAGTCCAAGGCATCTGCTGCTTATGATGGCTAGGGATTTGTTGAAGATGGTATGGGGGATGCAGATGGGTGGAGATGTTGCCTATCTTTTTTATTTTATTTTATTTTAAACAAAGTAATATTTATTAGACACATCTGGTTACAGAACTTACCATAATTGTCATAAGAGAAAAGACGATACATTAAAATATGTACAATCAATAGACACAGTTGGTGACATCAAGCAATAACTCTAGAAAACCAAAACGGAACAAAACAGAAATTGAAATTTGTATCCATCATACTATGTTACAGACTATGGGGGTAATTCAGAGTTGATCGCAGCAGCAAATTTGTTAGCAGTTGGGCAAAACCATGGCCCTCATTCCGAGTTGTTCGCTCGCTAGCTGCTTTTAGCAGCAGTGCAAACGCTAGGCCGCCGCCCTCTGGGAGTGTATCTTAGCTTAATAGAAGTGCGAACGAAAGGATCGCAGCATTGCTACTAAAAAAGATTGTGCAGTTTCTGAGTAGCTCGAGACTTACTCCTAGCTAGCGATCACTTCAGACTGTTTAGTTCCTGTCTTGACGTCACAAACACGCCCTGCGTTCGGCCAGCCACGCCTACGTTTCCCCACCAACTCCTGCATTTTTATCCGACACGCCTGCGTTTTTACACATACTCCCCGAAAACGGTCAGTTACCACCCAGAAACACCCACTTCCTGTCAATCACTCTGCGGCCAGCAGTGCGACTGAAAAGCATTGCTCGACCTTGTGTGAAACTGCATCGGCTTTTGTGAAAGTACGTCGCGCGTGCGCACTGCGGCCCATACGCATGCACAGAAGTGTCGCTTTTTTACCTAATCGCTGCGCTGCGAACTAAGGCAGCTAGCGATCAATTCGGAATGAGGGCCTATGTGCACTGCAGGGGGGGGGGGGGCAGATATAACATGTGCAGGAATTAGGTCGTATGTGTCTATAAATAATGAAGGAAAGAATTATGCGAATGTACAATGGATTGTACTAAATTATTGTAATACAGGTTGAGTATCCCTTATCCATAATGCTTGGGACCAGAGGTATTTTGGATATCGGATTTTTCCGTATTTTGGAATAATTGCATACCATAATGAGATATCATGGTGATGGGACCTAAATCTAAGCACAGAATGCATTTATGTTACATATACAGCTTATACACACAGCCTGAAGGTCATTTTAGCCAATATTTTTTATAACTTTGTGCATTGAACAAAGTGTGTGTACATTCACACAATTCATTTATGTTTCATATACACCTTATGCACACAGCCTAAAGGTCATTTAATACAATATTTTTAATAACTTTGTGTATTAAACAAAGTTTGTGTACATTGAGCCATCAAAAAACAAAGATTTCACTATCTCAGTCTCACTCAAAAAAGTCCGTATTTCGGAATATTCCGTATTTCGGAATATTTGGATATGGGATACTCAACCTGTATGATATATTAAGCAAATAAACAACTATAACAGAATAAACTCTGTATTTGTCATTTATGAAATCCATGGATTTAGATTTAAGGGAATTTAATTTTTTTTTAAATTCTAGCCAAAATTGAATGCAGGACCTGAGTGAGCCATCCAAGAACGGGTTATGCACACTTTGGCCAGAGAGTATACATTAATGATGTATTGATTATCAGGGTTATTAAGTACTATATCATCCTTAGCACCCAGTATACATAGTTTGGGCGTGAGAACTTGCCCAGGACTACCAGTAGCCACAATTGCAGCTTTTACCCATGTCCAAAAAGAGCGAACTACGCCACATTCCTAAATGAGGTGCCAGAAAGTGCCTGGGGTATTCCCACACGTAGGGCAGGTTGGAGAGGAGCGATCCTCAAATTTAACAAATCTAGCAGGAGTCAAGTAAGTTCTATGAAGAATCAAATATTGAATTTGTTGGAAACTAGACAAGAAATCTAGACAGGGAAGTTTTGTAGCCGAGTCCCATTCTTCATCACCTAAGAGAACTTAGCTCTTTTTCTCATCGTACCAACAAACCGGGTAGAGCCTCTGTGTGATGTTCATCTAAAAGGAAGGCGTAAGATATTGAGGGATCAGTACGTAATCCCGCTGGATGGGATCCCGGCGGTCGAAATACCGACGCCGGAATCCCGACCACACAATCCCGACAGGGGTGGCGAGCGGAACGCAGCCCCTTGCGGGCTCGCTTCGCTCGCCACGCTGCGGGCACGGTGCCTCGCTACGCTCGGCACACTATTATATTCTCCCTCTATGGGTGTCGTGGACACCCTCGGAGGGAGAATATGTTGGGATTGTGGCGGTCGGAATTCCGGCGTCGGTATTTCGACCGCCGGGATTCCGTCCAGCGGGATGTTGACCGCATCCCGATATTGAAATGGACTTAACTCGTCCTAAATTGGTTTAATTACATTTTTATTGGAGGAGTAAAGACTGGTGGGTTGTTCTTAAACTGAGCCTGGAGATCATGCAAGTTGTAAATATCGAAAGAAGGTACAGGTGAGACCGAACTCATCCTTCAGTTGCTGGAACTATTTCATATTTGTATCGTATAATTGCCCAATACTTTCAACTCTCCTAGTGTTTCATACCTGCTTACCTGATAAATTATACAATTAAGGGAGCCATAGGGAGCGCCAGAGGTGGGTATCCAGATCCACATCTTTGAACTTAAATATATTCTGGATCTCATGCCAGATCTTAGTGGCTTGAACTAAAATAGGAGAACATGGTAAAAAGGAATATCCACTTAGTAATATTTGTAAAGGTGTGAAGCCTGGGGTTTCATGTTGAACTAGGACAACAGGAAGGGATGTTGGGCTAATATCCTGTACCCATAATCTAATATGTGCTAATTGGGTGGCATAATAATACATTCTAAAGTGAGGAAGAGCCAAATGCCCTTATGATCTGGTTCTAGTAAGAATGTCTATGTTGACTCTAGGATGTTTATTAGCCCAAATCAAGGCTAAAAAAGGAAGCAGGGACATAAACTGGGGATTGCTGAGGAACATATAAAATTTTAAGTTGGATTATCATCTTAATAATGATTACTCTTCCCATCAGGGTGTTGCCTAGCTTTTTATCTATTTATTTCTTACCTGAATGTTTCCCCTTTCTGTTCTATGGAGACATTGCATGTAGTGCATGTTGGAAAACCCATTGAAATGAATGGTTCAATGTAATGAATTTGAAAAGATCAGTTCAAGCAGCATCTTGGTGGGTTAGGTTCCACTCCTGAGAAAAGCTACTGCTTAGTAAAAAATACCCCTCAGCCTTGTCTGTCCTGTGTATCCGGTTATATTTGATTACTTTGTGTATGCATTGTTCAGTTACCGTTGTTACCTCTACTTGTCCCTGTGTCAGCTTTCCCTGATGTAGATTTCAAATACTTTATGAAAGCCAAATATTGAGGGCATCTGAGTACCTGAGGAAATCCCGACTAGAAAAATGGCTGCTTTTGGCCCAAAAGCAAGAATTTCATTATTAATGATTTGGATGTTTGGATTGCTTTTCTTCCCCATCCTTGTGTTGTTGCATTGGTGTCCAGTATTCTGGTTGTGTGTCCTTTATATTTGTTGGGATACAGATGATGGGGTAAGGGGGCAGTTGAAACCCAATTTCTGATTGATGAACCCATTATACATATTGTATTGCACCTGCTTTCCTTTTTCCTTGCAGAATATATTGAAGTACACAGAGCAGGAGCACCCGGACTATTACTTGCTGCTCGTTTGTGTCCAGCGGCTGCGTGTGTTCATTTCACATTATAGTATTCTTTTCCAGTATAATGAGGACTTGCTTATCCAGAAAAGGAAAAAACTGAAAAAGTAAGTTTTCAGAGAGACCCATTTTGAAATGATATAAAATAATCTTATGTATGTGTCACAAAACAAATGGTGATAAATGTTATACTGTAGGACTGTTAATAAGGTGTGAACACTCAACCCCTCATAAGTGCATCTCTTGCTTCCCTCTTGAGATGCCAAGCATCATGATATGTTTGTATATTATGTGTTATAATGGCTCATCACCGCAGAGGAGAAGTCAATGATGTGACTGGTCACCTGTGAAATGGTGGCACCAGGGCCGGATTTACCGCTAGGCAACCTAGGCAGCTAACTGGGGCCTCGCGGGTCTCAAGGGGCCCGTATCTGGGAACTCCCGAAATCCAGCCCTGATCATGTGGTTCCTAGGCTACTGTCTGCAAGGTAGGATTACAGGGGGGGAATTAGGGTTCCACGGGCTGCCACATCGACACTGTACATTACACTGAACGCCGGCTGCAACATAAAGCACAGACCTCACCACTAGGATCCGTCTTCGGTCACATGGCGCGAGATCCCGGAAATTCACCAATAGAGATGCTGGAGACAGACAAAACCGATAACTGCTGACAAGGTGATGGAGCAGGCAGCTGCATGAGGAGGATCAGATAGTGGAGGGGGGTGCCTGGCGGTTGGTTATTAACCCTCCCCAGGCTGCAACCAACTCAGTGTGGGAGGAACCAGGGGACATTTGCATATAGATGCACCGCTGGTTGCCAGCCCTATTTAGAGGACAATCAGTCTGGAGTTCCTTTCTAGCAGAGCCGGATTTAGACTTCAAGATACTGGTTTGGGGCCCCCTCCCTCAAACAACCCATTGCACTACATTTTTGTTCCTGATTCATGCCTCTTTCATTATTTTTCATTTTTCCTCCTTATAGTAATGCCTCTTACACATTATGCTATACACCAGGGGTGGCCAACCAGTCAGTGACATAGAGCCAAAAAAACCTTGATAGGTACGTCAAGGAGCCGACATCGAGCCGATGGCGCGCATGTAAAAATAGAATGTGGCCTTGTGCCTGCTAGACCACACCCCTGGTATAAAATACATTGAAAAAGCCATAAAATTATTTTTTAAAATCCAAATCCATTGAAAATGCCATTTTCACATAATAAACTTCAGCTCCCCCATGTGTCACTCCAGCCAGCTCCCCCATGTGTCACTCCTGCTAGCACCCTCCTATGTCACTCCAGCCAGCTCTCCCATGTCACTCCAGCCAGGTCTCCCATGTGTCACTACTTCCAAGACCCTGCTGTGTCACTCCAGCCAGGTCTTCCATGTGTCACTCCAGCCAACACCCTCCTGTCACTCCAGCCAGCTCCCCCGTGTCACTCCAGCCAGATCTCCCATGTGTCACTCCTGCTACCACCCTCCTATGTCACTCCAGCCAGCTCTCCCATGTTTCACTCCTACTACCACCCTCCTGTCACTCCAGCCAGCTCTCCCATGTGGCACTCCTGCCAACACCCTCCTGTCACTCCAGCTAGCTCTCCCATGTGTCACTCCTGCTACCACCCTCCTGTCACTCCAGCCAGCTCCCCTGTGTCACTCCAGCCAGATCTCCCATGTGTCACTCGTGCTACCACCCTCCTATGTCACTCCAGCCAGCTCTCCCATGTTTCACTCCTACTACCACCCTCCTGTCACTCCAGCCAGCTCTCCCATGTGGCACTCCTGCCAACACCCTCCTGTCACTCCAGCTAGCTCTCCCATGTGTCACTCCTGCTACCACCCTCCTATGTCACTCCAGCCAGCTCTCCCATGTGTCACTCCTGCCAACACCCTCCTGTCACTCCAGCCAGCTCTTCCATGTGTCACTCCTGCTACCACCCACCTATGTCACTCCAGCCAGCTCTCCCATGTGTCACTCCTGCCAACACCCTCCTGTCACTCCAGCCAGCTCTTCCATGTGTCAATCCTGCTACCACCCTCCTATGTCACTCCAGCCAGCTCTCCAATGTGTCACTCTTGCTATAACCCTCCTATGTCACTCCAGCCAGCTCTCCCATTTGTCACTATCTCCAGCACCCTTCCACGTCCCTCCTGCCAGGACCCTCCTGTGTCTCTCCAGCCAGCTCTGCCATGTGTCACTCTAGCCCACCCTCATGTATCACTACAACCCCCCCCCCCATCAACTCATGCCATTGCAATAGTCCCTAATGTGTCCTCTGTTTGCTTGTGGGTGTCTCACTTCTAGTATCTGGCACCTTCAGTTTTCAGTCCCTGTAGTGCTGCTGCGTGTCTGGCCGGAGTGCAGTGGTTTCTGTATCTGTTGTGGTCACATGATTTAGAGTGTCGGGAGCCACATTTGAATAAAGAAAGAGCCACATGCGGCTCAAGAGCCACAGCTTGGCCACTGCTGCTATACACTGTAACACTGTAATGCACTTTACACAATATACCAGACACCATAATGCCCCTTTAACAATATGCCAGACACCATAATGCCCCTTACATATTATGCACCACACCTTAATGCTCCTTATACATTGTGCACCACACTAATGCCCCTTACACATTATGTCGCACACAGTAATTCCCCTCACACATGGCAGCCTCATACATAGTCAGGGAGTCTGCTTCCTATCTGGGTGCTCATGGCTGCAGCTGCCCTGCTTCCTTGTACTGCTCGTTGTCATGGCATTTATGT
Source organism: Pseudophryne corroboree (assembly GCF_028390025.1). Lineage (NCBI taxonomy): Eukaryota > Metazoa > Chordata > Amphibia > Anura > Myobatrachidae > Pseudophryne > Pseudophryne corroboree. The sequence goes on from NC_086447.1 coordinate 717,775,067, forward strand.
GCCTATGACCCTTCTCTTCCTGGCTGGCGCTGGTGCTTACCATGCATGCACCAATTCCTGTTTACTAGAGTGTCGCTTCAACATGTAGTGTCCAATCCCTGGCACAAGCGGTGTGTGTCCCTGGTTATGCCTGTTACAGAAATAGATATAGGTATTGTGCCCGTGCACTGGGCTAGTTGATCTATTGGAATGGGTGGGCTGCCATACTTATAGGTGACCTGACCTATCAGAAACATTAATTGATGAAAAATATATAGTTATGGTAGATTTACCGTCGATAACTCTATTTCTCCTAAGTCCATAGTATCCACAGGATAAACACTGGGATATGAGGTAGCGACTGCGGATTGCACCAATGGTCAAAGCTTTCAGCCTCCCAGAATGCAACGGGTCAGTCCCCTATATCCCCGCCTCCTGGCTCAGGCAATTCAGTTGTTTTCCAAAGCTCAAGTCAGGAGCATCATAGAGAGCCCTAATCAAGTGAGAACAACACACATGAACACCCTTCCATAAAGAAGGAAGAGGTTAGTAGGTGAAAAGATCCTCAAATCAGGTGCGTCAGGGTGGGATCCCTGTGGATACTGTGGACTTAGGATAAATAGAGTTATCCACGGTAAGTCTACCATAACTATATATTTCTCCTGCAGGGTCCACAGGTTATCCACAGGGTAAACATTGGGATTTCCCAAAGCAAATTTAGTGGTGGGGACGCACCTGATTGGACAGGAGACTCCTTCGCCCGAATTCAGTGTCCTAAGATGCAAAGGTATCAAAGGCATAATTTCTAATGAATGTGTTAATGGAGACCATGTGGCTGCCTTTCATATCTGTTCAGCTGAAGCACCACGTTGTGCTGCCCAAGATGGACCTACCTTACGAGTAGAGTGAGCAGAGACATTAGCCAGAATAGGGAGATCAGCTTGAGAATATGCTTCTGAAATCGTCATTCGAAGCCACCTCGCCAGTGTCTGCTTTTCAGCAGGCTATCCTCTCTTGTGAACTCTGTAGAGAATGAAGAGAGTGTCTGTCTTTCTGATGGCACTGGTACGATCCACATACTGTAGATCCTTAAGGCATGTACTACATCCAATGATGCATCTCCCACAGAAGGGTCTGGCCCTTGGGAGGCTGGGACTACAATTTCTTCGTTAAGGTGCAATTTAGACACCACCTTAGGAAGATAACCAGGTTTGGTTCTGAGAACTGCTCTATCTGGATGAAATATCAGAAAAGGAGGGAGACATAAAAATGCCCCTAAATCTGAAACTCTTCTAGCTGAAGCAATAGCCAGTAGAAAGAGAACTTTAGCTTTCAGCCATTTAAGATCCAGTTGCTTTAGTGGTTCAAATGGAGCAACCTGAAGCGCCTTTAGGACTAAACTTAAATCCCAAGGCACTGCAGGAGGAACAAAAGGAGGTTGGATGTGAAGCATTCCCTGGAAGAAAGTGCGAACATTTTTCTTTTGGAACCATACAGTCAATGTTGACACCTGCACTCTCAAGAAAGCTACCCATAGACCTTTGTTCACTCCTGCCTGAAGGAATGCTGGGACTATGGAAACTCCTAGGGTCAAATTTCCGATCACTGCACCATTAGATAGAAGAAAAGGAAACACAGATTCAGAGTTCTCCAATAACACCCAATTTTACACATAAAATATGTAAATAAATCTGTGTGATTTTAAAAGGATAACTGCACTATTGCACCTTCCTTTTTCTTCTTCTTGTGTTTATACGCTGTGATGTCCATGTTTACAAGAAGGTGATACAATTTACCCTAGAATTTAGAAAGCTATTATTGGAATTGAATTGAACATTCGAATACCTTAAGTATGGTATATCTTTTATATATTCTCCACCTTTTTTGGTGTTTATGTGTATAAATTGGATGTTATTGGATCGCTCTGAATCTGTGTTTCCGTTTCTTCTACAGTATCTAATTGTGTCTTTTTGGTGTAAAGGGATATACACTGAGAAATACAGATTTTAGCTGCACCATTAGCTGATTTGCGCAGATTCTCATTTACTTTATAACTTCTTTTTGGTCACTGCACCACTGACTATAGGCTTGCCATATTCGGTGATAAATGCGAGCTGAGGAAGGTTTCCTTGCTCTGAGCATTATTTGAATTACCTGTTGTGAGAATCCTCTTGCTTTCAGGATGGAAGTCTCAAGAGCCATGCCATTAAAGACAGTCGATCCAGGTGCTTATGATAGCAAGGACCCTGAGATAGTAGATCTGGACGTTGAGGGAGTAGGAATGGAGCATCCATCGACAGCCTCTGCAGATCTGTGTACCAATGTCTTCTGGGCCAAGCCGGAGCTATTAGTATCACGGCGCCCTTTCCCTTTCGCATCACCCTGGGCAACAGGGCGATCGGTGGAAACGCATAGGCCAGACGAAAGTCCCATCTCACTGACAGGGCATCCACAAAGGTCGCTCTGGGATACTTTGGTCTTGACCCATATGCGGGAACTTTGTTTTTATGATGGGACGCCATGAGATCTATCTACGGTAACCCCCACTTGTCTACCAGCGTCCTCGGGGTGTAAAGCCCATTTGTTTGCATGAATGGCGTGTCGACTGAGAAAATCCACTTCCCAGTTTAGGACTCCTGGAATGAACACTAGGCTGGATGATGAAGTTCTGACTACCTTATCGTGCGGCTTACCTCCTTCATTGCTTTTTGGCTGCGAGTTCCTCCTTGATGATTGAGGCACGCTACTGCTGTTGCATTGTCTGAGCGAATTTGAATTGCTTTTCCCTGAAGAATATCCTTTGCCTGAATTAGTTCCATATATACGGCCTGAAGTTCCAATATATTTATTGGCAGGCAACTTTTTTCCTTGGCCCACTGCCCTTGGAAGCAACCTCTTCCTGACACTGCTCTCCAGCCCTGAAGACTGGCATCCGTTGTCAGAACTTCCAAATGTGATATCCAAAAGGGTCTCCCTTTGTCCAAATGGGATGTCTGTATCCACCAGGCTAATGACATCCTTACTTCCAAAGGAACAACCATAGTCTGAGTTTTCATTGTCTAATGTAACCCATTGCATTTGGAAAGGATCATATGTTGCAGAGGCCTCGAGTGGAACTGAGCATACTCCACCATGTCGAATGTCAACACCATCAATCCCATCACATGCATTGCTGCGTGAATGGATATCCTTTGACTGTGTAGCAGCTCCTGGATCCTTGACTGAATTTTGGATATTTTGTTCAGAGGTAAAATTACTCTCTCAAGACCTGAATCCAACACAGCCCCCAAGTGAGTAATCCATTGTGATGGAACCAGGGATGACTTTGCCCAATTTATGAGCCAACTGTGTCTCTGCAAACAAGCTATTGTCTGTTGCAGATGACACTGAAGCAATTCCTGAAATTGTGCCAGGATTAATAAATCGTCGAGGTATGGAAAAATCCTTATCCCCTGCTGATGGAGATAAGCTGCCATTACCACCATAATTTTGGTGAACACTCTGGGAGCTGTGGCCAGTCCAAATGGTAGGGCCTGATCAGCAGGCCATCCTGAAAATGTTGCTGGAGGATAGCAAACCTGAGGTAGCGCTGATGGGACAGTGCTATAGGAGCATGTAGGTAAGCATCCTGGATATCCAGGGATACCATATAATCCCCCGGCTCCATGGCCAAAATAATGGAACGTAAAGTCTCTATATGAAACCGAGGCGCCCAAATGTACTTGTTCAGCACTTTGAGATTGAGTATAAGCCGGAACGACCAATTTGGCTTCTGGACTAGAATCAGGCTGGATTAAAACCTTGTCCTCGTTGTGCAGGAGGAACTGGAATTATCACTCCTGACTGAAGCAACTTCTGAACTGCCTCTTGCAAAGCCCTGGCCTTCGTTTCGACTGAAGATGGGCTGGTACAAAAAAAACATTGAGTAGAGTGTTTTTTGAAGGTAAACGCGTAACCGTGAGATACCGCTTTTTGCACCCAGGTATCTTTGGTGGACTGCTACCAGATCTGTGCGAAATGAAGACATTGGCCCCCCACCCTGGGATTCCCTAGGTGGAGGCCCGCACCATCAGGCTGATGGCTTATCTTTTGACTTGGATACCGGCCCTCTGTAATCTTTTGACTTGGATAGCCTCTGTTAGCCCAGATTGAGACTGTTTGCCATAACCCTTTCCTTTTGCTTTTCCTTGAGTCTGAAAGGGACAAAATGCTGGAAATCTAGGCTTGGATTTGTGTGTGGAAGCAAACTTCACTTTCTTGGAGCCTGCTTCTGACTCCAAAATACTGTTTAATTCTTTACCAAAAAGAATATCTCCAGTAAAAGGTAAAGACTCCAGAACCTTCTTGGATTCTAAGTCAGCTTTCCATGTACGTAGCCAAACCGCTCTGTGAGCTGCTACTGCTGAGGCTGATGCTTGAGGCAATTGTATCCATATCCAAGGATGCTTCTTCCATAAATATAGCCGCCTGTGTGATATGTGCAATATGAGAATTTTTGCTCTCTAGATGCCAATGAAAGAACATCCTCCAATGCATCAGCCCAGGCTGCCACTCCTTTTGCCATCCAGGCAGAAGCCATGGCTGGTCTTACAATTGCCCCAGACAAGGAGAAAAAGTTTTTTAGAAAACCATCTATTTTTCTATCCGTGACATCATTTAATGATGTTGAAGGCAGATGTAATGTAGATTTTCACACTAATCAAATGACATGCTATCTACTTTGGGAGCCACCTCCTTTTTAAACAGTTCCCAGCTGGAAGAGGATAATGGGAATTCCATTTATTTGGAATTATAAACTTCTTACTGGGTGTTACCCAAGCCTCTTGCATAATTTCCGTCGGCTGTTCTGACCCAGGAAATTCAGTCCTAACTGTTTTGGGACGTTGCCTTAGATTTTAACAAAGGCTCTGCTGCTTCCTCTAAGGATAGAATGGCTTTCATAGCACTAATTAGCTCAGGTATGTCCACTAAGCTGAGATGTTCATCCTCGTCTCTGTATGCAGACCCGGAGTGTGATGATTCCTCATCCTCTGATGAGTCCCCATCTGAAACATGTGTAGACTGTGAAGATGTTGTTTTTATGCCTATTGAATTTATTTTCCAATGGCCTTTCAGCCTGTTTTTGTTGAAAGGCTGCAGATTCCTGTACTGGATGTGATAACCCCAGGTAGAATGTTGCATGTAAGGGTTAATAGGGTAACCTATCCCTGGTATAGGAGCTGGCATTATCTGCTCAGCTACACTGGATAATGTCTGTGCAAAAGTAGTCCATGGTGGTTCAACTTGAACCTATGCCTGCCTTGGATTCTTCACGAGGCTTTGGTGAAAGCTAAAACAGTTTGCACATAATCCATTTTGAACCAGATCCTGAGAGGTTAACACAGCTTTGCAAGGCAAACACAAATATTAAATGAGTGTTGGTGCTGCTGTGGAGAGTGGATCCTCCTCACCCTTGCCTCTCTTAGACATGATAAACAAATCACACACCTGTACAGTGTTAACTACACAATTTGTGACTGAAATCACTTTAAAACTTGTTAAAATGACATACAATCCGATAGCTCCCTGCTTTGCACCAGCTTTGAGGATCAGAATACACAGAAACTGACAGAAATAGTAAAGTCAGCAATCACATTAACAATCAGTCACAGGTTATACATTAGTATAATAAGCAATATGAGCACATATTCAACTACAGATACATTTCAAGTATGTAGTGAAACATATTACTGCATTACCTTATATAGTAATAGAAATGTATTAAATCGCTCAGCGAAAGAAACAACAGCAATAGTTTACAGACTCATATGCATCAGGCACTTATCCAACTATTCGTACTCAATGGTAGATAGAGACTTAGTGCTGTGTCACCCAGCTCAGGAGAGTGGGATACAGGGAGACTTCACCCCGCTTCCAGGATCGATCAATGCGTTAGTGAACACTGAGTGGATCTAGACCCTAACAGTGTACACAACCTCCCAGTGAACCTACAGTGAACACAGACGCCCAAGTGAACACCGATGCACCAGTCATACAGCCGCCTATGCTGCGACTGGGTCCTTTTAGATACACAGTATCTCAGACGGAAGCGCGAAATCAGTTCATGGCGGGAAACTCGGAAGAAACTGATCATGAACCGAGGGGAAGGGGTGACCAGGGGAGCGTCTTACTCCCCACTGCTGACATCAACCCCAGGGATCGCGGCCTCACACTAATCCCTGGAGCCTATGATCCCTGGGGCCTAGCGTTGGTGCACCCGAGGTGGCAGCCGCATCAGCTACTGTTCGGTAGTTTACCCCCGAAACAGTGCGGCTGTGTCTTGCATCTGCCCCGCTAAGCGGAACTGACACTTTACCTTCTAGAACATGAAAAATATTGGGGATGCACTGCAACACTAACAAAAAATTATTTGTATTTAAAAATATAAATATAAATGAATTTATATACAACACTCTAGGCGGTCATGTGATTTAAATAAAAACAATGTTTCTTTTCTCATAAAAAACATAACACACATAGATTAATACACTATTAAGACCTATACACTTGTTCCTGAGACTTGGAAACATACACTCTTATGCTCTTATTGCACCGTACAGCATCAGATCCAATGCAATGTAGCACAATCCTTACTGCAGGGGCTCTTTCACAGCTGTGCACGGCTTGTGATCAAACTTTTACATGCATGTAGAATTGTATCTCACCCACTGTGGCTTTCCAAACAAAAGTCCTTTCTCCACTTGTTCCCCCTGGTTCCAAAACATTTGCAGCTTATCCCCTTCAGTCCTCCGCTGTTGGATTTACTGATCAATTAGCGGTACTGTTTTACCGGGACTGATGGTTTGCTGTAGGTTCCAATACAACTGGGGTCCGTGGTTTGCTCACAGCCAAAGTGGTAGATGGGCTCCTTGTAGTGTGTAACACGTTTCTCCGCCTGAAATCGAGAGTCATTGGAGGATCAGTGACTGTTACAGTTCTGTGCAGCCTCCACTTGTTTATTAGAGAAAGATCTGAACTGTCACAACTGAGGGCCTGAGCTGACGGGAGGCAGCCTCAGTTGTAGGGGCTGAGATGTAACGGAACCTGGGAGGTTGTATCAGACCCCTAGACATGTAAGTAACATGTAGAATAACTGCCCGAAGGCGTGACCACGACAACCAGGATAAAAGTCAATGATGTTTATTATGACAAACTCCGTAACACAGCAGCAGTAAAAGGAAACATAAAAGTCAACAGAGGATAAATACAATTCCTGGGTACTACAGGGTGGCAAGGGCCACAGGCACTGGTAGTGTGAGACAGTTCTTATAATCTTCTAGTTGGAAAGTCCTTACCAGGCCTGACTGTAGCAATGGAGAGAACCTAGGATCGTACCAGCTGATGTTCCAGGAAAGGCTGGGCTGCTGAAGGTAAAACGGCTGCTGTGGATACTGGCTGGAACCAGACTGTTGTTGGTACGGAGTGGATACTGGCTGGAACCAGTTAAATAATAAACGAACTTGAGAGCGATGAAATAATAATGAAGTTTGGAGTTTGAGAGCGGTGAAATAATAATACCGGTGGAGAGTGGTAAACTGCAGAAAAGGACACCGGCCCTTTAAGAGAAGCTATACACTGCTGGAAGCTGGGCTGGAAGCAGGTGATTGTTTGAGAGCGGTGAAATAATAATACCGGTGGAGAGTGGTAAACTGCAGAAAGGACACCGGCCCTTTAAGAGAAGCTGTACACTGCTGGAAGCTGGGCTGGAAGCAGGTGATTGTTGTAGCTGGAAACAGGTGAGTCCAGAATGGATCGGAGAGTCAGGCTACACCGCAGATGGAATGCTGGTGCGGGTCTCTATAGCAGAAGTCTGGAGACAGGAGCTGGAACCTGGAAGACAACCACAGGAGAGAGACAAACTGGAACTAGGTTAGACAACCAAAGCACTGACGCCTTCCTTGCTCAGGCACAGCATACTTATACCTGCAGCAAGGAAGGGGTTGGCTAGGCAATTATGCAAATCAACAATACAGACAGCAGATTGGTGGAAATAATCAGATGACAAAATCCAAGATGGCTGCGCCCATGCAGACACTTCGAGGGAAGTTTGGTTTGTAATCCATGTGAGAATTGAAACAGTAATGGCGACGCCGGCCACAGGAGACAGGAGACGCCAGACTGACAAGCGCACATTTAACCACGCGGGCACAGCGGAGGCCGTGGCTGATGAAATCACCACTCTGACATTCTGCATGTGGAAACTCAGGAACAGCGGGATCCGGTCCTGGAACGCTGAGCCAGCCTTAGGAGGCATCTGAAGGGTAAGTAATGGCGTCCAGATACCCGGATCGTGACAGCACCCCCCCCTTTAGGAGTGGCCCCAGGACACTTCTTAGGCTTTAAAGGAAACTTTGCGTGGAAATTTCGGACCAAGGCAGGAGCATGGACGTCTGAGGCATTGGTCCAAGAGCGTTCTTCAGGACCATAGCCCTTCCAGTCAATGAGGTATTGTAACTGACCGTAACGGAAACGTGAGTCCAAAATCTTGGCCACCTCGTACTCGACTCCCCGTTGAGTCTGAACTTTGGGAGCTGGAGGAAGTGCGGAATGAAACCGATTCAGGATCAGCGGTTTCAACAAAGAAACATGAAATGTCCTGGGTATTTTCAAGAAGGATGGTAACTGTAACCTGTAGGCAACAGGATTGATGACTTGTTCAATCTTGAAGGGTCCGATGTAGCGAGGTGCAAATTTCATGCTGGGAACTCTCAACCTCAAATTCTTCGTGGACAGCCACACACGATCACCCACCTTGAGAGCAGGAACCGCTCTACGCTTCCTATCGGCAAACTTCTTATACCTGAATGAGGCTTTAAGCAGGGCTGCGCGGACGTTCCTCCAGTTATTTGAAAACTGACGCAAGGTGACATCCACTGCTGGAACAGAAGTTGCGGGAAGCGGTTGGAATTCTGGGACTTTAGGGTGGAATCCATAATTAATGAAGAATGGTGTAGAAGAAGATGAGGAATGGTATTGATTGTTGTGGCTGAACTCGGCCCAAGGAAGGAGTTGAACCCAGTCATCTTGAGAGGAAGACACATATATACGGAGGAAGGCCTCCAAGTCCTGATTCACCCTCTCGGTTTGACCATTGGTCTGAGGATGGTAAGCCGTGGAAAACTTTAACTTGACTTGGAGGGCTTGACATAAACTTCGCCAAAATTTGGCTACAAATTGTACTCCACGATCCGAGATGATCTCTTCAGGAAGACCGTGAAGTCGGAAGATCTCTTGTATAAACACTTGAGCCAACTTGGAAGCTGACGGAAGACCGGTGAGAGGGATGAAATGTGCCATCTTGGTGAACCGGTCAACTACCACCCAGATGGTATTAAACTTGTTGCAGATAGGTAGATCGGAAACAAAGTCCATCGACAAATGGGTCCAAGGTCGACGGGGAACAGATAATGGAACCAGTTGCCCCGCAGGCGACTGGCGGGAGACTTTGTGTTGGGCACACTTTGGGCAGGAGGCAATAAATTCCATAACGTCCTTCTTCAGAGTTGGCCACCAGTAGGACCTAGAAATAAATTCAAGGGTTTTCTGAATGCCTGTATGTCCAGCAAAACGGGAAGCATGGGCCCAATGCATGAGCTTCTTCCTTAGAACTGGCTTAACAAAACTTTTCCCTGGTGGAGGCGTAGAGTCCATCCCTACCGTGGAGAATGCCAACGGATTAATAATAGGATGCTTGTCTGCAGACTCGGACTCATTTTCTTGCTCCCATGAGCGGGAAAGGGCATCGGCCTTACGATTCTGAGAACCCGGACAGAACTGGAGTTTAAAGTCAAACCTAGAGAAGAAAAGTGCCCATCTGGCCTGACGAGGATTCAGACATTGTGCGCCTTTGAGATATAAAAGATTTTTGTGGTCGGTAAGTATGGTGATTGAGTGGGAAGCTCCCTCCAACAGGTATCTCCACTCCTCCAGAGCGAGCTTGATGGCTAGCAACTCCTGATCGCCAATGGCATAGTTGCGCTCAGCTGGGGAGAACTTCCGGGAGAAGAAACTGCAAGGATGTAGATGTCCATCTTTGGCCCTCTGGGATAACACTGCTCCTACTCCAACGGAGGAGGCATCTACCTCTAAGATAAAAGGAGAGTCGGTGTCGGGCTGTTTCAGAACTGGTGCAGAGATGAACCGTTGCTTCAGAAGGTGAAAGGCCTGTGTAGCTTCCTCGGACCACTTGGACGGATTAGCACCTTTCTTGGTTAATGCAGTGATAGGCGCCACGATGGTGGAAAAGTCTCGTATAAATTTTCTATAATAATTGGCGAACCCTAAGAACCTCTGGACCCCTTTGAGGCTTAAGGGTATAGGCCAATTTTGGATTGCTTGGAGTTTCTCAGGATCCATCTCTAGTCCGGAACCGGACACAATGTAACCTAGAAACGGAATGGTTTTAACTTCAAACACACACTTCTCCAATTTACAATAGAGGTGATTGACACGGAGACGGGAAAGAACCTCTTTTACCCAGAAACGATGATCTTCGAGATTATTAGCAAAGATGAGGATGTCGTCTAGATAAACCACGACATGGCGGTACAAGATGTCCCTGAAAATCTCATTCACGAAGTGCTGGAAGACTGCTGGAGCGTTGCTCAATCCGAAGGGCATGACGAGGTACTCATAATGTCCATCACGGGTGTTAAAGGCGGTCTTCCACTCGTCACCCTCACGGATTCGGATGAGATTGTAGGCACCCCTCAAGTCCAGCTTTGTGAAAATAGTTGCACCACTAACTCTATCAAAGAGCTCGGTAATCAGGGGTAAAGGGTATCGGTTCTTGACGGTAATGTCGTTCAGACCTCTGTAGTCGATGCACGGACGCAGACCACCGTCTTTCTTCTTAACGAAGAAGAAGCCTGCGCCGGCTGGAGAAGAAGATGGTCGGATGAAACCCTTCGCCAGGTTCTCTTTGATGTACTCTTCCATGGAGTGTGTCTCAGGCAGAGACAACGGATAAGTTCGGCCTCGCGGTGGAACCTTCCCTGGAATGAGGTCGATTGGGCAGTCCCATTCTCTATGAGGAGGAAGGATATCAGCAGAGGCTTTACTGAACACGTCCGTGAAGTCTTGATATGGAGGAGGCGGAACATCAGATGACCTGGGGAAGGAAGAACAAACAGGAAGAACTTTGGCTAAACAAGTCTCAGCACAGGAGGGACCCCATGCCAGTATTTGCGTAGTCGTCCAGTCAATCGATGGGTTGTGGAGACGGAGCCATGGAAGGCCTAAAACCACTGGATGTGTGGCTCTTGGAATCACTAAAAAAGAAATATACTCAGAATGAAGAACTCCCACTCTCAGACGAACTGGAAGAGTCCTTAAGGAAATGACTGCGTCAAAAATCTTGCTGCCATCCACGGCAGTCAAAGAGATGGACGAGGACAGTCTCTCGGTGGGTAGGGACCACCGTTTAACATAAGCTTCGGTTATGAAATTCCCAGCTGCTCCGGAATCAAGGAGGGCAATGACGTTCCTGTAACGTTGAGCAATTTGGAGCGACACTGGGAGGTTACAGTCATGAGGAGATGGAGAGGAGATCATTACTCCTAGCCGGCCCTCTCCTTGGCGAGCTAGGATCTGGAGTTTCCCGGACGTTTGGGACAGGCATTGATAGTGTGCGACGGAGCTGCACAGTAGAGACAGAGAGACTCAGAGAGACGTCTTCGGCGCTCAGCGGGAGATAGACGGGAACGACTAATTTGCATAGGCTCATCCTTGGATGGAGATGGTTGACGAGGAGGAGGAGCAGAAGATTTAGGAGTAGATGATCTTCCTCGCTCGGTTGCTCTCTCTCTGAAACGTAGATCAACCTTCGTGCAAAGAGAAATTAGCTCATCCAACTTAGAGGGCAAGTCTCTGGTAGCTAACTCATCCTTGATGCGTTCTGATAAGCCATGCCAGAATGCAGCATACAGGGCCTCGTCGTTCCATGCCAGTTCGGATGCCAGGATTTTAAACTGTATAAGATACTGTCCCACAGTACGTGTTCCCTGGCGTAAACGGAGAATCTCAGATGAAGCAGATGTTATCCGGCCTGGCTCGTCGAAGATGCGCCTGAATGTAGCTACAAAGTCAGTATAGGAGGATAGCAGGGGATCAGACTTCTCCCATAAAGGTGATGCCCAGTCAAGGGCTGAGCCACTGAGAAGGGAGATGATATAGGCAATTTTGGTACGGTCACTGAAGAAATTGCCAGGTAGAAGCTCAAAGTGGATTTCACATTGATTGAGAAATCCCCTGCAGAACCTTGGAGATCCATCAAATTTTGCTGGCGTTGGAAGATGAAGATGTGGACTGGAAATGGGTAAGGTGGGTGGGGTTACAGCTGGTGTTACTGTAGTGGACGCACCGGACGTGCCAGGTCCACGGAGGGTCGTTTGAATCCCATCCAGCCGTGTAGAGAGATCCTGGAGACAGCGGATGATGTGGCCCTGTGCAGCCTCCTGATGTTCAAGTCGGGCTGCCAGTTCTTGCATCGGCCTGGCCGCTTGATCCTGGTCTCCGGCTGGATTCATTAGGTCAGTGCTTACTGTCACAACTGAGGGCCTGAGCTGACGGGAGGCAGCCTCAGTTGTAGGGGCTGAGATGTAACGGAACCTGGGAGGTTGTATCAGACCCCTAGACATGTAAGTAACATGTAGAATAACTGCCCGAAGGCGTGACCACGACAACCAGGATAAAAGTCAATGATGTTTATTATGACAAACTCCATAACACAGCAGCAGTAAAAGGAAACATAAAAGTCAACAGAGGATAAATACAATTCCTGGGTACTACAGGGTGGCAAGGGCCACAGGCACTGGTAGTGTGAGACAGTTCTTATAATCTTCTAGTTGGAAAGTCCTTACCAGGCCTGACTGTAGCAATGGAGAGAACCCAGGATCGTACCAGCTGATGTTCCAGGAAAGGCTGGGCTGCTGAAGGTAAAACGGCTGCTGTGGATACTGGCTGGAACCAGACTGTTGTTGGTACGGAGTGGATACTGGCTGGAACCAGTTAAATAATAAATGAACTTGAGAGCGATGAAATAATAATGAAGTTTGGAGTTTGAGAGCGGTGAAATAATAATACCGGTGGAGAGTGGTAAACTGCAGAAAAGGACACCGGCCCTTTAAGAGAAGCTATACACTGCTGGAAGCTGGGCTGGAAGCAGGTGATTGTTTGAGAGCGGTGAAATAATAATACCGGTGGAGAGTGGTAAACTGCAGAAAGGACACCGGCCCTTTAAGAGAAGCTGTACACTGCTGGAAGCTGGGCTGGAAGCAGGTGATTGTTGTAGCTGGAAACAGGTGAGTCCAGAATGGATCGGAGAGTCAGGCTACACCGCAGATGGAATGCTGGTGCGGGTCTCTATAGCAGAAGTCTGGAGACAGGAGCTGGAACCTGGAAGACAACCACAGGAGAGAGACAAACTGGAACTAGGTTAGACAACCAAAGCACTGACGCCTTCCTTGCTCAGGCACAGCATACTTATACCTGCAGCAAGGAAGGGGTTGGCTAGGCAATTATGCAAATCAACAATACAGACAGCAGATTGGTGGAAATAATCAGATGACAAAATCCAAGATGGCTGCGCCTATGCAGACACTTGGAGGGAAGTTTGGTTTGTAATCCATGTGAGAATTGAAACAGTAATGGCGACGCCGGCCACAGGAGACAGGAGACGCCAGACTGACAAGCGCACATTTAACCACGCGGGCACAGCGGAGGCCGTGGCTGATGAAATCACCACTCTGACATTCTGCATGTGGAAACTCAGGAACAGCGGGATCCGGTCCTGGAACGCTGAGCCAGCCTTAGGAGGCATCTGAAGGGTAAGTAATGGCGTCCAGATACCCGGATCGTGACATGAACACAATACTCCCTTCCTTTTGTATTAGGTCCATATCATTCTGTGCATAAACCTTTTCCTTGCTGTAGAGAGTAACTTTTAAGCACAGTATACTGGTGTTAATTCAAGTGCAAAACACAGCAATCTTGATATACAGTACAGGAGCAGGCACTCCAAACATTCCTTCCCTCACACTAACCCTGGGAGGGCCGGGCACTCTGGTCTGTATGTATATATATATATATACTTTATTGAACCTATTATAATTATTTTTTTATCAAGTTGGTGGCACAGTGGAAATTGGTGGGGTAGTGGGTGAAAGAAACTTCATTGGTTCCCCCTTCTACAGCCCTGCCCACACACCCAGAAATGCCTCCCCAATATTAAATATGTCAAAAAAATGTGCCAATTCCAAAGATATCTTTCATCTTTCAAATTGTTTGAAAAATTGCTTAGTGTGTACACTCAATTTCGTTTGTCAGGGCTCTGGGAAGTTCAAGGGAAATTGCTCATCTTCCACATTGTTCACCTTTCACATTAGTCATGTCTTCTAGTGTGTAGGGCCCTTAACTGGGTGATATAAATCAATATATAAGAAAGAAACAATAAGAGAGCTATAAAGTTGTGTAAACCACCTATCCATAAGGAAGTCTAAGTTGGCATCAAAGTGCACAGACTACAGCAAACAAGCGGGACATGGCGGTTTACAATGACTTTAAAGTTTTCTTATTGCTTCTTTCTAGTGGTGGAGCGCAGTACATTTTTCATCAATTAATGTTTCTCATAGTTCAGGTCACCTATAAATATGGCAGCTCACCCATTCCATTAGGTCAACTAGCCCAGTTCGCGAGCACAATACATATATCTATTTCGGCCACAGTCATAACCAGGGCGGCACACCACTTGTGCCAGGGATTGGACACTAGATGTTGAAGCGGCACTCTAGTAAACAGGAATCGGTGCATGCATGATAAGCACCAGTGTTAAGACAGGAAGAGAAGGGTCATGGGCACATAAATCCCATGACAATGAGCAGTACAAGGAAGCAGGGCAGCTGCAGCCAAGAGCACCCGTATAGGAGACAGCTTACCAGCATGGTAAGTATGAGGCTGCCATGTGTGAGGGGAATTACTGTGTTTGTGTGACATAATGTATAAGGGGCATTACAGTGTGGTGCAAAAGGTGTAAGGGGCATTAATGTATGGTGCATAATGTGTAAGGGCCATTATGTTGTCTGACATATTGTGTAAGGGGCATTATGGTATGTGGCATATTGTTTAAAGGGCATTACTGTGTATGGCATAATGTGTAAGGCGCCTTACTATGAGGAGGAAAAATAATGTAAGGGGCATGAATCCCCCAAACCAGTATCTTGCCTAGGGCCCCATGAAGTCTAAATCCGGCTCTGGGTGGTACGGAGTCAGATCTACATCAGGAAATGTGGTGGTTAGGGGAGTGTACTCTACTGTACTTCCCACTCTTCTTTCAAAGTGACAGGGACTGTCTTATCAATGTTCATTTAAGCTGTCCATACAACTGTGATATAGGGAAGATTATCAAATTTTTTGTAGCCCTACACCAGAGCAATTTAGGGGCAAATTTAATGTGTGATATTCTTGTTATCAATCGTTACAAATGTTAAATGGTGCTCCAGTCAATCAGCTCATAACTGTCATTTTTCAAACACAAGATAGTAGCTGATTGGCTGGAGCACTATTTAACATTCGTAACGAGTGATAACAAGAATATCACTCATTGTTAAATCTGCCCCTCGGAATGTAAAATGTATCAAAATCAATAGGCTCATTATGATACAGTACATGGCAAAAATGTGGTCAGAAGATGAACTCTTCAGACTGTATCCAGGGATCCAAGCCTTGGATATTTGTGCTTTAGGAAAAATGTTATGTCCTGAAGACATGGATATTCTTATTTCAGCAATGTCATTTTAGCTCTTTTCCTGTCTCTGACATGACGGTAGCGCAACATGAAAATATTCATACCAGGGATTTCAGGTTTCTTTCCTACATCAGTAATACATTTGATACACCAATGCACTTGGCTTTTGTGTGAAAGGGTTTGCATGTGCACTACAAATAGCAGAGCTGTAACTACGTGTGTGCCAGGTGTGCCTGGCACACAGCGCAGTCGCCTTGAGGGCGCAACTGCCAGCATTCCAAGTAGGCAGCTTGTAATGAGTCAAATTGACTCATTACAAGCCACCTGTGCTGTGTGCGTCCGAGTAGGAGAGGAGCAGCTCCAGGGGCAGGAGAGGAGGAGGAGGTGTGTCGTAATGTGTAAAAAGGGGGACGCTGCCTGCCGTAATGTGTAAAAAGGAGACGCTGTCTGCCGTAATGTGTAAAAAGGGGACACTGTCTGCCGTAATGTGTAAAAAGGAGACGCTGTCTGCCGTAATGTGTATAAAGGGGACGCTGTCTGCTGTAATGTGTAAAAAGGGGACGCTACCTGCCGTAATGTGTAAAAAGGGGACGCTGTCTGCCGTAATGTGTAAAAAGGGGACGCTGTCTGCCGTAATGTGTAAAAAGGGGACGCTGCCTGCCGTAATGTGTAAAAAGGGGACGCTGTCTGCCGTACTGTGTAAAAAGGGGACGCTGTCTGCCGTAATGTGTAAAAAGGGGACGCTGTCTGTCGTAATGTGTAAAAAGGGGACGCTGTCTGTCATAATGTGTAAAAAGGGGACGCTGTCTGCCGTAATGTGTAAAAAGGGGACGCTGTCTGCCGTAATGTGTAAAAAAGGGACACTGTCTGCCGTAATGTGTAAAAAGGGGACGCTGTCTGCCGTACTGTGTAAAAAAGGGACGCTGTCTGCCGTAATGTGTAAAAAAGGGACACTGTCTGCCGTAATGTGTAAAAAGGGGGACGCTGTCTGTCGTAATGTGTAAAAAGGGGGACGCTGTCTGCCGTAATGTGTCAAAAGGGGGACGCTGTCTGCCGTAATGTGTAAAATGGGGACGCTGTCTGGCGTAATGTGTAAAAAGGGGGACGCTGTCTGCCATAATGTGCAAAAAGGGGGACGCTGTCTGTCGTACTGTGCAAAAAGGGGGGCGCTGTCTGCCGTAATGTGTAAAAAGGGGACGCTGTCTGGCGTAATGTGTAAAAAGGGGGGAGCTGTCTGCTGTAATGTGTAAAAAGGGGACGCTGTCTGCCGTACTGTGTAAAAGGGTAATCTGTCCACCGTAATGTGGAAAAGGGGCTCTACCTGATGTACTGGCGCTACTGTGTGGCGTAATTTGAATAATGGAGACTACTGTGCACCGTAATATGAATTGGCATTATTTTGTGGCCACACCCTTCCCCATGAAGCCACGCCCCTATATTTTGTGCACGCGCCTACGCCGCGCACTGCATCTATTTTGCATAAGGGGGGGCACCAATGCCGTTTCTTGCACACAGCACTAAAATGCCTAGTTACGGCACTGACAAATAGGGTGTCCTCAATCTAGAAAACCAAGAAGAAGTTATACTCGGCCATTCATAACCTTAGAGCACAACACTAAATCACTGGGACTGGCTTCCTAAATGGATTAAGTGACAATACATAATAATATTCTCACAAATTCCTTTAAGAAGTTCATTACCATTTGTGAAACGTGTGTGTAGCCACTAGCCACACATTAAACACTAAAGTGGATAGCTTGTACATCTATTTATGGTTTTTACTTATTTTGTTTAGTTATTGAATTATTATTTCATTTAATCTATTAACATTATATTTATCTTACCACCTGTTTCACTGAATTCTCTTTACCTAATTTTATATTCTACTTCATTACAAATATATATTGTATTCATTGATCTTTCAGGTTTATGCCCTATAGCAGAGGTTCTCAAACGCGGTCCTCAAGGCACCCCAACAGTCCAGGTTTTAGTTTTATCCATACATGGCCATAGGTGACTTAATTAACACCTCAGCCAATTTGAAGTAACCATCTGTGCTGAGCCATGGATATACCTAAAACCTGGAACGTTGGGGTGCCTTGAGGACTGCGTTTGGGAACCTGTGGCGTATAGTTTTGTTTTTCTTGCCAGTACCACTTTATTTTCATTTTCACTCTTCTTATTTTATTATATTAATTTATTACTGTGATATATTATTACTGTCATATTATTAGTATTTTTGTCTATTGCTTTTATATGTGATATTCACATTTCTGTTTGCTCATATGTATTAGCCACATAAATCTGAAATTTTGTTACTCTTATCCATAAACCTCGTCATTGTTTCCTCTATCTTTCTCACCCAATATTTTCAATCTCTTGCCTATCTATTCTATCACATATATCCATTTCCACTTAGTACCGTCTTGCTACGTCAGTCCTACATCAGTCCAGACTTGTCACTGTAAGGCCAGCTACATACCCATTACCTACTTCTACCCCCCCCCCCCCCCCCCCCTTCTGTACCACATCACTGTCTCCCAGTAACAAACCAATTCTGAATTTATCATTTATGTATTTTCATGCCACCATCCGTCCTGACAATACTACTCCTTTCTCGGGTACTCATATCGAGGACATCCAGGTGGTGCTCAGTGGCTAAGTATCCCTTCCTCCATTATTGGATCTCCTCCTGTCAGTGTAGATCTTCTGTCTGATGGCTGTTATTGCAGAATCTGTCTATGGTCCTTTCATTCACGAGTGACCAGCATTTGCATCATGCATCTGGTGGTCTTTTTTTTCAGATGTCTGAAAGGTAGATGAGCAATGCAGTCACCTATAAACAATAATATATAAGAATAGACAGTTGTTAAATGCTGTGTTCAGTGGGTAGTCTCTTTTGAGTGAATGAAGATCTGATCTTTTCCAGGTCCTCTTTGATTAAGCTGTACAAAGGTCTTGCTTCCCAGTGCACTGGGTCTGGTCAGGAAGTTCCTCCCAGTCTGACTAATTCTGCAAACATTAAGGAAAATGCTGCCCAGCATGAAGAGTCGCTTCATTCTTACACTACGGGGCCAGGATCTAATTCATCAGTCACGTAAGAAAGCAAAATCCCTGGGAGCCCGATGGGAGGTTATGAATAGCCGGAACAGATTCTATGTTACATGTAATGCTTAAATTGTGAATAGCTGATTAGGCAAAGTTTTTGCTGCTTAATACCAAAAACAACAAATTCCATATATGTAAAACATGTTTGACCTAAAAAACGAGAGTTACGGTAGACTTACCTTTGTTAACTCTCTTTCTTCAAGGTTCATAGGGTCCACAGGCAGAACATCTGGGTTGTTGGTGGTGAATGAGAGTCCGAACACCAAACAGTTAAGCTTATAGGCTTCCCAGAATGATCAGCTCCTCTCCCCTATAACCCTGCCTCCATGTTCAGGCAAATCAGTTTTGTTAAAAAGTCCAAAGCAGGAAGCGGATAGGAGAGAAGAAAGATATTGTACACATAAGAACATATTCTCGCAGACAGGAGAAAGGAACCAGTGACCAATGCCACAAAAACCCAGAGAGGCCAGGTGCATCAGAGTGGGCACCCTGTGGACCGTATGGACCTCGAAGAAAGAGAGTTAACAAAGGTAAGTCTACCTTAACTCTCGTTTTCTTCTTCGGGATTCATAGGGCTTCACAGGGAGAACCTCGGGGATGTCTTAAAGCAGTATTTTTAAAGGCGCCTGAGAGGATAACAAAATCCTGTGTCCAAAGGAAGCATCCCTGGATATGAAGGTATCAGATGAGTAGAATTTTAGAAATGTGAATGGAAGACCACATAGCGGCCTTACATATTTGCTCAGGAGACACCCCACGGTGTACCGCCCATGGGGGTCTTACAGATCTAGTAGAATGGGCAGAAATTAACGCTTGGGACAGGCAAATCAACTTGATTGTATGCTTGTGCAACAACCATTCTAATCCATCTTGCCAGCGTCTGTTTATTAGCTGGCCAGCCACGTTTGTGAATTCCATAAGATATGAATAGAGAGCCGGATCTTCTGATAGAACTGGTTCGGTCTATGTAGATTCGTAAGGCAAGTACTACATCCAAAAACCGTTCTTTTGCTGAAAGATGTGGTGACACAAAAAACAGGACTACAATTTCTTGATTTAGGTGGGACCGGGAGACCACTTTAGGAAGGTAACCAGGCCTAGTCCGTAGAACTACCCTGTCATGATGAAAAATCAGGAAAGGTGGATGACAGGAGAGAGCTCCTAAGTCCGACACCCTCCTGACAGAGGCAATAGCTAACAAAAATAATGTCTTAGCGTCAACCATTTGAGGTCCACTGATTATAAAGGTTCTAAAGGGGTCTCTTGAACTGCATCCAATACTACAGATAGATGCCATGTAGCTACCACGGGTACATTTGGAGGTTGTACACATATGACACCTTGAAAAAAAGGTACGTATATACGGTAGTATAGCAATTTTTCGCTGAAACCATACTGATAAAGCAAGAATATGTACTTTCAGAGAAGCAAGTCGTAATCCTAGATTCAAACCTCTTTGAAGAAAAGCAAGTATTCTTGATACTTTAACATAGTTGCATCGTAGCACTTAGAAGCGCCCCATGTGAAATAGGTATGTCATACTCTATAATATATCCATGCTGAAGCAGGCTTGCGTGCCTTAAACATCGTTTGAATTACAGAGGTTGAAAATCCATTTGCTCTTAAAATGGATGAGTCAAGAGCCATGCCGTCAAAGACAGCTGGATCAGATCCAGATGTAGACATGGCCCTTGAAATAGAAGGTCCCGTTGCTTAGGAAGTTAAAGGGGTTGCCCTGAGAGGCTCTGTAGATTGGGGAACCAGTGCAGTCTGGACCATGCTGGGACTATCACTTACTTAAATTTCCTTATTATCCTTGGTAGAAGGGATATTGGGGGAAATACATATGGTAAATGAAAGGTCCATTGTACCGCTAGAGTGTCCACAAATGCCGCTTGTGGATCATGTAACCTTGATCCGTATACTGAGACTTTGTGGTTGTGATGTGAGGCCATCAGATCCACACTTCTGAGTGGAGAGCCCATTTGCCCTCGTGTACATCCTGACAACTGAGAAAGTCTGCTTCCCAGTTGAGGAGCCCTGGTATGAACACTGCTGATATGGCTGGAAGATGACGTTTGGCCTATTTTGGTATTTTGGCAGGCTCTTGCACTACTGCTATTTTGCTGCAACTGCCGCCTTGGTGATTTATATATGTCACTGTATTGGTGTTGTCGGATTGAACTTGCACAGGCCTGCCTTGGAGAATACTGAGTGCCAGTGTCAATGCTTTCTATACTGCCCTCAGTTCCAGTACATTGATTGATAACAGAGACTCTGCCAGGCTCTATTTCCCTTAAAACGAATGTTGCTCGGTTACAGCTCCCCAACCATAAAGGCTGGCATCTGTAGTGAGCACCCAATTCGGGACCCAGAAGGGGTGACCCCTGTCTAGGTGATTGATGTGGAGCCACCAAGTTAATGATAGGTCAACCTCCAGAGTCAGAGTAATTATCTGCCGTTTGATCTGATGAGGCTGGCCATTCCACTTGGCCAGAATCAGCCTTTGTAAAGGGCGAGAGTGAAATTGGGCAAATTCTACCAGTCAAACGCAGACACCCTCAGGTCAAGGACTTGTATGGCCGAGTGTATTGACACCCGAGGACGGTGAAGGAACTGATGTATTTTGTCCCTCAGTTTCGATATTTTATTCATTGGTAGAAACAGTCTTCGATTTTAGGAGTCTAGAAAGGCTCCCAAATGTACCATCCTTTGTGATGGTATGAGGGAGGACTTTTTCCAGTTGATAAGCCATATGCTTTGTAGGAAGGCTATAGTTGTCTGTATTGGCTGTGCAATTCCTGTAATTTGGCCAGTAGCAGTATGTCGTACAGGTAAGGAAGTATCCTGACTCCCTGACGATGCAGGTGTGCTTCCATGACTGCCATGACTTTTGTAAATATTCTGAGCGCTGTAGCCAGGCCAAGTGGCAGCACCTGGAACTGATAGTGTTGGTTTAGGATCGCAAACCCCAGGTATCATTGATGTGAAAGAGCAATAGGTTTATGCAGATATGCATCTTGTATGTCCAACGACACCATGAAATCCCCACGCTCTAATACTAGAACTATGAAGCGTAGGATTTCCATGCAAAACTTGAAACTTTTTTTTACAAATCTGTTGAGTGATTTGAGATTGAGAATAGGCATGTATTTCCCATTCGGCTCTAGTACAAGGAACAGGGTCGCATAATAGCCTCTTCATTTTTGAGCCTGAGGAACTGACACTATTACTTCTGATTGGAGGAGTGATTGAACCCCTTTTTGTAGTAACATAGTAACATAGTAATTGAGGTTGAAAAGAGGCAAAATGCCCATCGTGTTCAACCTGTATTCTGTATTAAGTTGAGTTGATTTTACTGTACCTGCTGAAGAATATTTTATGACTAGTTAATAACTATAAATCATGTTACATCCGGATTAACAACGTCAATATTTTAAATGTTGTAACCTTTTCAATCAGAAATTCATCCAATCCTTTTTTAAATGCAATTACAGAGTCCACCATTACCACTTTCCCTGGCAAGGAATTCCAAATCCTTATTGCCCTGACAGTAAAGAACCCTTTCCTCCATTGTGTACAGAATTTTTTTCCTCCATTGAAAAAGATTGTGTACCTGTGAGAAACTACCTCTTGCAGCCATACGACTGAAGTGTTTTTGATCCAGACTTGTGTGAAGTGAAGAAGTCATCCTCCCACTCTGAGGTCCCTCAGGAGGAGGCCCGTCAGGCTGTGGGTTTGTCAGGTTTTGCTGGGGGTCGCATTGCTGCCCATGGTTGCTTAGTCTTGGACTTAGTAGACCTTGAGGCATTTTATTGCCTAGGAAACGCTTGTCCTTTCACTTTTCCATGTGAACAAAAGGTCTGAAATTAGAGATTTTAGGCCGTGGTATAGCTGAAGGGAGAAAAACTGTTTTGGCAGCCGCTAAGGATGCCACTATTTTGTTTAGTTCTTCTCCAAACAGAACATCTCCCATAAAGGTTAGTACTTTCAGAGTTTGCTTGGAATCTAAATCCTCTTTCCAAGAGCGTAACCAGAAAAATGCATCTTACCAGTACTGACATTGCCAACGCTTTTGCCGCCAACCCACCAGCATCAGATAGCGCTTCACCAATGTAAGGAGTCACTTTCTTGGTTCAATAGCTTTTGCTGCCCATGAGGTTGTCACTGTAAGCCTATTTACAGCACCTGTCAGTGAAAAGATAGACTTGTGGCAATTTTCAATGCGTCTATTTGTGGGTTCTTTTAATGGTAGTGACAGGTAAAGTAGATGTCTTTACCAAACGTGTGATATGAGAATCCCCTGAAGGAGGAGTCTCCCACCTCGCACAATCCCTGCAGGGACAGGATAGTGAGATTGGCTTAGACAGAGGAAACTTTTTACCAGTGGTGTTCCAAGGTTCTTGTCTATTTTCCATCAGATGGTCAGAATGTAGAAATTCAGATTTGATTATTTTCTGTTATTTAAATACATCAATTTTCTTGGCGACAGCCACAGGTTCATCCTCAGGTAGCTGAGGGATTTGTTTATTTACATCTATTAATGCTGGTACATCTACAATAATAGATGCCGCCTCCTCTGCTAAACATGAATCCGTGACAGAGAGAATATTCTCTTCAGCTTCCTCTTAAGATGACTGTTATATCTGACTGATATAATAGTGGACTGAGAGTAAGATGTAGTATTTCTAGTTGATCTAGAATGCTGTTTGTTCGCTGGCAGCATCTTTTGTAAAACTATAGATGTCTATGCCAGACAACTGAACTCGCCAGAGTTTCCACTCAGGGTGGATTTGTATCTGGGGCTGGTACTGGCATAGGGGGATCCATGGCTGGTGTAAGTCTGTCCACCAGAGTACCCAATAATTGTGTAAAGAAAGCCCAGGGAGGTTCCTGTGTAGGTACAGGAGTTGTTGACTGACTAAGAAGTGTATAACAATTAACACATAGCCCATATTGTACAGCATCCTGTGCAGAAAACCCCACAGAGCACATATTACATGAAAGCAATAATGGGGTTTCTGATTGATGGGGACGAAAAAAGAGAGATAAATCAGTCAGCAGTACTAGCACATGTGACATACATGCAGATAAATAAACAATAATATAACTGCAATGAGCACTTGAATCAAGTACTCAGCCTGTTTTTGAAAGCAGGCAGGATAAAAGTTTTTACAGGGAGACTGAGCCCAGCATTCCCGGAGACCTTGCTTGCTGCATGCTGAAGAGGGCTACCCTGATATCTGAGGGAAGGAGGGAGTGTTGTTTACAGCTGAAGGGTGGGAAATCTGCAGTAGACTGACACCCAAAGCCAGGGGAGGGGCTACAGATTAAGCACCACCTCCCCTTGCTGGTCTTCCACCCCAGGTACTAATGGCCTTTATACATTTAGTGTATACACTAAAAACCTGTGCCTTATATGCCCTGGTGGTCTAGTGGAATCCCTGACCAGAGCCAGCATCCATGCATGTCCCAGGACACGCAGCGGACCGCGATTTAAATGTGGATCCTTTTAAGATGGGACCCTCTTACCTGCCCCCATATTTCAGCCATGCAATCGTGGGGTCCCCACAGTGAGCGATGCTAGACCCAGTGTGCGGCCCCTGCCTCAAGTAGCTGTCTTGGCTGTGGACATGCGGGAGTTTTGGCGCCAGCAGGGGGTGATGGAGCTGTAGTGCTGAAGTATAACAGACTTACAGAGCTGACAAGTTCAGAAATTGGAAAAGAAAACTTTCAAATTTGAAAGCATATGGAAATATAAAGGTGCAACCTGCTTTCCTGCTGGCACCAACAAAAAACGAACCTGCCTGAGCATGGAGGCGGAGTTATAGGGGAAAGGAGCCGTGCATTGTGGGAAGCCTGAAAGCTTAACTGTTTGGTGCTCGGACTCTCATCCACCACCTACAACCCTGATGTTCTCCCTGTGGAGTCCTATGAAACCTGAAGAAGAAATTAAGCATTAGATTAGATTAGATATATATGTTTAATACATTGGAATAAAGTAGTACAACTATTAGCTACTTTTGATTTATTAGATTACGTTCTACTGTCAGATGATGCACTTTGGGCTCTGATTGGCCAAATGCAGATTCTATCTATTCACATGCATTTAATCATATCCACTCTCCTATCATAGCATTTACTTTGAAATCAGTGTAATATACATTAAAATCAGTCAGCTAGAGCATGGCATGGTTACATTACAGGGGATATGTAACAAATACACTTTTTTCTTTTACTTGATTTTTACCTCCTAGAAGCTGAGCAGTAGACACCAGTTATTCCCAGTTATTCTATGGCTCAGTCACATGTCTACCCTATATTTTGTTTTGAAGGCATTTAATTCCTCATAATAAAAAGAGCAGACAAACTCCAGTGGAAACCATACAACCATTAAAATCCTCATTGGAATGGGAAATTGATCAAAAGAAGCAAGACAGACCAGAGAACATCACAGCGCCAACTTCATTCACTGGGGCAGACCAAGAGCTCAATTCTCTGGTGACCCCTCTGCAATCAATTCCAGAGATGGACTATGAAAGTAATTCTGTAGATGAAATGCTTGATATGGAAAGATCCATGAGGACCTCATCTAATATCCTACCTGATGGCACATTTGCCCGCAATTATGAGGAATTTGAGTATGGCGGTGAAATAATAGGAGTATCCACTCCATACGAAGAAGAAACATTTCCAAACAGGGCTCTCTTTGAGTCATGCTCTGCAGGTTCTTCAGAGTCCAGCCTGGATATTTGCTTCTTGAGGCCTATCAATTTCACACTTGAATCTAACAGGACAGAACGTTCCCAGCACCCCGTAGCAAGAAGCTGCATTTCCCCCATAAGCAACAGCAGCTACAGGCATGAAGGAATCCATGTGAAACACAAACCCCTAAGCCGCTCTCTCAAGGAGTTCCCTCGTAATCAAGAGACAGTGTCTGCCCGGTTATACAGCACTAGAAGCACAAATGCCAGCAGGATGCAGTTCAAGGAGGATCGAAGCTCTCAATCCCATGGCCTATCAGCATCAACCCGTAGCTCACATCGGCACTTCTATATTCCACAAAGACCACACGTAGAAAGTAGATCTTTACTAGAGGTAAGCATTCACCATCAGATGACTATTTATCAAAGTGCATTCAAAGTTGAAATAGTTTGAGTATGTTGTATAAAATATGGATTCTAGGGTTAGTATATGATTTTGCAAAATTAGTGTTACTTTTATCACTATTACTAATTGTTACGCTTGCATAGCTTCCACATCTACTAATAAGTTAGCATGGTAGTATATACTCACTTGCTACTCCTTAACCTAAAAAAATAAGACAGAGGAAGTAGCAGAAAATATAGCAGTACAAAGTTTGACAATTACTTGATGCAAAGCACACAGTGCTAACTCTTGTATAGTATTATTAACCTGAAGAAACAAGTTTGTCTTATTGTAGAATACACTGGTTTGTTGTTAGGATATCCACATGGAGGACAATGCTAGATTCTACCATAAGGATGAGACTGAGCAGACCTCTTTCAGTGAGCACCATCCCAGGTCAGACCAGAAAGGAGGATTCCGAAGCTCCTTCCGGAAACTGTTTAAAAAGAAGTGAGTACAACAATTACTGTAGGTCAAATCTTTTACTGAGATCTATGTCTTTGTAGACTTGAGTTGTAATTACTGCTCTGAATAAATGTAAACACCTACACATTCCAGGATTAACCAGAGAGACCTTATTGGGCATTTATCCTGTGCATTGCTACATGTTTACTTGGGGAAGGGTGGGGGGTGTTGTCCAGTCAAAGCAATTTCTTCAGGATTGTGCAGCTGCCATCTAAATGAGCTATGCCGACTAACAGAGACTATTCCCACTCGTGGGTGTCCACAACAGCCATAGAGTGGGAATAGAACCTGTGGTGAGTGCAGCTCCCCACCGAGCCCACAGCAGGGCTTCCTTGTTCTCGCCCCCACCCACCCCCACCCCACACACACGCCGGCATTCTAAAGCCCGGTATCCCAGCATTGGCATAGTGACCGTCAGAATCCCAAACGCTGGTTACCCGAACCCAACCCGCTTCAGTCATTGCATTCAGCGCTTGCAGTACACTTGATTTCTCCGCTAAAGGGACTACCTATCATGCTATGAGTGTATAGTATAGACAAAAGTATATACGAAATTGCTACCACCATGTTTTGCAAATGAGAAGTCGCAGGAACATTCATTTCTGGTTCTTATATCTTTTTACATCAATAGCTGCTGTTCAGTGAAATCACTTTTAAAAAACTAAATTTGATAGGAAAACGCAGTGCTAGTTTTACGCCTGAAGAAGACTCCTCACAACTGTGCTCATTAGATTCATCTTTATTATTGTTCAAGCGGGTACATCTAAGGGGCCCATACATGAGGCAGTTATTGGGGCAGTTCCACAATTTGGCAATTTCTGGGTCGGTGATTAGGGAAATCCAACATGTTGGAAATCCTCAATTCACCAAATCTGACCAAAAAATTGGGATCTGCACAGTAACGTTTTTTTATCGCGCACCGAACCAAATTATTTTATATTTAATATTTTAGAAGAACGAGCCAATAAGCATCAGCTCCTTTAATAAGATCAACGGTAAGGACGATACGTGTTTGGAATTCCCTGCCTGAGGGAGTTGTAATGGCCAACTCAGTCAACACCTTTAAGAATGGGTTAGATAAATTCCTAATGGATAAGGATATCCAGGGTTACGGGGCATAGTCACGCACTATGGTTATTATAAAAAAGAGGGGTTAATCGGAACGGCAGTCAGCAGCTTCAGTCAAAATTTTATACAAAATAATCGTGCATAGGAGACCACAAATAGATTGAATCCGATGGACAATTGTCTTTTTTCAACCTTAGATACTATGTTACTATGTTACTATGTTACTATGTAGTATGAGGCTGGAGGTGCTCCTGGAATCATAAACTCGATTCACAAGTATCACATTTTTGGTATTTGCCACAAGAAAGATTCCTTTTTGGAGCACTCTTTTGTTATGTGTATTTGTTTTTATGATATGGTTATTAATATTAAAATGTAACTTTTAATCTTTTCCTCTTAAAACAGAAGGGGAAAACGGAAAATAATGCGTGACTCGAAGAACAATTCTATGATAGTCACCCCCTTACAATTAATAAATAAAGTAAATGACAGACGTAAACCGTCTCTATGGTAAAATTATAGTGTCAAAAAAATTCTATTTGTCTTGCAAATTAGGCCTTAAGAAACATAATAAGATAATGGCATTTTTACTTGCCTTTAAGACCAAGAAGTTATTTTTAATATTGGCATAATAATTTGCCTTAAATTTTGGCAGTGGAATACATTGCTTGCTGTGAATTCAGCAGTCAGTCAGCATTGGTTCCTCTTTATAATAAAATAGAGTACATAATCTTTCCTTCATGGATCTTATTATGTGCTAGTTTGTACAGCAGATACATTTGTGACACCTATCATTACAATGTTGCTGTTTGTGTCACTCCACTCACAATTTCTCTAACGTCCTTGAGGATGCTGGGACTCCGTAAGGACCATGGGGAATAGACGGGCTCCGCAGGAGATAGGGCACTTTAAGAAAGCTTTGGACTCTGGGTGTGCACTGGCTCCTCCCTCTATGCCCCTCCTCCAAACCTCAGTTTTACACTGTGCCCAGAGCAAGATGGGTGCACTGCAGAGAGCTCTCCAGAGTTCTCTGCCTAGAAGCATTTTTG
Source organism: Pseudophryne corroboree (assembly GCF_028390025.1). Taxonomy (NCBI): domain Eukaryota; kingdom Metazoa; phylum Chordata; class Amphibia; order Anura; family Myobatrachidae; genus Pseudophryne; species Pseudophryne corroboree. The sequence goes on from NC_086447.1 coordinate 717,803,666, forward strand.
TTTGGATTTTTTTTTTCTACCTTTTACTACTTTTTCACAGGGAGCACTGCTGGCAACAGGCTCCCTGCATCGAGGGACTGAGGAGTGAGGAGCAGACCTTCTTGTCAAAGATAGGCTCTGCTTCCTCGGCTACTGGACACCATTAGCTCCAGAGAGGGTGAACGCAAGTTCTTACTGGGCGTTCACCCCCGGAGCCGCGCCGCCGTTCTCCTCACAGAGCTAGAAGTACAGAAGACAGAAGTCGTCAGGCGGCAGAAGCCTTCAGCTTCACTGAGGTATGCACAGCACTCATTGCTCCCATACACCTCACATACTGCGGTCACTGTAAGGGTGCAGGGCGCAGGGGGGGGGCACCCTGGGCAGCAATATAAACCTCTGCATGGCAAAAAGACTATATACATGTACAGGTGGGCTCTGTACATGTATATAAAAGAGCCCCTGCCATATTTTACTAAGTTTGAGCGGGACAGAAGCCCGCCGCCGAGGGGGCGGGGCTTCTCCCTCAGCACTCACCAGCGCCATTTTCTCTGCACAGCACTGCTGAGAGGAAGCTCCCCGGCTCTCCCCTGCTTACACACGGTGAAAGGGTGCTTAAAAGAGAGGGCGGAGGGCACATAATTGGCGGTTTACATATTATACAGCGCTGCTGGGGAAAAACATTTTGTGTTGGTCTCCAGGGTTATTGCGCTGGGGTGTGTGCTGGCATACTCTCTCTCTCTGTCTCTCCAAAGGGCCTTGACAGGGATACTGTCTTCAGGAAAGGGGTTCCCTGTGTGTGTGTGAAGTGTGTCGGTACGCGTGTGTCGACATGTTTGACGAGGAAGGCTCGCTTAATGTGGAGGGGGAGTACTTGAATGTCAGGTCGCCGTCGGCAACGCCGACACCGGAATGGGTGGATATGCTGAATGTCTTGAATGCAAATGTCAATCTATTGCATAAAAGATTAGACAAGGCAGAAGCTAGGGATCAGTCAGGTAGCCAGTCCATGCCTGTCCAGGGGGCGCCAGGTCCTTCGGGGTCTCAGAAGCGCACCATATCCCAGATCGATGACACAGATACTGACTCTAGTGTCGACTATGAAGATGCAAAATTACAGCCGAAGGTGGCTAAGGGTATACGGTACATGATTATTGCTATTAAAGAGGTTTTGCATATTACTGAGGAACCCCCTGTCCCTGACACGAGGGTACACATGTATAAAGGGAAAAAGCCTGAAGTCACTTTTCCATCCTAATTTGAATTAAGTGACTTGTGCGAAAAGGCTTGGGAATCTCCGGATAGGAGACCACAAGTTCACAAAAGGATTCTCATGGCGTATCCTTTTCCACAAACTGATAGGATACGCTGGGAATCTTCGCCAAAAGTTGACAAGGCGCTGACACGTTTGTCCAAAAAGGTGGCACTGCCTTCTCAGGATACGGCTTCCCTCAAGGAACCTGCTGATCGCAGGCAGGAAATTACCTTAAAGCACATTTACAATCATTCCGGTACTATTGCTCGACCGGCTATGGCGTCGGCCTGGGTTTGTAGTGCGGTTGTGGCATGGGCAGATTCCTTATCTACGGAAATTGACACCTTAGATAGGGACGCCATTGAAATGACCATAGAGCATATCAGAGATGCTGCCTTGTATATGAGGGATGCTCAGAGAGACATTTGTTTATTAAGCTCCAGAATAAACGCTATGTCTATTTCTGCTAGGCGGCTCTTGTGGACCCGACAGTGGACGGGAGATGCCGATTCAAAGCGGCATATGGAGTCCTTGCTTTACAAAGGGGTGGAGTTGTTTGGAGACGGCCTCTCGGATCTTGTCTCTACGGCTACGGCTGGTAAGTCAAATTTCTTACCTTATGTCCTCCCGCAGCATACAAAAAAGGCACCTCATTATCAAATGCAGTCCTTTCGTTCCAATAAAAACAAGAAGGTACGTGGATCATCCTTTGTTGCCAGAGGGAAAGGCAGGGGAAAAAAGCTGCACACAGCTAGTTCCCAAGAGCAGAAGTCCTCCCCTGCGTCTGCAAAGTCCACCGCATGACGCTGGTGCTTTCCGAGGGGAGGCAGATCTGGTGGGGGCTGTCTTCGGTTTTTCAGCCACGTCTGGGTTCACTCGCAGGTGGATCCCTGGGCATTAGAGATTGTTTCTCAGGGATACAGGCTGGAATTCGAAGACTGGCCTCCTCGCCGATTTTTCAAATCGGCTCTGCCGGCTTCCCCGTCAGAGAGGGAGCTAGTGTTGGCAGCAATCCAAAAATTGTATATTCAACAGGTGATTGTCACAGTTCCTCATCTCCAGCAAGGAGAGGTATATTACTGTTTGTGGTCCCGAAACCGGACGGTTCGGTCAGACCCATTTTAAACCTGAAATCTCTGAACCTGTACTTGAAGAGGTTCAAGTTCAAAATGGAATCACTCAGGGCGGTCATCGCCAGCCTGGAGGGGGGGGATTGAATGGTGTCCCTGGACATAAAGGATGCTTACCTTCATGTTCCGATATTCCCTCCGCATCAGGCGTTCCTGAGATTTGCAGTGCAGGACTGTCACTACCAATTTCAGACGTTGCCGTTTGGGCTTTCCACGGCCCCGAGAATTTTCACCAAGGTAATGGCGGAAATGATGGTGCTCCTGCGCAGGCAGGGGGTCACAATTATCCCATACTTGGATGATCTCCTCATAAAGGCGAGATCTCGGGAGAGGTTGCTGGACAGCGTGTCTCTGTCCATGAAGATGTTGCAGATACATGGCTGGATTCTCAATATACCGAAGTTACAGCTAGTCCCTACAAAGCGTCTGACCTTTTTGGGGCTGATTCTAGACACAGACCAGAAAAAGGTTTTTCTTCTGATCGAAAAGGTTCAGGAACTCATAGCCATGGTCAGGAACCTATTAAAACCAAAAAAAGGTTTCAGTGCATCATTGCACGCGGGTCCTGGGGAAGATGGTGGCTTCCTACGAGGCCATCCTTTTCGGCAGGTTCCATACGAGGACTTTTCAATGGGACCTCTTGGACAAGTGGTCCGGGTCCCATTTACAAATGCATCACAGGATCACCCTGTCTCCCAGGACCAGGGTATCTCTCCTGTGGTGGCTGAACAGTGCTCACCTACTAGAAGGTCGCAGGTTCGGCATTCAGCACTGGGTCCTGGTGACCACGGACGCAAGCCTCCGAGGCTGGGGAGCAGTGACACTGGGAAGAAATTTCCAAGGTCTCTGGTCAAGCCTAGAGTCTTGTCTCCACATCAACGTCCTGGAGTTGAGGGCCATATACAACGCCCTGCGTCAAGCGGAGGAATTGCTTCGGAGAAAACCGGTTCTGATTCAGTCAGACAATGTCACGGCAGTGGCTCATATAAACCGCCAAGGCGGAACAAGGAGCAGAATGGCCATGGCAGAAGCGACCAGGATTCTCGCTGGGCGGAAGGCCATGTAAGCGCGCTGTCAGCGGTGTTCATCCCGGGGGTGGACAACTGGGAGGCGGACTTCCTCAGCAGGCACGACCTGCATCCGGGAGAGTGGGGACTTCATCAAGAAGTCTTCGCACAGATCACGGATCGTTGGGGACTGCCTCAAATCGACATGATGGCATCCCGTCTCAACAAAAAGCTAAAGCGGTATTGCGCCAGGTCAAGGGACCCTCAGGCGGTAGCGGTAGATGCTCTGGTGACACCTTGGGTGTTCAGATCGGTCTATGTGTTTCCTCCTCTTCCTCTCATACCCAAGGTGTTGAGAATAATACGAAGAAGCAGGGTCAGAACAATACTCATTGTTCCGGATTGGCCACGGAGGACTTGGTATCCGGAGCTGCAAGAGTTGCTCGCAGGGGATCCGTGGCCTCTTCCTCTAAGGCAGGACCTGCTGCGGCAGGGGCCCTGTCTGTTCCAAGACTTACTGCGGCTGCATTTGACGGCATGGCGGTTGAACGCCGGATCCTAGCGGAAAAAGGGATTCCGGAGTAAGTCATTCCTACCCTGATCAAGGCTAGGAAAGACGTGACGTTAAAACATTATCACCGTATATGGCGGAAATATGTTTCTTGGTGTGAGGCCAGAGCTGCTCCTACGGAGGAGTTCCATTTGGGCCGTCTACTTCACTTCCTTCAAACAGGAGTCTCTTTGGGCCTAAAATTAGGGTCCATAAAGGTCCAGATTGCGGCCTTATCCATTTTCTTTAAAAGAGAATTGGCCTCTATTCCTGAAGAACAGACCTTTGTGAAGGAAGTGCTGCATATTCAGCCTCCCTTTGTGCCTCCGGTGGCGCCTTGGGATCTTAACGTGGCGTTACGTTTCCTCAAGTCACCTTGGTTTGAACCACTCAAAACTGTGGAGTTGAAATACCTCACGTGGAAAGTGGTCATGTTGTTGGCGTTAGCTTCGGCAAGACGTGTTTCCGAATTGGCGGCTTTATCACATAAAAGCCCATACTTGGTTTTTCACGTGGATAGGGCAGAGTTGAGGACTCGCCCTCACTTTCTGCCAAAAGTGGTCTCATCTTTTCATGTGAACCAACCTATTGTCGTGCCTGTGGCTACACGGGACTTGGAGGATTCCGAATCCCTGGATGTAGTCATGGCTTTGAAGATTTATGTGACCAGAACGGCTAGAATCAGAAAGACTGAAGCTTTGTTCGTTCTGTATGCGGCCAACTGTTATGCACACCAGTGCCTGCAGGAATGTACTGGTGTTTGAACTGTTATGCAAAACAAATGGACTCACAGACAGACTGGGGAATATGACATAACGTACACAGAAGGTGATAGGGTAACAAAATACACACAAAGTGAACAGAGAAGCCCAGAGGCTAAGGAACTGTGTGTCTCCCTTGTATTAGTAATGCTCAGATGAGAAAAGCAAGATGTTGTGTTTTAATACGTAGAGAACCCGAAATGCTGTTGCTAAGGGCAACAGCAAAACCCTAAAGGGTTACCAACGGGTGTGGCAGTAAACTCCTTGGTCAGAGATGGAATGATAGACACAAGGAGAGTCTCCACAATCCTAATTCTCACTTGCAGTGCACAGGTTCAGCTTACTGCCACTAAACTGACCCCTGACACCTAGCACAGTGAGACAGGATTAGACAGGCAAGTCTTAGAATACAGCCGCAAACTTGCTAAGTTCACAGAGTAGTAACAGAACCCCAGCAAGCTAAACGACTGACTCCAGTCTTACTGCTAGGTCTGGATTGGCAGAGTGTAATACCAAATCCCCAGGCCTATTTGCAGTAAGCAACAAACAAATACAAAGCTACACAGTACTGGCTAACTTTCAGGAACTGACTAACCAACAAAGATTCAGCAGCATCTGCTTACCCTAAGAAGAGGCCTTATAAAGCAGGTGCTGTCCACGCCCCACTCAGACCTCACAGACTGTGAGCACAAAAACCAGCACCGGATCCCCTACCGTGCACAGAGCCTGTAACCACTGCACAGCAAAAGACCCGAACCGGAGTATCAGCTGCGCTCAGGTTACTCTGCTAGCACTTGTCTCCCGGTTGCCATGACGACGTGGCAGCACAGGGCAGGAGACCCTAACAGTACCCCCCCTCTGACGAGGGGTCAAAGAACCCCTACCACCGGGTTTATCGGGGAACTGCGAGAAGAAAGAGCGTATCAGTCTGGGGGCATGAAGATCACAACTGCGCACCCACGACCGCTCCTCCGGGCCATACCCCTTCCAGTGCACCAAAAATGACAGCCGACCCCGAACCACCTTGGAGTCAAGAATCCTTTTAACAACAAACTCCCTCTGGCCACGTATCAGAAGAGGGGAAGGTCTTCCACTGGAAGAAGGATTACTAATCGCCCGTTTTAAAAGGGAACAATGAAATGTTTTATTGATACCCAAAGAACGGGGCAGATCTAACTGAAATGCCACCGGATTGATAACCCTGGTGATCTTATAAGGGCCGATGAACCGGGGGCCTAACTTATGAGATGGCTGTCTCAACTTCAAATTCTTGGTAGACAACCAGACGAAATCTCCTAATTTGAAGCTGCAGGGTCTTTTCCGCTTATCAAAAACCCTTTTGGTCACTAATGACACAGACACAAGGGCTTTCTTCACTTTCCGCCAAATACCTCTAAGGACCGAAACCACAGAGGAACCACCAGGCGTGGAGTCCAGGGGGTCAAAAGAATTGGCCTTAGGATGATGCCCATACACACAAAGGAAGGGAGAGATCCCTGTAGCAGAGTGAGCCGCGTTGTTATAGGCAAACTCCGCCATGGACAGATGAGCAACCCAGTCAGTCTGACACTTGGAGACATAACACCTGAGGAACTGCTCCAAGGACTGGTTCACCCTTTCAGTCTGCCCATTAGACTGCGGATGGTAGCCTGACGACAAGCTGACAGAAATCTGGAGATCGGAACAAAATGCCCTCCAGAATTTGGCCACAAACTGGGATCCGCGGTCAGAGACCACATCAAGTGGCAACCCGTGGAGACGCACAACATGCAGCATAAATAATTCAGACAGGCGTCTGGCCGATGGCAGCCCAACCAGTGGAACGAAGTGCGCCATCTTCGAAAACCTGTCAACGACAACCCAGATGGCTGTCATCCCCGAGGATTTGGGCAAGTCCACCACAAAATCCATTGAAATGTGGGTCCATGGCTTAGATGGGATAGAGAGTGGATGTAATGGGCCAACAGGAACCCCTCTAGGAGTCTTATTTCGGGCACAGATGTCACATGCCCGAACCCACTGATCCACATCCTTAGCCACCGAGGGCCACCACACCGCCCTAGATAGCAACTCCCGAGTTCTGGCAATACCCGGGTGACCTGCCGACTTCTTGGCATGGAATTCCAGGAACACTCGCTGTCTTAACCTGGGAGGCACAAACAAAAGACCTACCGGAAGGTCTGGAGGAGCCTGCTCCTGTGCTCTAAGGACTAATGATAAGAGGTCCTGGGTAATGCCCACTTTAATACATGATGGGGAAACAATGGGCAACGGCTCCTCGGTGGTCTCCTGCATTGGAGCAAAACTCCGCGAGAGCGCATCAGCCTTGATGTTTTTTGACCCAGGGCGATATGTTATCAAAAAATTAAAGCGAGCAAAAAACAAAGCCCATTGTGCCTGCCTAGCATTGAGACGCTTCGCTGACTCTAAATATGCCAGATTCTTATGGTCAGTGAGAATTGAGACCACAAACTTAGCCCCCTCAAGCCAGTGTCTCCACTCCTCGAGTGCATCCTTAATAGCCAACAATTCCCGGTTACCCACGTCATAATTCATCTCGGCAGGCGAAAATTTACGGGAAAAGTAAGCACAGGGATGAAGGCGATTATCAGACACTGCCATCTGAGAAAGCACTGCCCCAATACCCGTCTCAGAGGCATCCACCTCCACCACAAAAGGACGCTCTGGATCTGGGTGTCGCAGCACCTTGGCCGAAACAAATGCCCTTTTGAGACGGGCAAAAGCCGCTTTAGCCTCACAAGACCAGTGAGCAACATCCGCCCCTTTCTTAGTGAGTGCCACCAAGGGCGCCACTATAGACGAAAATCCAGCGATAAATCGTCTATAAAAATTTGCAAAGCCCAGGAAGCGCTGAAGCGCCTTCAAACTAGTGGGCTGCACCCAATCCAGGACTGCCTGTACCTTGGAACCCTCCATTTGGAAACCTTCTGGGGAGATAATATATCCTAGAAATGCGATTTGCTGAACTTCAAATTCGCACTTCTCCAGCTTCGCCCCAAGCCGGTGGTCTCTGAGTTTCTGGAGGACTAAGCGTACATGCTTCTGATGTTCCTCCAGGGAATGGGAGAAGATTAGGATGTCATCTAAGTATACAACTAAGAATCTATCCAAATATTCCCTGAGCACATCATTCATGAAATCCTGGAAGACTGCCGGGGCATTACAGAGCCCAAAAGGCATCACCAAATATTCATAATGCCCTGAGTGGGTATTAAAGGCAGTCTTCCATTCATCCCCCTCTCTTATTCGGATTAGATTGTACGCACCGCGTAGGTCAATCTTAGAAAAAATGGTGGCAGTACGAAGCTGGTCAAACAAGACCGAAATGAGAGGCAGTGGGTATGAGTTTTTAATCGTGATACGGTTCAATTCCCTGAAGTCGATGCAGGGTCGCAACGAACCGTCCTTTTTACCCACGAAGAAGAACCCCGACCCAACTGGAGACTGTGAAGGTCTGATAAATCCCTTAGCCAAGTTCTCCTGAATGTACTCTGCCATAGCCTGAGTCTCAGGACGTGACAGGGAGTACAACCTGCTCTTGGGAAGCTTAGCATTTGGCAACAAATCAATGGCACAGTCATAGGGGCGATGGGGAGGTAGTACCTCTGCAACTTTTTGGGAGAACACGTCCGCAAAATCTGCATAACACCCTGGCAATCCTGGCAAACTTAGCTGCGAGAGCCTGACTGGAAGTCTCAAGCAACTCCTGAAACAATCAGTACCCCAACTAAGAATCTCCCCAGAGACCCAGTCAAATTGAGGATTGTGGGCCCTTAACCAGGGTAACCCCAACACCAATGGGGCAAAAGTACAGACAGTCACATAAAAGGACAATTTTTCAGAGTGTGTGGCTCCAATAAACAAAGAAATCTGGCTAGTGCAAGAGGTAATTTTACCTTGGGATAATGGTTCCCCGTTTAACCCACAAATCTCAATTTCCGATGCCAAGGGTACTAAGGGAACAGAGTGTTTCAGGGCGAATTGGCGGTCCATAAAAACCCCGTCGGCCCCACTGTCCACAAAGGCCTCAGTCTTGACAGTTTGACCGAGGATCTTCAAGGTCACCGGAATGATAAAAGTCTTCTTGGGAAATTCTGACTTCTGGCCTGACAGGATATTTCCCATCACCCTCAGGCCCTGAAGTTTTCCGGCTTTTCTGGGCATGATACTACTACATGACCTTTATTCCCACAGTACAAACACAACCCCTGCTGTCTCCTCCGCGTCTTCTCACGCAAGGAGAGGCGGGTAGCCCCAATCTGCATAGGCTCCTCGGAAAATTCCTCAGAGTCTGAGGTTCCCTTGGGAAGGAAGGAAATCTCAGTCTCCCTTTCAAGCCTACGCTCTCTCAGCCATCTATCCACCCGGATGGATAACTGCATGAGCTGATCCAAGCTATCAGGCAAGGGATATTGTACCAGTTGGTCCTTTATCTGGTTAGAAAGACCTCTTCGGTACTGGTGTCTCAGGGCTGGGTCATTCCACTGGGTATCATGGGCCAACCTCCGAAACTCCGTACAGTAAACCTCAACTGGCCTTCGCCCTTGCTTAAGGATCGAAATCTGAGCCTCGGCTGAGGCCGTCTTGTCAGGGTCATCATACAACATGCCCAGTGCCGTAAAAAAAGCATCAACACTTTTAAGCGACGGACAGTCAGGCTGCAACCCATATGCCCAGACCTGTGGGTCTCCTTGTAGCAAGGAAATCACTATGCCCACCCGCTGAATCTCCGACCCAGAAGACTGAGGCCTAAGCCGGAAGTATAGCTTGCAGCTCTCCTTGAAACAAAAGAACTGCGAGCGATCTCCAGAAAAACGATCCGGGAGATTTACTTTCGGCTCCTTAACCCCTGCAGGTGCTGCTGCTGCGGGAGCTCCGCCAGCAGCCTGGGAGGTGTGCATTTTAATGGACAAATCATTAAATTGTCGAGTCAGGACCTGCACCTGATCGACCACCTGTTGCAACGTATTTTGAGGGGTATGCTCCATATTCCCACAAAATTTCAACAGGAGTATTAGGCTGCTGAATATGTTATGCACACCAGTGCCTGCAGGAATGTACTGGTGTTTGAACTGTTATGCAAAACAAATGGACTCACAGACAGACTGGGGAATATGACATAACGTACACAGAAGGTGATAGGGTAACAAAATACACACAAAGTGAACAGAGAAGCCCAGAGGCTAAGGAACTGGGTGTCTCCCTTGTATTAGTAATGCTCAGATGAGAAAAGCAAGATGTTGTGTTTTAATACGTAGAGAACCCGAAATACTGTTGCTAAGGGCAACAGCAAAACCCTAAAGGGTTACCAACGGGTGTGGCAGTAAACTCCTTGGTCAGAGATGGAATGATAGACACAAGGAGAGTCTCCACAATCCTAATTCTCACTTGCAGTGCACAGGTTCAGCTTACTGCCACTAAACTGACCCCTGACACCTAGCACAGTGAGACAGGATTAGACAGGCAAGTCTTAGAATACAGCCGCAAACTTGCTAAGTTCACAGAGTAGTAACAGAACCCCAGCAAGCTAAACGACTGACTCCAGTCTTACTGCTAGGTCTGGATTGGCAGAGTGTAATACCAAATCCCCAGGCCTATTTGCAGTAAGCAACAAACAAATACAAAGCTACACAGTACTGGCTAACTTTCAGGAACTGACTAACCAACAAAGATTCAGCAGCATCTGCTTACCCTAAGAAGAGGCCTTATAAAGCAGGTGCTGTCCACGCCCCACTCAGACCTCACAGACTGTGAGCACAAAAACCAGCACCGGATCCCCTACCGTGCACAGAGCCTGTAACCACTGCACAGCAAAAGACCCGAACCGGAGTATCAGCTGCGCTCAGGTTACTCTGCTAGCACTTGTCTCCCGGTTGCCATGACGACGTGGCAGCACAGGGCAGGAGACCCTAACACCAACAAGGTTGGCGCTCCTGCTTCAAAGCGGACTATTGCTCGCTGGATCTGTAACACGATTCAGCAGGCGCATTCTACGGCAGGATTGCCGTTACCGAAATCGGTTAAGGCCCACTCCACTAGGAAAGTGGTCTCTTCTTGTGCGGCTGCCCGAGGGGTCTCGGCATTACAGTTGTGCCGAGCAGCTACTTGGTCGGGGACAAACAACCTTTGCAAAGTTCTATAAGTTTGATACCCTGGCTGAGGAGGACCTCCTGTTTGCTCAATCGGTGCTGCAGAGTCATCCGCACTCTCCCGCCCGTTTGGGAGCTTTGGTATAATCCCCATGGTCCTTACGGAGTCCCAGCATCGTCAAGGACGTTAGAGAAAATAAGATTTTACTTACCGGTAAATCTATTTCTCGTAGTCCGTAGAGGATGCTGGGCGCCCGTCCCAAGTGCGGACTTCTTCTGCAACACTTGTATATAGTTATTGCTTACATAAGGGTTATGTTATAGTTTTTCGGTGGAACCGTGGCTATGTTGTTGTTCATACTGTTAACTGGGTAAGTTTATCACAAGTTATACGGTGTGATTGGTGTGGCTGGTATGGATCTTGCCCTTAGATTTACAAAAATCCTTCCTCGTACTGTCCATCTCCTCTGGGCACAGTTTCCCTAACTGAGGTCTGGAGGAGGGGCATAGAGGGAGGAGCCAGTGCACACCCAGAGTCCAAAGCTTTCTTAAAGTGCCCTATCTCCTGCGGAGCCCGTCTATTCCCCATGGTCCTTACGGTGTCCCAGCATCCTCTACGGACTACGAGAAATAGATTTACCGGTAAGTAAAATCTTATTATTAGAATGCAGATACAGTTGTAAAAAAAATAGGATTTTAATACCTACCGGTAAATCCTTTTCTCTTAGTCCGTAGAGGATGCTGGGGACTCCGTAAGGACCATTGGGTATAGACGGGATCCGCAGGAGACATGGGCACACTATAAGACTTTGAATGGGTGTGAACTGGCTCCTCCCTCTATGCCCCTCCTCCAGACCTCAGTTAGAAAACTGTGCCCAGGGAGACGGACATTTCGAGGAAAGAATTGATTGTTTAAATACGGTGAGTGTCATACCAGCTCACACCACGAACATACCGCAGAACGTGGCATTCAAAAGAATACCAGTCAATGGAATGAAAAATACACAGCCACATGCTGAGAAAATATGTAACACAACCAGTGTGTCAACACAACCAATAATAAGACACCGCACGCCATGGCATGCACAACGTCAGCAACAGCCTGACAGAAAAGAAACACCACAAGAGTGTAACAGAAACCAATACCTGCAGACACAGTGCGCACTGGGACGGGCGCCCAGCATCCTCTACGGACTAAGAAAAAAGGATTTAACGGTAGGTATTAAAATCCTATTTTCTCATACTGTACGTCCTAGAGGATGCTGGGGACTCCGTAAGGATCATGTGGTTTATACCAAAGCTCCAGACCGGGCGGGAGAGTGCGGACGACTCTGCAGCACCGATTGAGCAAACATGTGGTCCCCATCAGCCAGGGTATCAAACTTGTACAGCTTAGCCAAGGTGTTTGAACCCGACCAAGTATCCGCTCGGCAAAGTTGAACCGGCGAGACTCCTCGGGCATCCGCCCAAGAATAGCCCATCTACCTAGTAGAACGGGTCACCACCTACTTCGGTAACTGCAATCCAGCCGTAGAACGAGCACGCCGAATCGTATCACAGATCCAGCGTGTAACAAACTGCAGAGACGCAGGCGCCCCAATCACGCTGGGGCATACCGAACAAACAGAGCCTCTGTTTCCTCAATCTGAGCCAAATTGGCGACATAAATATCCAAAGCCCTGACTACATCGAGAGACCTTGAATCAGCCAATGCGTAAGCAACCACAGGCATCAAATAGGCAGGTTTCTGCGATACACCAAAACCACTTTTTTTTTTTTTGGGCAGAACTATTATCCGAGTTCTCCATTCCGCTCTATCCACCTGGAAGATCAAACAGGGGCTCTTGTGAGACCCAGCCGCAACTTCTAACATCCGCCTTGCAGACGCCAAAGCCAAAAGCATGACCACTCTCCAAGAGAGAAATTTTTAACACAACCGTTCATAAAGGTTCCAAACATCTTGACACAAGAAAACGCAACACCACGTCAAGGGCCCACGGTGCCAATGGGGGCACAAATGGAGGTTGGATGTGCAGTATTCCTCCCACAAAGGTCCGCACTTCCGGAAAGGATGCCAATTCTTTCTTGAAAGAAAATTTATGAGGCTAAAACCGAACCGAAATGGAGCCTAACTTTAGGCCTGCACGCACACCTGCTTGCAAAGAATGGAGAAGAACGACCCAGCTGAAATGTTCCGTAGTAGCCTTCTTGGATTCACACAAAGACACACATTTTCTCCAAACACGGTGGTAAAGCTTTGCCATTACTTCTTTTCTAGCCCTAAGAAGTGTGGAAACGACTTCACCGGGAATATCCATTCTGGTTAAGATATGGTGTTCAACCGCCACACCGTCAAACGCAGCCGCGGTAAGTGTTGATACACTCCCGGATCTTGTTGTAACCGTTCCTCATGTAGAGGAAGAGGCCAGGGATCTTCTATGAGTAAATCCTGAAGAACTGGATACCAAGCCCCCTTGTTTAGACCGGAACAATGAGGATCACCTGAACCTTTGTTCTTCTTACGTTTATCACCCTCAGAAGAGTGAAAACGGAGTGGACACATAGACCAACTGAAAACACCCAAGGTGTCCGGAGGACGTCCACTGCTATAGCTTGAGTGTCCTCTGACCTGGAACAATATCTCTGAGATCTCTCGTTGAAGCGAGACGCCAACATGTCCAATTGAGGCATTCCTCCAAGACTTGTCGCTTCAGTGCTCGACGACTACCGTATTTCTCCCGGATGGAGATCGCGTCTGCAGAGGAATCTATTTCTCCGTCGTTCACATCCGGAACGAAGACTGCTAATATAGCGGTTACCAGTCTTTCCACCCAGCGGAAAACTTTTTCAGCATCTGCCATTGCCGCTTTGCTCCTTGTTCTGCCCTAGCGGCTTAGTTACACCACTGCTGTCAAGTCGTCCTACAGAATTAACACAGGCAGATCACGAAGCATATGTTCATTGAAAATAGCTCTTAATTCAAGAAAGCTTATTGCAGACAAGCTTCCCCGCTTGACCTTTTCCTCTGGAAATACTTCCCTTGCACGGACTGCTCCCCAGTCTTGGAAATCTGCATGCATGGACACCAGGATCTCATCCTGGATTCCGAACCTTCGTCCCTCTAGGAGGTGAGAACTGAACCAACACCACAGGAGCGAAAACCTGACTATCAGGATTATATTCCGGCGCATGCGCAGGTGAGACCCGGACCACATTTCCAACTGGCCCCGTGAAAACCACTCTGGCATCTGACCTGCTCACTGAAAAGGCCTCTGAGGCCGCACCGATCTTCTTCATCAACGGAACATATTGATGGATTGTCACTGCAAATCTGATCCGACTCCGGATCCTCAGACCTCTTTCCACAGAAACACACAGAACTTCAATCATTCCGTATCTACTCTGATACCCACCTCCGACGCCTGCGTCGTTGGGAATAACAGCCTTCCCCTGTGTTGAAGAACAGTCAGAGAGAAAAACAACGATTTGCACCACTTGTGTCTTGACCTCGTCGTAATCCGGAGAGTGTTCCAGTACAGAACAACAATGGCTCTTACTATTGAAAGAATATCATCCCACTGCCATCACTCCGGTGAAATGGCAAAGACAATCCTGGATATCCACCCAGGTAATCAGAATGCGGAGAACAACGCATTCATTTTTTTATTTTTTTTAAACAGGGACAGCAGGACAATGCTCTGAACCTTACGCACCTCTGGTATGGTGTCGCGCACTACCTCCCCTTCCAGAGGGGAACGGCAAGATCTATTGGAAAAATTAGTGAGGGGAAACATCTGTAACGCCAGAATGGCCCCCTTTGGATTCTATAATTAACTCACAGTTCCTAGTCTATTCCCGGACTGACTGAAAAGTAGTAGACGAGTTCCCACAAGAGTGGGATCCAGCCAGATAGACTCAGCGACATGCAGTGGATGTGGTAGAAACAGAAAACGACATCCGCTTCTGCGAACCTAACAAGGCTGCAGAACTCTTACCTTTTCACCTTCCACTGCCTGCACAGAAAAGGAAAAAAGAACGGTAACGAACCGGTTAAAACAACTGTATCCTACAAAAGAATGCGTCACCAACCGTTGTGAAGGGGACTAACTCACAAAGTTAGATTTACCAGCCGTATCCGCCGAGATTGACTGAACTGAGGCATCACCAACATCGGTACACCGTCCCAGGAAGAAACTCCAGTATCTCTCGGAGTCAGCCTCAGCATTCCCCCGGCCACACCTCCTGTATACGCACGGCAGCCTGCCGCAATGTTATAGAGAAGAACCAACAAAAGGAACATTCCCTCTCTTTTTAGGGTAAATCTAACGGATGCCTATCCGAATATAAACACTCCCCCATGCGCATGTAATGCAAATAACATCAAAGCATAGAAATAAAATATCACTTAGCTTCCTGTATACGATCCTTTGAGACAGGGCCCCGTGTCGACCAGGAGTTGACCTTCGCAGTATTCTATCCGTGGCTGGAAAAGAATAAACATTTGGACTCCTTGAGAGGATCTGAGACCAACACGTCACGGCCGACCTAGAGCTTTATCAACAAGGTATTAACTCTGCAGGGTGGCCAAACTTTTGCAGATGCCATTTTTTGTTTCTGTTATTTTGAAAGTGTAAATGATGGAAATAAAATCAAACTTTTTTTGACATGTTATAAGAATGTCTAATCTGTAATTTGATGCCTTTTGGAGATTTTTCCATCTTTCCTTGGCTTCTTTTTGCACATTAAAATGAATTTTTGCCTGGGGTGCCCAAACTTTCGAACCCCACTGTACATATAAACATATATACAGGTCTAAGGTAGTTACTGCGTGTTAATTTACACCCAGTAAAAACAGTTGGTGCCGACAGAGTCACCCACATACTGTGTCTCCCCTACAGTGATTACTGTTGACAAGTACACAACTACCGACCTGCTGACACTGCATCTACAGAATCAAGTACCAACAGGCGTCGGTGATGCCGACAGTGATCCCCATCAATGACAGAGCACTCACTCCTGACGACACATGTCGACTGAATCTATAGTGGATAACCGACAGGGAACACCCCGATCTATATATATACGCATAACATACAGATTACATGCCCATTTGCCTAAAATAGTGCTATATTTTCCTCTATATAGCACTAAACACCGTGCGCCCCCACATCTGCACTGTTTTTGGCGGGGACATATAGAAAATGGCACTGTATGCTGAAGTGAGGGCTAAGCCCCGCCCCTCTTCGGCGCGCTTCAGCCCGCTAATAATATAGCCTTATTTATGCTATCGGGAGTGTCTATACAGTGTCCACATACTGTATAGATGCCTCAAAGGTATATATATATATATATATATATATATATATATAGCTGCCCAGGGCGCTCCCCCTAGCGCCCTGCACCCTTGTAAAAACCGTTGGCGTGTGGGAGCAATGGCGCGCAGCGTGGCCGCTGCGTTATCTGGCGGGGGTATTGTAAACGGTGCCCAGGCACCTAATATGTACATATGCCAGCGGCAACAACTTACAGTAACTTGCTGCCCAGGGCGCTCCCCCCCAGCGCCCTGCACCCTGTGAGTGGCGTTGGTGTGTGGGAGCATGGAGCGCAGCGCGACCGCTGCGCTGTACCTCCGTTACTGAAGTCTTCTGCCGTCACTGAAGTCTTCTTTTCTTCTAATACTCACCCGGCTTCTTTCTTCTGGCTTCTGTGAGGGGGTGACGGCGCGGCTCCGGGAACAAGCAGCTAGGCGAACCAAGTGATCGAACCCTCTGGAGCTAATGGTGTCCAGTAGCCTAAGAAGCAGAGCCCTTGAACTAAGAAGAAGTAGGTCTGACTTCTCTCCCCTCAGTCCCACGATGCAGGGAGCCTGTAGCCAGCAGGTCTCCTTGAAAATAAAAAAACCTAACAATAAAGTCTTTAGAGAAACTCTGTAGAGCTCCCCTAGTGTGTGTCCAGTCACTCCTGGGTACAGAGTCTAACTGAGGTCTGGAGGAGGGGCTTAGAGGGAGGAGCCAGTCCACACCCATTCAAAGTCTTATAGTGTGCCCATGTCTCCTGCGGATCCCGTCTATACCCCATGGTTCTTACGGAGTCCCCAGCATCCTCTAGGACGTATGAGAAATGAAGGAGAGGAGTCCTCATGGATTTCTATCTGCGCATTTGTACTTATAGTCTCCTTAACCCCTGTTTCATATATCAATTGGTTAGAAACTAAGATTTAACATATATAAATGTCCCATCAGGGACTACACACTTCAAATTTCAATTAGGTATGTTCCGTTAAGCATAAATCATAGGCATATTTGCTTCTGTGACGTATGCAGGTTGAATTTTTCCCTATTGATTGTAAGCTTGCTAGCGCTGCAGGGCCATCTTACCTTTATGTCTGTCTGTTTTTGCCCAGTTTTGTTCTATAACTTTTGTTCTAATTGTAAAGCGCAACGGAATATGCTGCGCTATATAAGAAACTACTAATAAAATATACATTTGTAAACACCTGATATGACAGAGACACATGCTTCTGTACAGTGAAACCTCTACTTCAGAATAATGCAGTATACACAATTATCAATAGTTGTTTAAGGTGTACCCCCTAAATGCTGCTACATTATCCATGTAATATTAGTTTTAAACACATTCGTTTCATTAGCTCGTCAAGAACAGATATAGGGTGCAGTATTCAGCGAGATGACAACAATAAGATTCACATATATTCTTATCCTGCATAGTGCATACCTGTCTCATTTTGTTATTTATACCCCTTTTCCACTAGCTCAAAAAACACGGGTAAATGCACGGGGGCGCGCATTTACCCGTGTTTTTGGCAAGTGGAAAAGGGTAAACCCGGATCAAGTGACCCGTGAATCCTACCCGGCTATTTACCTGGGTAGGACACGGGAATGATCCGGGTAGGGTGTAGTGTAAACGGGAGCCGTGTCGATGCGACACGGCTCCCGTTTACACTGTATGGATGGGCGGCGCTGGGAGATCATGTGATCTCCCTGCGCCGCCCCTGCCGTGTAGCTAGAAGCGTCACCAACCCGGCATATGCCGGGTTGTGACTGCTAATGGGAAAGGGACCGAGCACGGGTCGCAGCAGGGGGCAGCTCCCGTGTCAGGCTCCCGGCTGCGACCCGTGCTCGTAGGTGTAAAAGGGGTATCAGTCTCAGCAGTGGGTGCCCACATATGAGAGGTGTCTACGGAATATGTGCAGTGAAAATTAACTTATTTCTTCACTGCAGCAATATACGTTGCTCACCTCTCCCTGCCATATGGATAAAGAGGGTTGGTACACGAATTTTAAAAGCTGCAGCACTTTGAATAAAATGGGTGACCCTTTTCAGAATGACGAGGAGCTAAAGAAATGGCACAGCATAAGACGCACTCATCCTCATCTGCTTTCCATCGGCATCCGTGGAGCGGGCGATGGATGAGAGTGGAGATGAGTGCCATGCTGTTAGAAAGACAGCTACGTAGCCATTCCGTATCCCTTTAATCGGTGTTAGGTGGACCCTGATACTCGGATCATTGCAGGCTTCAGATGCACCACGGGGATCGGTTTGGCACCTGTGAAGGAAGAGAGGTGTATGTTACCGATGAGATGTATGTAAGAAGATGTAAGATGTAAGAAGAGAGATGTATGTTACCATGCTGCTGATCATGGTTTCACACTACCGGACACAACTTCCTCCTGCAGTGAGAAGCCGTTATGAAGTTTGCTGAACGTATGTTTCACAGCATGGGCTTGTTCACCAGTTAGCCTTAATATCAATAACCATATCATAAAAACAAATACACATAACAAAAGAGTGCTTCAAAAAGGAATCTGCTTTATGGCAAATGACAAAAATTTGACACCCAAAAAATTGGGATTGGCAAGACAGGGATTTTTAGCATGCAGTCTTTTACCCAGTGTCGTCAGAACAATAAATTGGCCCATAGGGATTCGGTCAGTATCCCAATGGTCAAAATCCAGATGCTGAGAATGCCTAAGGTTCCCGGGGCATTATGATGGTTTGGATTAGAGTTAAAGTTAGGCTGGGAAGGGGGGTGGTGTTTCGGGTTAGGCTGCTGGGGAGGGGGGGGGGGGGCTGGGTTAGGGTTAGGCTGGGTTAGAGATAGGGCTTCAGCATTGGATTCCACTGTCGAGATTCCATGCCCAACCCAGCCTCTAGATTTATGGGCCACAGTAGGGTGGAAAGTTGCTGATAACTGGCCAAATTTTTACTTTGCTAATCAATTTAAAACAGCCAAAATCCATTTATTTTTTTAGATTGTTCTCTGACTATATCATTTCAGTATTTCTAAAGTAATGAAACTAAAGTTCTATGACAAACATGGATGAAAGTTTAAATAAAACAAACTGTATTCTTGCTGTGTTCTGAGATTTTAGGTCCTGCGGATTAGATGGCAAAGAGAAGATGAGTGAGAAGTCATCCATAGACCAGTCTCCTACCAGGCAGGAGATCTTCAGAACACACACTGCTCTGATCAGCGACTTTGACCGGGGGACGGCGGTGTAGTGAGAAACTACTATATACAGAGCCAGTGCAACTGTGAACCACAGTCAGGAATAATGACCTCACCACGAAGATAGTTTGTGTCTAAAGCCAAAACAGTATTATTTTTTTTATTACGTTTTCCCCAGTTAACTATTTCATCTTGCTGCTGTTTAATAGAAAACAGAGTAGAAAGTGTAAAATATGGCTTCTTTATTATTGGTAACTTCTAGGTAAGCTTTTTCCTTAATATGCTGAATGTAATATCAGAAATATTTACTGTATCTTCCATTCTCCACTGTAGATGTGACAAATAACAGGACCATTTTAGTAGGGTTAAGTTCCAATACTTTCATTTTAAAGTTATCTGCACCACATGGGTGCAGCTAAAACTTTTTTTATTACCAGATGCAGATAGATGGGTGGAGCTGGGGAAGAGTTTATGAGAATGCCTCCGTTGGTGTTATAGACAGGAACGTTAAAGCCAGATTTACTTTTCATTCTGGCACTATAGGCAAGATGTGTTTCTTGACAAACTGTCTTCCAGATTCAGTACAGCAGTAACAGATCAGGTCGGTTGAGTGTGCAGCTTTATACTAGGTTGTTCAGGTTGACACCATTGCCAAATTACAAACTGGACAGGGAAACAGACAATGATACACAAGGATAGGTGCTATTTATTGCATAATGGTCCAGCCAGATTGCAAAGGTTCTTGGCAGGCTATATGACATGGTCCCACAGCAATGTTGACCAGGGGTCAGGAGGATGTGAAATTGAAGAAAAAAGATATGTGAATATGTGTGTAGACTGTACAGAAAGGATGTAATTAGATAGGAAAGTTTATGAAGGTTATGTGTGCGGTTCCAGAATTTGCTAAGCTTGCCCGAAGAGGTGAATTTTTAGGGAACGCTTGCAGGTTTGGAGACTAGAAGAGATTCATGTTGTGTGTGGGAGCGCATTCCACAGAGTAGGTGCAGTCCAAAGAAAGTGCTGCAATCGTGAGTGGATATTTTGAGATAAGCAAAGAGATGTACAGAGCCGGCCTTAGGCATAGGCAAACTAGGCAAATGCCTAGGGCATTTGGCATGCTTAGGGGCACCAGCAGCTTCTGCTGATTTAAATGATATGCGGCATGCCTATATTGTGTGTGTGACTGTGGCTGTATCGGCATACAAAATGCTATATTGCAGTGTATTCCTGGAAATCACTGTAATGTAGCATTTCGTATGCAGATACAGCCACAGTCGCACACAGAATATAGGCATGCTGCATATCATTTTAATCAGCAGAAGCTGTTTGTGCATCCTAGCCACATAGTAATGCAAATAAGATGCATTTTCAGAAACAAAAGGCGCCAGACGTTAGCAGAGCTGCCAGCTGACTCATGCCAGGCATGTCCTGCAGAACTAGCGGCGGTGCTAGGGGGCACCAGCCAAAATCTTGCCTAGGGCATCATATTGGTTAAGGCCGGCTCTGGAGATGTATGTTTGTGTAGTTTGGTTAATAGCCTTATATGTAAGTAAAAATATTTTATAGTAAATATGGTAGAATATAACATACAGCCCAGGTACTTAGCATTTTAGACACATTTAAATACAGTATGTTGTTCCACAGCCGTTTTTCTGATATTCCAAATGGTACAGAAAAATACATCAAGGGCCCAGAGTCCTGAATTCCAGGGAAGGCAATCAGAAAACGTATTGCTATGAACCTTCCACAGAGATGTCTGAGGGTGGTCAGTACTGCTGCATATTCTGACCAATCTATGAGATGTACTGTACAGTTTTCAGAATACATATACTGAGAATTACACTCAGCACAAAGAGGTTTTGCAGTTGTTCAGATGGCTGATATGAAAAGTCAGGGACATTTCAGGGATTGATATGTTGATGTTATTATCTGCTAATTACTATCTGTGAATAAGCTTAGTTATGTTTATGTTATTATCTGCTAATTACTATATGTGAATACCTTAGTTATTATCAGATGGCGCCTTGGAGTGCTGGCACCTGCTACAGTACCTAAACTACCAGCTTCAGATATTGAGGCTAAAAGAAAGTATTCATGCCCACATGGCACTGGCCACACCCACACAACACATACTTGCCTACATTTTTCTCCTCTCAGGGAGCAACTCGGAGAGGTGATACAAGTAATCACTCCGGAGAGCTGATTAGACTCTTTGCTGGTCTGTGCGGAAGGGGTGGGGCTGAAATGACACAATTATTGAATCACAT
This sequence comes from Pseudophryne corroboree, assembly GCF_028390025.1. Taxonomy (NCBI): domain Eukaryota; kingdom Metazoa; phylum Chordata; class Amphibia; order Anura; family Myobatrachidae; genus Pseudophryne; species Pseudophryne corroboree. The sequence continues at coordinate 717,825,191 of NC_086447.1, forward strand.
CATGTTGGCTCCATATCCTCCCTACAGACCCACGATTCCCTGTATTTTCTCCCTATCCTGCCCACTTCACCTATTCTTCTGATGGTCTGGTGGACTACTCGTAAAATCAGAAGTCTCCTACATCTTCCGGAAGAATAGGTTAGTATGACACAGCACTGGTCACAGATCCTCCCTTTCCCATAACAGGCCCCATAGGCAAACAGAGGTTGGGAAGGCAGGGCAGGTAGGTGGGGTCGGGGTTGGGGTTCCAGTTGCCCAGAAACCTCCTCCTTCCTGCCCAATTCTTCTTATTATGACCACAATAGCAATAGTTTTAAGGGTCAGAGTTGAGCTGCTGCACATGCTCAGTGGTAGCAACTTCTTCTACCTGGTTTGCTGTGTGTAGATCTGAGCGCTCAATCAATCTACTGGACAAGAGAGTAGCTGCCAGGAAGAGGAGACAGGTACCTTACCATAAGGTTGGAGAATGTGTGCTTTGTAAGTGCAGTTCTGTCTCCTACTGGTTCTATTATGTTTGTGTATTTATTGTGGAATGTTCAACCTTTTCCTGACCACTAATGTAATTTATATTAGTTAAACATGTTTGATACAGCCTATAACAGAGATTCTCATTCGTGGTCCTCAAGGCACCCCAACGGTCCAGCTTTTAAGTATATCCATGCTTGGCCAAAGGTGACTTAATTAGTACCTTAGTCAATTTGATTTAAAAATCTGTGCTGAGTCATGGATATATCTAGCATCCGGACATTTGGGGTGCCTTCAGGATCGTGTTTGAGAACCTCTGGCCTATACTATAGACCATCTGTAGTGTTAATTATTAATACTGTGTTCCATACACTATGTTCAGGGTCTGTAGGTTATTCTACTGTTCCACCAGAATTCCGCACTTGCTCCATTGTTCCGCAGAGCGGGAGATTGTGGATTGCATTTGGAAACCCACCCTCTAGAAATCCTATGTTTGCTCCTGAGCCCTTGATCATTGTCAGCCCCAGGACCATGTGGATCTTAATATGGCCCTGCATAGTGATTTAACTGCTTGTATAAGTAAGTGTTTTTTGAAGACTCATTGTAAGCATGGTGTGTAATTAGCAGACATAAAATGTAATGAAGAACACAGTGGATGAATAAAAAATGGAGCAGTAGATGCAATTTCGTTAGGTATGATGTTTAACAGCTCTCTGAGATGCCAACGTAGCAACCCTATTTGCTCTGATGATCATATGGAAACAGCAGTTACCACATGATTATCACTAACAAGTAAAAAGGTATTTTAGACTATAATGCCGGAAATATTGCAGACATCTCCCACGTTACTGTCAAAGTCTGTTCCCATACAATGTATGTGGACGGTGTGGTATTTATCAAACTTCGAACTGCAAAAGAATAGCAGTGGTCATCATCAACTGAAGATGGCATTTACTCACTCTTTCCTACTGATAAGAGTCCCAGAGAGCGAAGAGAGATCAACTTAGATCCCATCGCCGCCTCGTATGCGCAGTAACACTGCCAGAACACTAGCTATTATGAAGTTTAGAGATTCGCCTGGACAACGTTCTGCATAAATGATAAATAGCACTGAAAACAAATTCTCATCACAAAACACTGCGATAACTGATCGTGTTATTGTTTTCAAATTTTGACAAATAGGCCCCTACTCACAGACTAATAAAAACTGATAAGCACCTGGGTTTTGGGGTGTAAATGGGCAATTTTATAGTGCCCTAAAGCAGGGGTGGCCAACCAGTCAGAGGCAAAGAGCCAGAAAAGATCTGTAGTCAAGTGCAAGAGCCACTATTATGCACGCGTGCAAAAATGGGGGCGTAGCCTAAGTGTCACAAAGCCACATCCCATTTTTGTGCTTACACCTTTTGGTATGACGTTTGTAGGAGTATGACCTTGTGACTTATAATAACCCCCATTTTTAGTCATGTTGTACAGTACCACATACATATAATGCCCCAGTACAGTGCCACATACATATAAAAACGCCAAAATATGGGTGCCTCCACAGTGCCAGATACATATATGCCCCCACAGTGCACATATGTCCACCCAGTGCCAGATACATATATGCCCCCAGTGCCAGTTACACATGCCCCCAGTGCCAGATACTCATGCGCCCACAGTGCCAGATACACATGCCCGCACAGTGCCAGATACATATATGCCCCCCAGTGCCAGATACACATGTCCCTACAGTGCCAGATACATATATGCCCCCAGTGCCAGGTATACATATGCCCATAGTGCTATATACACATGTCCCCACAGTGCCAGATACATATATGCCCCACAGTGCCACATACATATATGCCCCACAGTGCCAGGTACACATATGCCACACAGTACCAGATATGCCCCCAGTGCCAGATACACATGTCCCCACAGTGCCAGACACACATGCCCCCACAGTGCCAGATACATATATGCCCCACAGTGCCACATACATATATACCCCACAGTGCCAGATACATATATACCCCACAGTGCCAGATACACATATACCCCACAGTGCCAGATACATATATGCCCCACAGTGCCAGGTACACATATGCCACACAGTACCAGATATGCCCCCAGTGCCAGATACACATGTCCCCACAGTGCCAGACAAACATGCACCCACAGTGCCAGATACACATGTCCCTACAGTGCCAGCTATGCCCCCAGTGCCAGAAACACATGCCCCCACAGTGCCAGATACACATGACCCCACAGTGCCAGATACATATATGCCCCACAGTGCCAGATACATATATGCCCCACAGTGCCAGATACATATATGCCCCACAGTGCCAGATACATATATGCCCCATAGTGCCAGATACATATATGCCCCACAGTGCCAGATACATATATGCCCCACAGTGTCAGATACATATATGACCCCACAGTGCCAGATGCACATGTCCCCACAGTGCCAGATACATATATGCTCCACAGTGCCAGGTACGCATATGCCCCACAGTGCCAGATATACATGCCGCCAGTGGCAGATACACATGCCCCCACAGTGCCAGATATGCCCCCAGTGCCAGATACACATGTCCCTACAGTGCCAGCTATGCCCCCAGTGCTAGATACACATCCCCACAGTGCTCACCCCACCCCAAGTGCTGCTCACCACGCTGCTGCTGTGTATGAGGGGAAGAGAGCGCAGCGTGCGCCTCTACTGCCCCTCAGTCTCCGGTAGTGGTGTCTCTCTTCAATTAGGCGTTGGTCTGTGAGCCAATCAAAGCTCGCGGTCCGGCAGCCAATCAGGAGCCTTAGCTGCCGGTCCGCGAGCTCTGATTGGCTTACGGGCCGGCGCCAAATTGAAGAGAGATACAGCTGCCGGAGAGGCATGTGTCTGGGCTGCGTCGGGCAGCGGTGGCCGGGAGCCGACCGAGCTGCATGCGGCTCGAGACCCGTGGGTTAGCCACCGCTGCCCTAAAGTCTTAACAAAAATCTGCACCATTCGGCCTATCTTCACAATGCCTCCCATAGGTTCCTTATGGTCTGGTGCAATTGGTTTCTGTACAATAACAGCACCCCTCACGGAGCTCTACCCCCTTGCTTCTCAGACCTCATGTCATAATGTGGACATCTTTCCCCTCTAACTGCTGATATGAGTATTTTGTACACCTCTCACTCTATTTCCTCTGTGACAATACTACAGACCTGGACTAGACCTCTTCCTGTATCTATTTCTTTCTTACTTTTTCTCCCTTTCCACCTCTTTCCTACACTCTCTTTCTTCTTCTTCCCCCCCCCCCCCCCCCCCCCCCCCCTCCTACACTTTCTTGTTTCCCTCTGCTTTCTCTCCATCTTAAGGCCAGTACTCACGGCCCGATGCTGTAGAGATGTGTGCTGAGCGAACCGCTCAGCAAACATCTCTCCCGCCGCTCAGCACAGCGCGATCTGTGCTGAGCGTGCGGGGGGAGACGGGGGGGGGGGGGGGGGGGGCGCTCACTTCATCCAGCGGGTGAAGTGAGCGACCCGCTAGATTGGCCTGCATGCAGGCCAATCTAGCAGTAGCGATACCGATGCGCGGGGCTGCGCATCGCTATCGCTGTTAGGGCTACACACGGAGCGATCTTGCTGAAAATCTAAGCAATCTAGTCAGATTGCTTAGATTATCGCTCCGTGTGTACCCCCCTTTAATCCTATGATCTAGTTTAATCTTTGTTTCCTCCACCTATGTTTACACGTCTCAGTGTATCCTTCAGTGTGGTATTCCGTATATTACCGTTGATCTGTATGTTCATGTACATATTCCTGTATTTGCTTTGTGTATAAAACCACAAATAAACATGTAAAAAAAATATCTGCACTATTTAAATTAAATAAAATAATGTCTAATACAGAAGGCTTGTTGCTGTAATAGTAGGAGCAGCGTGAGAGGAAATCTCCGTCCCCCTAAACCTGACCTCTTCCCTCTCCCTAAACGGCAGAGACGTGCCTCCGTTTTCACAAATAGAGGCCATTGCTACCCCCTCTCCGCCCCCCAGACGGCAGCAGATGATCAATCAATGACAGTCTGCTGCCATCCTGTGTCACAGGGCCCATTTGCACACATGCAGAACAGGTCCTGCACATGCGCAAAGTACCAATAATCAGTACTTTACTTTGCAGTAGAGGCTGCAGCTCCAACCACATCTGAATTGGACCATAGCGCAGGAGCTCCAGAGTAGGATTGGCTATAGACCATCAATGGTATATGGTCGATGCCAACACCTTTACCATCGATGGTGGAGCCACAGACGGTTTCCTGCCATTGGTGGTAGCTGCAGGCCCGGTGTTTTTTTTTTTTAAATGACTGCTGCTACACAGAACTGCTAGGCGGCCAGACAGCAGCCCCGACAAACAGTGTTTTGCTCTTGTATAACTATATACAAGTGTGCTGTCAACAGCCGCTGCTATAGGGATGGTCAAATTCTCTTAGATAGATGCAACAAAAACAATACAGAAACCAGCGCTGGCTGTGAAGATATAAGAAATCTGTACGGTTTGTTAAATTAAGAAATAAACAATTTATTTACCAATAAACATTAAAAAAAAAAAATATATAAGGGTATACAGTATATATGGATAAAAGCTAATAAAGTATAGACAATGCCATAGAAATGGTTTGAATTAAGCTGCCAACCAATTAAAAAGTTTTGAAACTCAGGCGATCCACCAAAAAGTTTCCTGTAAATAAGTCCTCATAGGCTAGGACTTCTACCAAATAGTAACAGTCAGCAATAAAAACTGGATTTTACCAGAACAGTTGGAATCATCCCTTGATGTGCTATCAGCCTTAGGAATTGTCCATTTATGGCCAAAGGGGAGTTCAGATATTAGGAATTTAAGATGATAATCCAGGTGGTGGAGTGCAGGATGGATATCGGGAATCCAAGATCGCTGGTGTGGTGTCGGCTGTCAGATTCAGACTCTACGCATTTCGCTGGTTATAGGACATCCAGCTTCGTCAGGAGCATATACTGATGAAGCTGGATGTCCTATAACCAGCGAAACTCAGTGATACATTTTGGATTGGTACCTAAAGTTTAAAGCAGAAATTAAGGTACTTTTGGAATGTTCATTTTTTACCAAAATCGAGGTGTCTGGGGCTTAGGGAATTTCTCATAATAGTCCAAGCTCCTGTTTGAAAACCATGCAACATAGTCCAATAGTCCAAGCTCCTGTTTGAAAACCATGCAACAAAATCATCTTCTGTCACCTCAGTGATACATTTTGGATTGGTACCTAAAGATTAAAGCAGAAATGAAGGTACGTCTGGAATTTTAATTTTTCACCAAAATCGAGGGGTCCGAGGCTTAGGGAATTTCTCATATGCCACAAGGTACTTACTTATATATTAAGTTTCCTATACAGCTTTACAACTGGACACAATTAGAAGACAAAACTGGGTAAAAACAAACAGTCATAGAGGTAGGAGGGCCCTGCTCGCAAGCTTACCATCTATGGGACTTTCAGCTCCCATTTGAAAACCATGCACTAAAATCAACTTCTGTCACCTCACTGATACATTTTGGATTGGTACCTAAAGTTTAAAGCAGAAACTAAAGTACAGTACTTTTGGAATTTTCATTTTTGACCAAAATTTGAGGGGTCCGGGGCTTAGGGAAAATCTCATAGGCCACAAAATGGTTCAAGCTCCTGTTTGAAAACCATGAAAAAAAATCTTTTTCTGTCACCTCAGTGATACATTTTGGATTGGTACCTAAACTTTTAAAGCAGAAATTAAAGTACTTTCGGAATTTTCTTTTTTGACCAAAATCGAGGAGTCCGGCCTTTAGGGAATTTCTCATAGACTGCAAAAAAACTTCCAACTCCCTTTTGAAAACCATGCACAAAAATCAACTTCTGTCACCTAAGTGATACATTTTGGTTTGGTACCTAAAGTTTAAAGCAGAAATGAAAGTACTTTTAGAATTTGAATTTGGCAGGGTCAGGCACTGGAGCCCACTGGGGGTTGCCCCCGTGGGTGCGTCTGACCCTGACCCCACACACTCATGGTGCAGTTGTGAAATGGCCCTCAGTTGGGGTACAGGCTGCTTAAGCGATTTTATTGTGCTCCAGCAAAGTAAGCAAAATAGTGAAATCATTTCCATTTATGAGGCAAACCGTACTAACATTCCTAAACATACAACAACCATACAAATGTAATGTTACCCACTCCCATACAGCATATTAACCTTAAGAGCTGCATTTCCATGAAAGACTAGAGATTATTTTCTTGTTTTCTTTAGCTACTCTACAGTATATCCTTATTATTGATACATTTTTACATTTTATTAGTTAAGGTTCAGTCTGTGCAACCAATGATGAAATGTAGTTTTTGCTAAATTTGCAATTCTGATTATCTGATTTTAAAGCACAATTACCAACGTTTAGCCTGGGAGAACAAACACAAAACGTGTTGCAGGCTTTTCAACCAGTAAGCTCCAACGCAAGTACGGGTGAGACAAAACCTGTGCAGTTTGAGAACATCCTATGCCAAAGCTTCTTAGGCTTAGAAGTCTGAAAGACATATTTATTAATAGATGCGGGCAGCAGCCGTTAAGAAGGATATGCTGCAATTCACGGGAATAAGGAATCCTCATTCACCTAAATGTACTATTACTGTCTTGCCGGGCCAGGATCTCCAGTAGTAGTCCATCCTGCCAATAAGTATTAGGAAAGTGGTTGCATCCAAAATTACTTTACTATTTTCTAGAAAAATATGTGGGCTGCGGCTGCTGTTGGAAATGGAGGTACTGTAGCAGATTCTGGCTATATCTGCTGTGTCCCCTTTATGGTCCATTGGGGTGATAGTTAATATATCTGGGATCCCCGAAAACTGGTATTTTCAGGGGGTACTGTCGTTCAGTTGGGAGATATCCCACAAATATTATTTAATAAACAGGCCCCTAAGAGTCTTAGGGGACATATATAAGTGACCCTATTTCCAAATTAGGGGAGTCAAAGTATATATGGGGGATACCAACTATAAATTTTTGTTTAGCCTCAAGGTAAATACCTAAAAGCATTTAAACAATGTAGAGCTTGTCAGTGTGCAATTATCACTGTATGCCAGATAGTAGACATACCATTTATTGCTTCTCCCTTTATCTCTCAAATTAAAATGTCAGAAACCAACCTCACTAGTTTTCTTGCTTATGTTATTATGTTTCATGAAGTAATCCTCCATAGCTTACCTACTACCACTAGGTATGGATATCACATCGCAATGGTTTGCAACCATCAGTGTTTTTGTTGCGATGGTAGTGGTTTACCATTCGATAGTGGCTTTCCGATGTTTGCCGCCATATAATGGTTAACATTTAATGGTGTAGCAATGGTCCTGCCCCAAGTCCCATCACCGGCAGCCATACTGCCATATGCAAAGAGGGCTTTGCTTGCGCATGTGCTCATCATGATTTTTTTTTCTTCTATCGAATTCTTCTGATGTGATGACCAGTTACCATCACATCGAAAGATTCAATGGCGGATGCTAACTATTTGATGGTGGGCTTCAGATGTCCCTTCCTAAGTACCACCAGCCAGGGATACGCAGTGTGCAGGCACAGGTAGCTGTTCATCCCCCTGACAGCAGATGCCAACCGTCCCAGCCTGTTCCTTGTTCGGTTTTGTTTACTACTACTATAAATAAAATGTATTTAAAGTAATCTATTTTACTGTTTTATAAACTGTACACCCAGTTTCTCTAAAGCTTGGCCTTATTCTAGATATTAGAGTAGGGGACTTACCAATGCTCTGTATACCTATATATATACACCTATACATTGGACACGTGTGAGCAGGGCCTTCTTACCGCTTTGCCTGTTATTCTGTTTTTTGCTCACTATTGTAAAGCACAACAGGGTATGTTAGCATTAAATAAGAAGAAATTCATAAATAATAGATACATACCATTGCACTAATTTAGATCATATAACAAGAGCAGAGTATGTATTATGGAAAGAAATTAAGCAGAGCACGCGCTTACCCAGTTCTCATCCGATACAACCTCCAACCCACCAGTTGGTCAGACATTGGTAGAGTGTGTAGGGGTATAGCGAGTGGAGGACTAGGTCCGGCCCTACATTTATGCTGGGCACAACACTGAAGAGGGCGCCATCTGTCTGTAACAGGCTGGTACTCCCAAGGGTAGGAGGAAAGGGAAGGGGTAGCCACCATAATGCCTGCAGGTCCAATGTCACTGACCAGAGTGCAGTGTGGTGCTGTGTTGGGGGGAGGTTTGGAAGCTTATCAGAAGAACCTTCCAGTATTCAGTGACATGGAACAGCCAGTGTGGTAGCAACCCCTTCACTCTTCTTAAGTCCCCTCCCCCTACCCTCTGAGTTTTTTGAATAAGAAGCTGGAGCTCGAATAAGAAGTGAATAAGAAGCTGGCCGAATAAGAAGCCAACTTCAGCATCGTCAAAGAGACGGCGCCCACGAGGTTGTCCAGCAGATCAGAAATTTTCCTCTGTATTATATGGTATCTTTTCAGTAACTGTTGGCTCTGAATTGTCAGTATTCGCTATGCAGCTGCCTCGATAACGGAACAGCAAAATTACTGGCAGTTTTTATGCATAATTGAAATAGTGCAGAGCAGTCGTGCAGATCATTCTATAATAAGAGCGATTCACCATCACTGTCTTCTCTGGCAATCTGAATACAGGATATCTTTTAATGTGAAGCTGGAAACACTTAAGCACAGTTACTGTATTATTACTTTTTTGACGGCTACTTATTTTTGGAGGCCGTTGCAAGAATTATTGTTATACTAATGAAAAAAAAAAACCAACGAAATTCATTAAGAATAATTTTCCTTTAACCTTTCTGTAAAGATAATGAATATTCTGAGTACGGTGGTTTCTCTGGAACCTCGCCAATTGCCACTCAAATACATGTTTATACTTATAGGACAACTCTAGTCAAGGCAAAGTAGGGCACAACTGTACAACCTACTAATATTGCATGATGTCTACTGATAGTAAAATACACATTTTATCACTCTAGCATATACTGTATGCAAAGGTGGAACTATATAGTAACTCCCTACAGCCATTCAGAAATGTGCTAATTTGTCTAACTTCCACAAGAGTAGACCAAAGTTGTTTTAGTTACCATTTAAGTCTATTAGTACAACATATCCAATAGATGTGTCCTTTCTATCTGTGGTACCCAGGAATGTCAGCCAATTACATTAAGCTATACTATAAAGACTATACACCAAGGTATGTTTTACCAATAGATAACATTCATAACTGTGACAATTCGTTATGCACTTTTATCCTTTTCTGTGTATGAACATGTTTATTTGGAATAAACAAGATGGTGCTGACATTGTAATATAAAGCAATAAAAATATTTCCATGTAAAATATATCTTCCCTGTCTGCTGTTTTGTGCGAAATGACCCTTGTTCCTTAAACCATTATACTGGATGCTGACTGAAGGTCTGTCTTTTCATCTAAGATTGGAAAGAAAATAGTTTTAGGTGGTTGGGCACTTTGTTTGTTTTTTAATGCCTACAATTGGATGAATATAAATATATATATATAAATATATATATATATATATATATAAGAAAAAGAAAAAGAATGGAGGGCGCAATCGTGAGTAATAATTCACAGGTACTTTACTGACAATTCTCAACTCACATACATTTCAATATAGGGTAACCGGTGCAATGAAGAAAACCAGTGTAGCATCCGGACTACTAGCACTGGTAAACATCGCCGCTCCTCGGGTTCCACAGTCACTGTAACATCCAGCTCCACGGACTCCACAACGCTGACCTTACACTCCGGTTGATGGGTATCGCGTATTACGTCCTCCTGGCCACGCCCAACGCGTTTCGTCACGGGACTTCGTCAGGGGGTGTGGTTGGCATTACCATCTCTGCTTATTTATACCAAAGCCGCAATATTGCACAGGACTCAATAATCAATTTAACACTAATAATTTAAAACCCACATCACTCTAATAAAGTTATTACACATAACACATCATCAAATATTAATACATACTATAAAATACATACAAGATTTGTTAATTTAAAAACGCACTGAGATAACGACATCTAGAGCAGCAAATACATAATATTATCTTAAATAGCCAATTAATCCTAATAGACCCCTCTATGATCTCTAATAAAATACCCCATATATATATATATATATATATATATATATATATATATGCACAGAGTAAAGGAGAGCACTCACCAATTTTTTAAAAGCTTAACAGGTCATTTATTGGCAGTAGAATTTCACAGGTCAAGTCGACGTTTCGATCATTATCACGATCTTTTTCAAGACATATCTCGCACAATGGAGCAAGGACCCCAGAGCAGCCCTCCTTTACTCTGTGCATATCTACGGATTCATTTTCCTTGGAATGGAGCACCACCTGGATGCCTTTACTTGAATTATTGTGTGCGGATATACATATACATTATATATATATATATACACATATATATATACATATACATACACTGCTCAAAAAAACAGGATTTTGATACCTACCAATAAATCCTTTTCTCCTAGTCCGTAGAAGATGCTGGGGTCCACTTCATGACCATGGGGGTATAGACGGTTCCGCAGGAGCCATGGGCACTCAAGACTTTTCAATGGGTGTGAACTGGCTCCTCCCTCTATGCCCCTCCTCCAGACCTCAGTTATAGGAACTGTGCCCAGGGAGACAGACATTTCGAGGAAAGGATTTACTTTAAACTAGTGGTGAGATACATACCAGCTCACACCTCAACCATGCCGCACAACATGTCATTCAAAAGAACACACGCCAACAGGCATGAACCAATTACAGCAACATGCTGAGACTAATATAACACAACTTGTGTAACCCTAATAACAAAACGGCAGGTAAAGTATGCACTGGGACGGGTGCCCAGCATCCTCTACGGAAACGGATTTACCGGTAGGTATCAAAATCCTGTTTTCTCATACGTCCTAGAGGATGCTGGGGTCCACTTCATGACCATGGGCTTTATACCAAAGCTCCAGTACGGGCGGGAGAGTGCGGATGACCCTGCAGCACGATTGACCGAACTTGAGGTCTCCATCTGCCAAGGTGTCAAACTTGTAGAATTTAGCAAATGTGTTTGACCCCGACCAAGTAGCTCCTCCGCAAAGTTGCAATGCCGAGACCACCCGGACAGCCGCCTAGGATGAGACCACCTTCCTAGTGGAATGGGCCTTCACCGACGTCGGTAACGGCAATCCAGCCGTAGTATGAGCGTGCTGATCGTACTTCTGATCCAACGCGCAATAGTCTGCTTGGAAGCAGGACACCCACTCTTGTTGGGAGCATACAGGACAAACAAAGACTCTGTTTTCCGTATTCGAGCTGTTCTAGCGGCATAAATCTTCAAAGCCCTAACCACATCTAGAGACTTTGACTCAGTGAACGTGTCAGTAACTACTGGCACCACAATAGGTTGGTTTATGTGGAAAGATGAAACCACCTTCGGAAGAAAATGTTGATGAGTCCTCAACTCTGCCCTATCTTCATGGAAGATCAGGTAAGGGCTCTTGTGAGTCAAGGCCCCCAATTCAGACACCCGCCGTGCGGATGCCAATGCCAAAAGCATCACCACTTTTCAAGTGAGAAACTTCAACTCTCTCTCTTGTAGAGGCTCAAACCAATCTGATTGAAGGAACTGCAACACCACGTTAAGGTCCCATGGTGCCACTGGAGGCTGGATGTGCAGAACCCCTCTCACGAAGGTCTGAACCTCTGGAAGAGAGGCCAATAGTTTTTGGAAGAACACTGACAAGGCCGAAATTTGGACCTTGATTGATCCCAATCATAGGCCCACCTCTACACCAGCCTGCAGAAAATGGAGAAAACGTCCCAACTCAAACTCTTCCGTAGGAGCCTTCTTGGATTCACACCAAGACACATATTTTCTCAAAATATGGTGGTAATGTTTCGACGTTACTCCTTTCCTGGCCTGAATAAGGGTGGGGATGACTTCCTTGGGAACACCCTTTCGGGCTAGGATCCGGCGCTCAACAGCCATGCCGTCAAATGTAGCCGCGGTAAGTCTTGATACACGCACAGCCCCTGCTGCAGCAGGTCCTTGCGAAGAGGAAGAGGCCGAGGATCTTCTATGAGCAATTCCTGAAGATCTGGGTACCAAGCCCTCCTTGGCCAGTCTGGAGCAATGAAGATTGCTTGAACTCTTGTTCTTCTTATGATCCTGAGCACTTTTGGGATCAGCGGAAGTGGAGGGAAGACATACACCGACCGAAACACCCACTGGGCCACCAGCGCATCCACTGCTATTGCTTGAGGGTCTCTCGACCTGGAACAATATTTCTGAAGCTTCTTGTTGAGTCGAGATGCCATCATGTGTACTTGAGGAACTCCCAAAAGACTTGTCACCTCTGTGAAGACTTCTTGGTGTAGGCCCCACTCTCCTGGATGGAGATCGTGTCTGCTGAGGAAGTCTGCTTCCCAGTTGCTACTCCCGGAATGAAAATTGCCGACAGAGCCTTTACATGTCTTTCTGCCCAGAGGAGGATCTTTGTCACCTCTGCCATTGCCGCTCTGCTTTTCATTCCGCCCTGCCTCTTTATGTACGCGACTGGATCTGCACGGGGATGATCTTGAAGAAGATGTACCGCTTGTTGAAGGCCGTTGTAAATGGCTCTCAATTCCAGCACATTTATGTGAAGGCAGGCTTCCTGACTTGACCATTTTCCCTGGAATCTTTCTCCCTGAGTGACAGCTCCCCAGCCTCGGAGACTTGCATACGTGGTTACCAGGAGCCAGTCCTGAATCCCGAACCTGCATCCCTCTAGTAGGTGAGAACTGTGTAGCCACCACAGGAGCGAAATCCTGGCTTTTGACTACAGGATTATCTTCCGGTGCATGTGTAGGTGGGATCCCGACCACTTGTTCAACAGGTCCCACTGGAATACCCTGGCATGGAACCTGCCAAACTGTATGGCCTCGTAGGCCGCCACCATCTTCCCCAACAACCAAATGCACTGATGGATCGACACACTCGATGGTTTCAATATCTGTTTTACCATTTTCTGGATTTCCAGGGCCTTTTTCACCAGAAGAAATACTCTCTGAACTTCTGTGTCCAGAATCATCCCGAGAAAAGACAATCTTGTTGTCGGTTCCAACTGTGACTTTGGATAATTTATGATCCATCCGTGTTGTTGGAGTATTGACAGGGAGAGTGTGATGTTTTGTAACAACTGCTCCTTGGATCTCGCCTTTATCAGGAGATCATCTAGATAAGGAATTATATTGACTCCTTTTTGATGCAGTAGAACCATCATCTCCGCCATCACCTTGGGGAATACCCTCGGCGCCGTGGAGAGACCGAAAGGTAACGTCTGGAATTGGTAATGGCAATCCTGAACCGCGAATCTCAGATAAGCCTGGTGAGGAGGATAAATGGGAACATGCAGGTAAGCATCTTTTATGTCTACAAACACCATGTAGTCCCCCTCCTCCAGATTGGAAATCACTGCCCTCAGTGATTCCATTTTGAACTTGAATCGTTTCAAGTAGAGATTCAGATTTTTCAGGTTTAGGATCGGTCTGACTGAGCCGTCCGGCTTCGGAACTACAGGAAGGCTTGAATAAAATCCCTCCCCTTGTTGTGACAAAGGTACCAGGACTATGACCTGATCCTGACATAATTTTTGGATTGCCGCTGTTACTGCTTCCCTTTCTGGAATAGAAGCTGGCAAGGTCGATTTGAAAAATCGGCATGGGGGAACGTCTTGAAACTCCAGCTTGTATCCCTGGGACACTAGTTGCAACACCCAGGGATCCAGGGGGATGCGGTCAATATCCCGCTGGACGGGATCCCGGCGGTCGAAATACCGACGCCGGAATCCCGACCGCTACAATCCCGACATATTCTCCCTCCGTGGGTGTCCACGACACCCATAGAGGGAGAATATAATAGTGTGCCGAGCGAAGCGAGCCCGCAAGGGGCTGCGTTCCGCTCGCCACCCCTGTCGGGATTGTGTGGTCGGTATTTCGACCGCCGGGATCCCGTCCAGCGGGATTTTGTACTGATCCCGATCCAGGCCATACAGAATCCAACCTTGGCTGAACAGTTTGAGACGTGCCCCCATCCGAGCGGCCTCCCGTAAAGGAGCCCCAGCGTCATGCTGAAGATTTGGCAGAAGTAGGGGTAGACTTCTGCTCCTGGGAACCTGAAGCTGCTGTGGACTTCTTTCCCTTTCCCCTTCCCCTACCCGCAAAGAAGAGGGAACCTCTCGTTTTTTTGTATTTATTGGGCCGAAAGGACTGCATGTGCAGGTGATATGTATTTTTTGCCGGTGCAGGCGCAGAGGGCAAAAATGTTGATTTACCTGCGGTAGCCGCCGAGACTAACGCATCCAGTCCATCGCCAAATAAGGCCTCACCTTTATATGGGAGAGCCTCCATATTTTTTGGGGAATCTGCATCCGCGTTCCACTGGCGAATCCACAATGCTCGCCGAGCCGATATTGCCATTGTAGTGGCTTGTGAACTCGAGTCCAATATCTTTCATCGCTTCTAGCATGTATGCGGCAGAGTCTTTGATATTCCCTAACTTAAGGAGTATCTCATCTTTATCAATCGTGTCAATTTCTGATGACATGCTTTCTGACCATTTTTCAATAGCGGGACTCACCCACGCGCAAGCAATTGTGGGCCTGAGCAGCGTACCATTGGCAACATAAATGGATTTCAATGTAGTTTCCATTTTTCGGTCTGCCGGCTCTTTTAGTGAAGCCGTGCCAGTTGCAGGGAGAATTACCTTCTTTGTCAACCTGGACAGTGCACTGTCTAACACAGGGGGTGACTCCCATTTTTTCCTGTCCTCCACTGGGAAAGGATAAGCTATCTGAATTCTCTTGGGAATACGAAATTTATTTTCGAGATTCACCCACATCCCTTCAAAGAGTGTATTAAGCTCGTGGGAAGGAGGGAAAATAAGAATTTACTCACCGGTAATTCTATTTCTCGTAGTCCGTAGTGGATGCTGGGTACTCCGTAAGGACCATGGGGAATAGCGGCTCCGCAGGAGACTGGGCACAACTAAGAAAGATTTAGGACTACCTGGTGTGCACTGGCTCCTCCCTCTATGCCCCTCCTCCAGACCTCAGTTATGAAACTGTGCCCGGAAGAGCCGACACAATAAGGAAAGGATTTTGGAATCCCGGGTAAGACTCATACCAGCCACACCAATCACACCGTACAACTCGTGATACTATACCCAGTTAACAGTATGAATAACAACTGAGCCTCTCAAACAGATGGCTCCAAACAATAACCCTTTAGTTAGGCAATAACTATATACAAGTATTGCAGACAATCCGCACTTGGGATGGGCGCCCAGCATCCACTACGGACTACGAGAAATAGAATTACCGGTGAGTAAATTCTTATTTTCTCTGACGTCCTAGTGGATGCTGGGAACTCCGTAAGGACCATGGGGATTATACCAAAGCTCCCAAAATGGTTTGCGGTCACCTCCTTCCTAGCTTTAGTCAGCGTAGGGATGACTTCCTCCGGAATGCCCTTTTCCTTCAGGATCCGGCGTTCAACCGCCATGCCGTCAAACGCAGCCGCGGTAAGTCTTGGAACAGACAGGGTCCCTGCTGCAGCAGGTCCTGTCTGAGCGGCAGAGGCCATGGGTCCTCTGAGATCATTTCTTGAAGTTCTGGGTACCAAGCTCTTCTTGGCCAATCCAGAACCACAAGTATAGTTCTTACTCCTCTCCTTCTTATTATTCTCAGTACCTTGGGTATGAGAGGCAGAGGAGGGAACACATAAATCGACTGGTACACCCACGGTGTCACTAGAGCGTCCACAGCTATCGCCTGAGGGTCCCTTGACCTGGCGCAATATCTTTTTAGCTTTTTGTTGAGGCGGGACGCCATCATGTCCACCTGTGGCCGTTCCCAGCGATTTACAATCAGCTTGAAGACTTCTGGATGAAGTCCCCACTCTCCCGGGTGGAGGTCGTGCCTGCTGAGGAAGTCTGCTTCCCAGTTGTCCACTCCCGGAATGAACACTGCTGACAGTGCTATCACGTGATTTTCCGCCCATCGGAGAATCCTTGTGGCTTCTGCCATCGCCATCCTGCTTCTTGTGCCGCCCTGTCGGTTTACATGGGCGACCGCCGTGATGTTGTCTGACTGGATCAGCACCGGCTGGTGTTGAAGCAGGGGTCTTGCCTGACTTAGGGCATTGTAAATGGCCCTTAGTTCCAGAATATTTATGTGTAGGGAAGTCTCCTGACTTGTCCATAGTCCTTGGAAGTTTCTTCCCTGTGTGACTGCCCCCCAGCCTCGAAGGCTGGCATCCGTGGTCACCAGGACCCAGTCCTGTATGCCGAATCTGCGGCCCTCTAGAAGATGAGCACTCTGCAGCCACCACAACAGCGACACCCTGGTCCTTGGAGACAGGGTTATCAGCCGATGCATCTGAAGATGCGATCCGGACCACTTGTCCAACAGATCCCACTGAAAGATCCTTGCATGGAACCTTCCGAAAGGAATTGCTTCGTAAGAAGCCACCATCTTTCCCAGGACTCGCGTGCAATGGTGCACCGACACCTGTTTTGGTTTTAGGAGGTCTCTGACTAGAGATGACAACTCCTTGGCCTTCTCCTCCGGGAGAAACACTTTTTTCTGTTCCGTGTCCAGAACCATCCCCAGGAACAGTAGACGCGTTGTAGGAACCAGCTGCGACTTTGGAAAATTCAGGATCCAGCCGTGCTGTTGTAGCACTTCCCGAGCAAGTGCTACTCCGATCAACAACTGTTCCCTGGACCTCGCCTTTATAAGGAGATCGTCCAAGTGCGGGATAATTAAAACTCCCTTTTTTCGAAGGAGTATCATCATTGGTAATACCAAATCTGAGGTACTCCTGGTGAGGAGGGTAAATGGGGACATGCAGGTAAGCATCCTTGATGTCCAGTGATACCATGTAATCCCCCTCGTCCAGGCTTGCAATCACCGCCCTGAGTGATTCCATCTCGAACTTGAACCTTCTTATATAAGTGTTCAAGGATTTTAAATTTAAAATGGGTCTCACCGAACCATCCGGTTTCGGTACCACAAACATTGTGGAATAGTAACCCCGTCCTTGTTGAAGGAGGGGTACCTTGATTATCACCTGCTGAGAAAACAGCTTGTGAATCGCTTCCAGCACTGCCTTCCTGTCCGGGGGAGCTGTCGGCAAGGCAGATTTGAGGAAACGGCGAGGGGGAGACGTCTCGAATTCCAGCTTGTACCCCTGAGATACTACTTGTAGAATCCAGGGATCCACCCGTGAGCGAGCCCACTGGTCGCTGAAGTTCTTGAGACGGGCCCCCACCGTATCTGGCTCCGCCTGTGGAGCCCCAGCGTCATGCGGTGGACTTAGAGGAAGCAGGGGAGGACTTTTGTTCCTGGGAACTGGCTGTATGTTGCAGTTTTTTCCCTCTACCCCTGCCTCTGGGCAGAAAGGACGCGCCTCTAACCCGCTTGCCTTTCTGGGGCCGAAAGGACTGTACCTGATAATACGGTGCTTTCTTTGGCTGTGAGGGAACATAGGGTAAAAATGCTGACTTCCCAACTGTCGCTGTGGAAACGAGGTCCGAGAGACCATCCCCAAACAACTCCTCACCCTTGTAAGGCAAAAACTTCCATGTGCCTTTTAGAATCTGCATATCCTGTCCACTGCCGAGTCCACAATCCTCTCCTGGCAGAAATGGACATTGCGTTTATTTTAGATGCCAGCCGGCAAATATCCCTCTGTGCATCTCTCATGTATAAGACAGCGTCTTTAATATGCTCTACGGTTAGCAATATAGTGTCCCTATCTAGGGTATCAATGTTTTCCGACAGGGAATCTGACCACTGCACATCCATGCTAAAGCAATAGCCGGTCTCAGTATAATTCCCGAGTGTGTATATACAGACTTCAGGATAGCCTCCTGCTTTCTATCCGCAGGTTCCTTTAGGGCGGCCGTGTCCGGAGACGGTAGTGCCACCTTCTTAGACAGACGTGTGAGCGCTTTATCCACCCTAGGGGATGTCTCCCAACGTGACCTGTACTCTGGCGGGAAAGGGTACGCCATTAGTAACTTTTTTGAAATTACCAGTTTCTTATCGGGGGAAGCCCACGCTTCTTCACACACTTCATTTAATTCATCAGATGGGGGAAACACCACTGGTAGCTTTTTCTCCCCAAACATAATACCCTTTTTTGTGGTACCTGGGGTAATATCAGAAATGTGCAACACATTTTTCATTGCCGTAATCATATAACGAATGGCTCTATTGGAATGTACACTAGTCTCATCGTCGTCGACACTGGAGTCAGTATCCGTGTCGACATCTGTGTCTGCCATTTGAGGTAGTGGGCGTTTTAGAGCCCCTGATGGCTTTTGAGACGCCTGGGCAGGCACGGGCTGAGCAGCCGGCTGTCCCACATCTGCTATGTCGTCAAACCTTTTATGTAAGGAGTTGACACTGTCGCGTAATTCCTTCCACATGTCCATCCATTCAAGTGTCGACCCCGCAGGGGGTGACATCACATTTATCGGCACCTGCTCCGCCTCCACATAAGCCTCCTCATCAAACATGTCGACACAGCCGTACCGACACACCGCACACACACAGGGAATGCTCTGACTGAGGACAGGACCCCACAAAGTCCTTTGGGGAGACAGAGAGAGAGTATGCCAGCACACACCAGAGCGCTATATAATACAGGGATACCCACTACACACAGTGATTTTTCCCCTATAGCTGCTATAATACACAATTTGCGCCTAAATTTAGTGCCCCCCCTCTCGTTTTTACCCTATTGAGCCTGGAAACTGCAGGGGAGAGCCTGGGGAGCGTCCTTCCAGCGGAGCTGTGAGAGGAAATGGCGCCAGTGTGCTGAGGGAGATAGCCCCGCCCCCTTCACGGCGGACTTCTCCCACTTTTTTCAGGATATTTTTGGCAGGGGATTTTACACATATATAGGGGTAAATTTACTAAGCTCCCGATTTTGACCGAGATGCCGTTTTTTCATCAAAGTGTCATCTCGGTAATTTACTAAGCAATAATCACGGCAGTGATGAGGGCATTCGTAATTTTTTGCAAGTCCAAGAAAAAAATTCCGAATGAATACACCATCGGTCAAAACGCGGCTGTTTAAGTATGAATCTCGGTAATTTACTAAGAAGTGCAAAGCAAAAAAAAAACAAACACTGCCGTGAAAAATTACAACTCGTAAAAAAGTGCAAAAAAAAAACAGACCTGCTTTTTTTTTCCGTGATTGGATAGGCATGCAGGGATCCATGAGATCCGTGCATGTATATCAGTGGGAAGGGGTGGGAAAGTTGTTATTTTATTAAAAAAAATTGCGTGGGGTCCCCCCTCCTAAGCATAACCAGCCTCGGCACACGGCAGTGTTACAATGTAGCGCCTATGCGCTCCATTGTAACCAATGCTGGGAACTTTCTGCTCAGCGGTGACGTCACTTTAGGTCAACCGCAGGGCAGAAAGTTCCCACCATTGGGCTTCACCCCTGGCCCTTGGGTGGCTGGGGGGGGGGACCCCTTGATTGAAGGGGTCCCCACTCCCCCAGGGTACCCCGGCCAGGGGTGACTAGTTGGATTTTTGATGCCACGGCCGCAGGGCACTATATCAAAGTGACCCCCGGCTGTGGCATTATCTGTCCAGCTAGTGGAGCCCGGTGCTGGTTTTATAAATACGGGGGACCCTACTCTTTTTGTCCCCCGTATTTTTGGAACCAGGACCAGGCGCAGAGCCCGATGCTGGTTGCTTAAATATGGGGGAACCCCTGTCATTTTTCCCCCCATATTTCTGCAACCAGGATCGGCTCAAAGAGCCCGAGGCTGGTTATGCTTAGGAGGGGGGACCCCACGCAATTTTTTTTAAGGATTTTACAGTGTTTAATTAAAAAAAAAAAAAAAAAAATGAACCCCAGCACGGATCACACAGATCCGGCCGAGATTCATTGTAAAAAAGTCGGCAGTGTTTTGCTAATCACTGCCGTAAAAAACTGAAAAAAAAAAACGAATGACATCGACATCGGAAAACCCGAAAAGGCAAAATACGGCAGCTTAGTAAATCCATCGTAACAAATTCAAAAAGTTGCAGTTTTACACTTTCGATGTCATTCGTGATTATTCTCCCACCAAATCGGGAGACTTACGAATCTTAGTAAATTTACCCCATAGTCTTCCTCACTATATTATGTGTTTTTTTTTCCAAGCTAAGGTATTTATATTGCAGCCCAGGGCGCCCCCCCCCCAGCGCCCTGCACCCATCAGTGACCGGAGTGTGAGGTGTGCATGGGGAGCAATGGCGCACAGCTGCAGTGCTGTGCGCTACCTTAATGAAGACCGGAGTGTTCAGCCGCCGATTTTCTGGACGTTCTTCTTGCTTCTGGCTCTGCAAGGGGGACGGCGGCGCGGCTCCGGGACCGGACGACCGAGGCTGGGCCTGTGTTCGATCCCTCTGGAGCTAATGGTGTCCAGTAGCCTAAGAAGCCCAAGCTAGCTGCAAGCAGGTAGGTTCGCTTCTTCTCCCCTCAGTCCCTCGAAGCAGTGAGTCTGTTGCCAGCAGATCTCACTGAAAATAAAAAACCTAAATATACTTTCTTTCTAAGAGCTCAGGAGAGCCCCTAGTGTGCAACCAGCTCGGCCGGGCACAAAATTCTAACTGAGGTCTGGAGGAGGGGCATAGAGTGAGGAGCCAGTGCACACCAGGTAGTCCTAAATCTTTCTTAGTTGTGCCCAGTCTCCTGCGGAGACGCTATTCCCCATGGTCCTTACGGAGTTCCCAGCATCCACTAGGACGTCAGAGAAAGTGACCTTAGATTTTTCTTTATAGAAATAAGCCTTCTCATGAGGTACATGAGTGGCTTCCGTGACTTCCAGAACTTCCCTTATAGCCACAATCATATATTGTATATTTTTTGCCAATTTATGATCTATTTCTCTGGAGTCACTATCGTCGACACAAGAATCAGTGTCCGTGTCGCTATCAGTATTCACAATATTCGCAAATGGTCTCTTATCTGACCCAGAGGGGTCGCCTGCGGATGGAAGAAGAGCCCTGAAAAATCACATCCTCCACAGATTTTCTCCAGCACTCAGCATGAGATTCAGACTTATCTAATCTCCTATTGATATGATGCATACTATCACGTATTTCTTTCACCCATGCAGGCTATTGGTGTGCCGGCAGCGCCACCACATTACACTTCTGTGTCCCTAAAATGGTTTCCTCCGGGGAGGAACTCCCTGCCTCTGACATGTCTTACACATATGTACAACACACACACATACACACACGGGGACTTATAGGGGACAGACCCACAGTAAAATCTGTCAGAGGGACACAGTTTAGGAGCAGCCAGTTCACAACAACAGCGACAGTATCTAATGCCTGTGAACACAGAATGCCCACTGACATGCAGCGCTTTTTACACAGTAAAACACACTTGTAAAGCACCAAATTCGCTTGTGCCCCTTCCTGTTTTGCACCGTGATACTTGTAGTTAGAAGTGAAGGAGGACCAGCGATGAGGACAGAGAACATGGCACTGAGCAGTGTGCTGGCTGTCTGAGGAAGAAGCTCCGCCCTTTTTACCTCAGAAACTTTTCAAAATATTTATACTGGCCGGGGTAGGACTGTGCCTGGGCATCTTATGCCCTCTTTTTGCCAGTTTATAGAGGTGTTTTTGCTGCCCAGGGTGCCCCCCCCCCCACCGCGCCCTGCATCCTTCAGTGCCTGTGTGTGTGGGCAGCCGCGCTGTACCTCAGCCGTCACTTTTCTTGATAGAAGCTCTGTCTTCTTCTACTCACCTGTCTTCTGACTTCTGGCTCTGTGAGGGGGGTGATGGCGTGCTGTGGGAGTGAGCCAGTACACACCCATTGAAAAGTCTTAAGAGTGCCCATGGCTCCTGCGGAACCGTCTATACCCCCATGGTCATGAAGTGGAGCCCAGCATCCTCTAGGACGTATGAGAAAATAAAGGGAACACTTAAACAACACAATGTAACTCCAAGTCAATCACACTTCTGTGAAATCAAACTGTCCACTTAGGAAGAAACACTGATTGACAATCAATTTCACATGCTGTTGTGCAAATGGAATAGACAACAGGTGCGAATTATAGGCAATTAGCAAGACACCCCCAATAAAGGAGTTGTTCTACAGGTGGTGACCACAGACAACTTCTCAGTTCCTATGCTTTCTGGCTGATGTTTTGGTCACTTATGAAAGCTAGCTGTGCTTTCACTCTAGTGGTAGCATGAGACAGAGTCTACAACCCACACAAGTGGCTCAGGTAGTGCAGCTCATCCAGGATGGCACATCAATGCGAGCTGTGGCAAGAAGGTTTGCTGTGCCTGTCAGCGTAGTGTCCAGAGCATGGAGGCGCTACCAGGAGACAGGCCAGTATATCAGGAGACGTGGAGGAGGCCGTAGGAGGGAAACAACACAGCAGCAGGACCGCTACCTCTGCCTTTGTGCAAGGAGGAACAGGAGGAGCACTGCCAGAGCCCTGCAAAATGACCTCCAGCAAGCCACAAATGTGCATGTGTCTACTCAAACGATCAGAAACAGACTCCATGAGGGTGGTATGAGGGCCCAACGTCCACAGGTGGGGGTTGTGCTTACAGCCCAACACCGTGCAGGACGTTTGGCATTTGCCAGAGAACACCGAGATTGGCAAATTCGCCACTGGCGCCCTGTGCTCTTCACAGATGAAAGCAGGTTCTCACTGAGCACATGTGACAGACGTGACAGAGTCTGGAGACGCCAAGGAGAACGTTCTGCTGCCTGCAACATCCTCCAGCATGACCGGTTTGGCAGTGGGTCAGTAATGGTGTTTGATGGCATTTCTTTGGGGGGCCGCACAGGCCTCCATGTGCTCACCAGAGGTTGCCTGACTGCCATTAGGTACCGAGATGAGATCCTCAGACCCCTTGTGAGACCATATGCTGGTGCGGTTGGCCCTGGGTTCCTCCTAATGCAAGACAATGCTAGACCTCATGTGGCTGGAGTGTGTCAGCAGTTCCTGCAAGACGAAGACATTGATGCTATGGACTGGCCCGCCCGTTCCCCAGACCTGAATCCAATTGAGCACATCTGGGACATCATGTCTCGCTCCATCCACCAACGCCACGTTGCACCAGAGACTGTCCAGGAGTTGGCAGATGCTTTAGTCCAGGTCTGGGAGGAGATCCCTCAGGAGACCATCCGCCACCTCATCAGGAGCATGCCCAGGCGTTGTAGGGAGGTCATACAGGCACGTGGAGGCCACACACACTACTTAGCCTCATTTTGACTTGTTTTAAGGACATTACATCAAAGTTGGATCAGCCTGTAGTGTGTTTTTCCACTTAAATTTTGAGTGCGACTCCAAATCCAGACCTCCATGGGTTAATAAATTTGATTTCCATTGATCATTTTTGTGTGATTTTGTTGTCAGCACATTCAACTATGTAAAGAACAAAGTATTTAATAAGAATATTTCATTCATTCAGATCTAGGATGTGTTATTTTAGTGTTCCCTTTATTTTTTTGAGCAGTGTATATATATGTATTTATTATTTTACAAATAATGATAAAAAGAAAAGGTATGCAAGTACACTCACACATCTTATTCTACCTACTTGTCTCATGTGTAAGTGTCCCACATGAGATAACATAAATATTCTCTTATTCCTAAAGGACTCCTCAACACACATCTATTCATTATTACAAAATGTCAACAGAGTAAAGCCCAGTCTAAAAAATAAGCCTGTAAAAAATTCACTTTCATACCCCTGGCAGTAAATATGCTATTGTCAGTTAAGCGTACAAAGAGATCCATGTACTATGACTGCAGCTACGGCAATATTTGTGCATTCTTTCCATGTCCTGCAATGTGCTGAATTGGAAGTCACTTTTTCTTGTTTTGTTCGAAATGTTTTTGTTTATGTACTTAGTAAGGCCCACAGCGGTATATTACGGTGCCATATAAATAAAAAATTATCCAAACTCCAAGCAAAAAAAGCGCTAAGCTTCAATGTGTGTCAGCTGTCCCAACTCAAATTGCAAAAATGCTTTATCAGTTCATTAATACTCCTCTCCTTATTAAGGACTGCCGCTCTCAAGTTATTGGTTGTTGGTTCCCAATATATTTATTGTGACAAGAAAGAACTAAATTTACTAACAACTGGTAAAAAAAAACAAGGAAAAAAAAAAAAAACAACAAGAGAAGAGGAATGACCATCATGCCTACTTACAAGGTTCTTCATGAACGGAGAATACTTCTCAGTCCAATTGTAGAATGTGACTTGACACCCTCTGGTACAGGAAGTCTATTTATTGCCTGCTGACCACCATGGCAGTTCTTGCCTTACTACCATTTTCAATCTTTTGATTTGGTCTGTCACTCTTGTTCCAGCTTGACGAAAACATTAGAGTACACATCTGGTTAAAATTAACCTTAGCACTACCATCACACTATACCTTATGCTTGAATCTTTACATGCTTCTGCAGCTACCCAGGTCCTTTGTCTACCAGTTAACCGACGTGGTCACATGAAATGCAAGTGCAGCCACACGGGCTGTCAATAACACAACTGCACTGCATGGAGGTGTGTGATATCACCACTAGAGGGATGGGGGCTAATGTCATTGGGTATCTATAGCCATTGAGAATTTTACTTCCACTGGGGGCATATGGGTACAAAACTTCCCCTCTGCACATTTTTTCAATAAAATTTTAATACCTTTTTTTTAAATTATGTTTTTGATTACATTTAAGAAAGAAAAATTCCCTGACCAATTTTTGAGGAAAAATATTAGCCAATTAAGTGGTTAAAATGAACACTTCTTGCTTGAATTTGTTTTCTTTCTGGAGTAAGAAAAGTCTTCCCTATTCTTGTGTCTAGTTACACCGCTAGAAATATTGCTCTCTCTGATGAAACTAGACAGCACTGCTTTGTTTCCTATCCATGTTGTTTTAACACATGCCGTAGTATTACTGTAACTTGTGTTGACTGAGGCCTCCTTGGATGCTGCAGCAATGTGTATCTAGGTCAGTGTTTCCCAACCTCAATACTCAAAGCACACTAACAGTCCAGATTTTAGTGCTATGCATGCTTGAGCACAGATAGTTAAACCAAAATAACAGGTTCTAATTGAGCCACCTGTGCTATCCTTAAAACCTGGACTGTTTGTGTACCTCGAGGACCATGGTTTGGAATCCCTGGTCTAAGGATAACCTACATTTCTCAATTTTGTCACACATACTTTTCTAAATGTTCTTGAGGATTCTGGTAGACCAATGAGATATATTTGAAATAAATATAGCTATTGGTGCTTGAAGCTATGCATCCTTCAGCTATACTGCTGTTAAGAAGTATCCTACCTCCATAGCCTCCAACATCAATCTCATTCATTCAGTCTTAAGTCTCCTTGCATGACAATGTTGATTGAACTTCCTGATAAAACACTGCCCCTCCAGTGTTCTTTTCCACAATATAATAGTTATGGTAGACTTACCATTGATGACTCTATTTCTCCTAAGTCCACAGTATCCACAGGATAAACATTTAGATATGAGGTACCGACAGCGGACTGGCACCAACGATCAAAGCTTTCGGCCTTCCAGAATGCAACGTGCCAGTCCCCTATATCCCCACCTCACGGCTCAAGCAATTCAGTTGTTTGCCAAAGATCAAGGCCAGAGCATCATAGAGAGCCCTAATCAGGCGAGAAGAACACACATGCACACCCTTCCATACAAGAAGGAAGAGGTTAGTAGGTGAAAGGATCCTCAAATCAGGTGCGTCAGGGTGGGATCCCTGTGGATACTGTGGACTTAGGAGAAATAGAGTCATCAATGGTAAGTCTACAATAACTAATATTTCTCCTGCAGGGTCCACAGGTTATCCACAGGATAAACATTGGGTCCCAAAGCAAATTTAGTGGTAGCGACGCTCCTGATTGGACAGGAGAATCCTTCGCCCAAATTCAGCGTCCTGAGAGGCAAAGGTATCAAAAGGCATAATGTCTAATGAATGTGTTAATGGAAGAACGTGTGGCTGCCTTACATATCTGTTCAGCTGAAGCACCATGTTGTGCTGCCCATGACGGACATACCTTACGAGTAGAGTGAGAAGACATTAGCTGGAATAGGGAGATCAGCTTGAGAATATGCTTCTGAAATCGACATCCCTAAGCCATCTTGCTAGTGTCTGCTTGTCAGCAGGCCATCCTCTCTTTTGAAATCCGTAGAGAACAAATAGAGTGTCTATCTTTCTGATGGCACTGGTACGATCGCCGTAGATCCTTAAGAAACGGACTACGTCCCATGATGCATCTCCCGCAGAAAGGTCCGGCCCTTGGAAGGCCGGGACAACAATTTCTTCGTTAAGGTGGAATTTAGACACCACCTTAGGAAGGTGGATTTGGTTCGAAGAACCGCTCTATCTGGATGCAAAATCAGAAAAGGAGGGCGACAAAATAATGCTCCTACATCTGAAACTCTTCTAGCTGAAGCACTAGCCAGTAGAAAGAGAGCTTTAGCTGTAAACCATTTAAGATCCACTTGCTTTAGTGGTTCAAATGGAGCAACTTGAAGCACCTTTAGGACTAAACTTAAATCCCAAGGCACTCCAGGAGAAACAAAGGGAGATTGTATGTGAAGCATTCCCTGGAACAAAGGCCCTCATTCCGAGTTGATCGCTAGCTGCCGTTGTTCGCAGCACAGCGATCAGGCTAAAATTCAGCACTTCTGCGCATGCGTATGGTGCGCATTGCGCACGCGCGACATACTTTCACAAAAGCAGATGCAGTTTTACACGAGCTCTAGCGACGCTTTTCAGTCGCACTGCTGGCCGCAGAGTGATTGACAGGAAGTGGGTGTTTCTGGGTGGTAACTGACCGTTTTCGGGGAGTGTGTGTAAAAACGCAGGCGTGGCAGATAAAAACGCAGGAGTGGCTGGGGAAACATAGGCGTGGCTGGCTGAACGCAGGGCGTGTTTCTGACGTCAAAACAGGAACTAAACAGACTGAAGTGATCGCTAGCTAGGAGTGAGTCTCAAGCTACTCAGAAACTGCACAATCTGTTTTTGTAGCAGTGCTGCGATCCTTTCGTTCGCACTGCTGCTAAGCTAAGATACACTCCTAGAGGGTGGCGGCTTAGCGTTTGCACTGCTGCTAAAAGCAGCTAGCGAGCAAGCGATCAACTCGGAATGAGGGCCAAAGTGTGAACATCCTGTAGGTTAGCAATTTTCTATTGGAACCATACAGTCAATGCTGACACTTGCACTCTCAAGGAAGCCACCCGTAGACCTTTGTCCATTCCTGCGTGAAGGAATGCTAGGACTCTGGAAACTCTGAAAGACCTAGTGTCAAATTTCCGGTCACTGCACCATTGAATATAAGCTTGCCATATTCGGTGATAACTGCGAGCTGATGATGGTTTCCTTGCTCTGAGTATTGTTTGAATGAGCTGTTGTGAGAATCCTCTTGCTTTCAGAATGGAAGTCTCAAGAGCCACGCTGTCAAAGACAGTCAATCCAGGTGCTTGTAATAGCAAGGACCCTGTGACAGTAGATCTGGACATTGAGGGAGTACAAATGGAGCATCCATTGACAGCCTCTGCAGATCTGTGTACCAATGCCTTCTGTGCCAAGCCGGAGCTATTAGTATCACGGCGCCCTTTTCTTGTTTTACCTTTTGCATCACCCTGGGCAACAGGGGATCAATGGAAACCCATAGGCCAGACGAAATTCCCATTCTCAATGACAGGGCATCCACAAAAGGTCGCTCTGGGATCCTTTGTTTTTGACCCGTACGTGGGAACTTTGTTGTTCTGACAGGACACCATGGATCTATCTCCGGTAACCCCCACTTGTCTATCAGAGTCTGAAAGACCTCGGGGTGTAAAGCCCATTCGTTTGCACGAATGGCGCGTCAACTGAGGAAATCCGCGTCCCAGTTTAGGACTCCTGGAATAAACACTGCGGACAAGGCTGGATGATGAAGTTCTGCTCACCTTATCAGGTGGCTTACCTCCTTCATTGCTTTTTCGCTGCGAGTTCCTCCTCGATGATTGAGGTACGCTACTGCTGTTGCATTGTCCGAGCAAATTTGAACTGGTTTCCCCTGAAGAATGTCCTTTGCCTGAAGGAGTGCTATAGAAATGGCCCTAAGTTCCAATATATTTATTGGCAGGCAACTTTCTTCTTTGGTCCGCTGGCCTTGGAAGCAACCTCTTCCTGACACTGCTCCCCAGCCCTGAAGACTGGCATCTGTTGTCAGAATTTCCCAATCTGATATCCAAAATGGTCTCCCTTTGTCCAGATGGGATGTCTGCAGCCACCAGGCTAATGACCTTCTTACTCCAGAGGAAGGACCATAGTCTGCGTTTTAATTATTGCCTGATGAAAACCATTCCATTTGGAAAGGATCTCCACCATGTCGAATGTCGACACCATCAATACCATCACATGCATTGCTGAGTGAATGGATACCCTTTGACTGTGCAGCAGCTCCTGAATCCTTGACTAATATTTTGGATATTTTGTTTTTTTAGGTAAAATTACTCTCTGAAGACCCGAATCCAACACAGCTCCCAAGTGAGTCATCCGTTGTGACAGTACCAGGGACGACTGTGCCCAATTTTTGAGCCAACCGTGTCTCTGCAAACAAGCTATTGTCTGTTGCAGATGACACTGAAGCAATTCCTGAGATTATGTCAGGATTAATAAATCATAGAGGTATGAAAAAATCCTTATAATCTGGGACGGAGATAAACTTCCATTACCACCATAATCTTGGTGAATACTGTGGGAGTTGTGGCCAGTTCAAATGGAAGGGCCTGAAACCGAAAATGTTGCTGGAGGATAGCAAACCTGAGATGCACTGATGGGACAGTGCTAAAGGAGCATGTAGGTAAGCATCCTGGATATCCAGGGATAACATAAAATCCTCCGGCTCCATGGCCAAAATAATGGAACGTAAAGTCTCCATATGAAACCGAGGCATCCTAATGTACTTCCATTTAAACCTGTGCCTGCCTTGGATTATTCAGGAGGCGTTGGTGAAAACTAAAACAGTTTGCACATAATCCATTTTGAACCAGATCCTGAGAGGTTAACCCAGCTTTGCCAGACAAACATGAAATGAGTGTTGGTGCTGTTGTGTAGAGTGTATTCTGCTCACACTTGCCTCTCTTAGACATGATAAACAAAATCACACACCTGTACAGTGTTAACTACACAATTTGTGACTGAAATCACTTTAAAACTTGTTAAAGTGACATACAATCCAATCCCTCCCTGCTTTGCACCAGCATTGTGGATCGGAATACACAAAAACTGACAGAAAATAGTAAAGTCAGCAATCACACTAGCAATCAGGCACAGGTTATACATTAGTATAATAATATGAGCACATATTCAACTACAGATACATTTCAAGTATGAAGGAGAAACATATTACTGCATTACCTTATATAGGACTTTAAACATATTCAGTTGCACACAGAAAGAAACAACAGCAATAGTTTACAGACTCATATGCATCAGGCACTTATCCAACTATTCGTACTCAATGGTAGATGGAGACTTAGTGCTGTATCACCCAGCTCAGGAGAGTGGGATACAGGGAGATTTCACCCCCACTTCCAGGATCAATCAAAATGTTAGTGAACGCTGAGTGGATCTAGATGCTATTAGTGTACACAACCGCCCCGTGAACCTACAGTGAACACAGATGCTCAAGTGAACACCGACACATCTGTCATACAGCCGCCTATGCTGCGACTGGGTCCTTTTAGATACACAGCATCTTAGACGGAAGCGGAAAATCAGTTCATGGTGGGAAACTGGTCATGAACAGGGGAGAGGGGCAACCAGGGAGCGTCTTGCGCCCCACTGCTGACATCAACCCCAGGGATAGCGGCCTCATACTGCTCCTGGTGCCTATGATCCCTGATGCCTAGCGGTGGTGCACCCGAGGTGGCAGCAGAGTCAGCGACTGTTCGGTAGTCTCCATTCCGAAACCGTGCGCTGTGTCTCGCGTTTCCCCTGCTAAGTGGAACCGATGCCTTACCTTCTCCCCGTGCTCCAGCCACAGCCTGGTAACGTCTGCTGGTACATCCTACACAGATGCCCGCTGAAACAGCACTGTACACGTGGGTAAGCATTGTCGCGACCCAATGGGGAGATGTTGGAGCGACTCTTTCTAAGGTACGTTTAAGACGCTTTTTTAGAAAGATCCCTCAAAAAAAAAAAAAAGAATAAGACTATAAAAATAAAATAATAAAAAGTTTATGGCTGCTAAAAACCAACAGCCCACTGACCATGGTCCGGCTCCTGCCGCACCAAACAAAATACTGAATTGCCTGAGCCAGAAAATGGGGATATAGGGGACTGGCCCGTTGCATTCTGTGAGGCTGAAAGCTTTCACCGTTGGTGCCAATCCGCTGTCGCTACCTCATATCCCAATGTTTATCCTGTGGATAACCTGTGGACCCTGCAGGAGAAAATAGGATTTTAATAACCTACCGGTAAATCCTTTTCTCGTAGTCCGTAGAGGATAATGGGGTCCTCATTAGTACCATGGGGTATAGACGGGTCAACTAGGAGCCATGGGCACTTTAAAAAATTTATAGTGTGGGCTGGCTCCTCCCTCCATGCTCCACCTACCAGACTCAGTCTAGAAACTGTGCCTGAGGAGACGGACATACTTCGAGAGAAGGATTTAACTGAACAGTGGTGATATTCGAACCAGCACACACAACAAGAGAAAAGCCAAGCTAACCCAACTTGAATAGGAACAGCAACGGCTGAACCAACAACAAAAATGAACCAAGTAACAGTGCAGAAACAAAGCATCGGGTGGGCGCCCAGTATCCTCTACGGACTACTAGAAAAGGATTTAACGGTAGGTAATTAAAATCCTATTTTCTGTTACGTCCTAGAGGATACTGGGGTCCACATTAGTACCATGGGGATGTACCAAAGCTTCCAAACCGCGTGTCTTTCTGTCCAGAGGAAAATCTTTTATACCTCTGACATTGCTGCTCTGCTCTTTGTTCCGCCCCGTCGGTTTATGTATGTTACTGCCATTGTCCGACTGAACCTGGATGGCTTGATCTTGAAGAAGATGCAATGCCTGTAGAAGTGCGCTGTATATGGCCCTTAGTTCCAGAATGTTGATTGGAAGAATGGCTTCCTGACTTGACCATTTTCCTTGGAACTGTTCCCCTTGGGTGACTGCTCCCCAACCTCTGAGGCTTGCGTCCGTGGTTAGCAGAATCCAACTTTGAATCCCGAACCTTCAACCCTCGGTCAGGTGAGAAGTCTGAAGCCACCACAGAAGAGAGATCCTGGCTTTGGCGACAGACGTATCGTTTGGTGCATGTGAAGATGCGATCCAGACCATTTGTCCAGCAGATCCAGCTGGAAGGGACTCGCATGAAACCTTCCGTATTGCAGAGCCTCGTAAGAGGCAACCATCTTCCCCAGAAGGCGAATGCATAGATGCACCGATATCCGGGCTGGTTTCAGAACTTCCCGCACCATCGATTGGATTACCAATGCCTTTTCCAACGGAAGGAACACTTTCTGTTCCTCCGTATCCAGTATCATCCCCAGGAATCCGTGTTGGTTCCAAGTGGGATTTCTCTGGCTGGGTCCACAGGATTATCCACAGGATAACATTGGGATATGGTTGAGAGACAGCAGAAATGGCACCAACACGGTCACGAGCTTTCTGGCCTCCCAGGATGCATCGAGGCTTCACCATATAGTCCCGCCCACTGACTCAGTCAAATCAGTTTTTTGCTTGGTGCGGCAGGAAGCCGCATGGTCACAGGGCTGCTGTGAATAAAGCAGCCTGAAGCTTTTATTATGTTATTTTTATAGACTTACTATGTTTTTTGAGCGACTTTTCTTAACAGCGTCTTAAACGCATACTGGAAAGAGTCGCCCCAACAACTACCCACCGGGTCGCAACAACGCTTACCCTAGCGGCACAGTCCTGTCTCGACGGGCATCTGTGTCGGATGTTCTAGCAGACGTAACCAGGCTGTGGCCAGAGCATGGGGGGAAGGTAAGTCTATGGATTTCCTCTTACTAGAGGGGTCCGGACACAGCTACACTGTATTGATGGAGACTACAAACAGTGTGTTGATGCGCCGAACATCTCGAGTGTGACAGCGCTACGCTCTAGGGATCATAGGCGCCAGGACTAGGTAGAGGCCGCGATCCTTAGAGTTTAAGTCAACAGGGGGATTCAGACGCTCTCCTGGCCGCCCCTCCTCCGAGTTCATGACCAGTTTCCGCGCGTCTCCCGTCCATGAACTAAATGACCACACTTCCGTCTCAGACACTACCATGAGGGTACTTGGTCACAGCTTAGATGCTGCGGTTGTGTACACTAGAGATCCTGCCTAGACCGAGTCGCAGGCCTTAGTGTCTGCATACACGTAGAAGTCGCTGAGCGTCCGTGTCCGTCAGTGAGCGACTGTGTCCATTATCAGTTATCAGGAGCGGTAGTGTACATCAGTAGCGTCTGAATCCACTCAGCGTCTTGTGAGCGTATTTGCTTGGATATGGAAGTGTGGTGCGTCTCCCTGTATCCTGCTCTATGGAGGTAGGGTATACAGTACTAAAAATTCTCTCTACTTGTTAGTTTGAATTGTTAATTTTTAGTACATATTGCTTATGAGATCTGTATAATTACTGTTGTTTCTGCATGTGATGTTTGAAAAAAACAGTTAAAAACAGAAGTACAATTTTCCTACTTACTTGTAAGTTGTTATGGGGGTTGTATTCTCATATGACAATGTTTAATGGCCCTCATTCCGAGTTGTTCGCTCGGTATTTTTCATCGCATCGCAGTGAGAATTCTCTTAGTGCGCATGCGTAATGTTCGCACTGCGCATGCGCCAAGTAACTTTACTATGAAGAAAGTAATTTTACTCACGGCTTTTTCATCGCTCCGGCGATCGCATTGTGATTGACAGGAAATGGGTGTTACTGGGCGGATGTATGGCGTTTTATGGGCGTGTGGCTGAAAACGCTACCGTTTCCGGAAAAAACGCAGGCGTGTCTGGAGAAACGGTGGGAGTGCTTGGCCGAACGCTGGGTGTGTTTCTGACGTCAGCCGGGACCGAAAAGCACTGAACTGATCGCACAGGCAGAGTAAGTCTGGAGTTACTCAGAAACTGCTAACTCGTTTTTGA
Organism: Pseudophryne corroboree; assembly: GCF_028390025.1. Lineage (NCBI taxonomy): Eukaryota > Metazoa > Chordata > Amphibia > Anura > Myobatrachidae > Pseudophryne > Pseudophryne corroboree. The sequence goes on from NC_086447.1 coordinate 717,858,925, forward strand.
TCGCAAAAATGCGCATACATCGGTCGCACATTTAAGAAGCTAAGATTCACTCCCAGTAGGCGGCGGCTTAGCGTGTGTAACTCTGCTACATTCGCCTTGCGAGCGAACAACTCGGAATGAGGGCCAATGTCTTAACATGTGACTGACTGCTAGTATGTGTGCTGACTTTTCTATATTGTCAGTCCTGTTCTGACCCTCAATTCAGGTGCACGGCTGTGGTCAGATTGATTTCACTTCTATATATCCATATATAGGTGATTTTCAGTCACAAATTGTGTAGTCAATAACAGATTATTACCATGTCTGTGAGCGGCAAAAGTGACGAGGAGAATTTATCAAGCACTCCTATATCCCTAACATGCTTATCTTGTAAAACAGGGTTAATTGGTATGGACCAATTGGTCACTTATGAGGGGTTGTGTACGAACTGTTTTGCAAAGTAAAAAACAGGAGTTGGTTCAGCCACCAACATAGCCACAATGGAATATGTTCGCAAAGACTTTATCTTCAATAGCGGATAGGTTAACTCCGGTAGCACCACCTCAGGGGTTAGGTTACACTATTAACCCATACATGCAGCTCCCTTCCTACGGCTTGGTTCCAGTAGCCTCTACAAGCAACCAAGGGACAGGTAAGACTAAGACAGATGCGTCTATGTGGCAGACTACACAAGATGATACAACAGATGATGATACAGTATATTCAAGTATGATGTGTCAAAGTCGAAAAATATTGCAATGCATATACCCTGTACTAACCCCATGCACATGCCCGCTGCGCGTGCACTCAGTCCGCCGTGCGTGCACATGTACGCAATTTGCGTAGGATCACTCCTGCGATCATGCGCGTGGTATGGGTATTTACGGCTGAGTTTGTGAGCGCGTAGAGGGTTATTAGAACATTACATATTTAACCCAAATAGTGCATTTTGTACACATAGTTCCTCTGCACCACATCAGCGAGTATCAATAGTTTAAACAGTTCCAGGACTAAGGGATTCGCCTTTGCATGATAGGAAGGGTCAGATAAAGGTTGGAAGGTGATGTCTAGTATCCAGCTGTAGGGTATTTTAAGGGTAACATTCCGGTGTTGGTTAGAGAAAGATCGCATGTTCCAGCGTATAGTTATGTGCAGAAGTAGAATATAGATATTAACTGTATTTACTGTATATTATGTATGCGGCGGGAATCCAGAGGATACCACCCACAAGAGCAGTTGGGGAAAGACATCTCCCACCTTTTCAAATCAACCTATGACCTCTCCTGTAATGAAAAGACACATCTCTGTGTCCAATGGACAATGAGATTACAGTGACCATTGTATTGTGTATGTAAGTTGTGTATAAAAAGACCGTTGTTGCCTGGCCGGTCAGAAGACTCTGAACGCTTTCTAGCTGACAAGCGGAGGACTGGCCGGGTTGCGCTTGCGAACATTCTCACGTATGTACATTCTCTGTAGCCATTATTCTGTTTAGATTTATCTTGTAAGCCTGTAGTGTATGATTTGTATTGTTTTACCTTTTGAAATAATCCACGGTGGCCTTAGAACCCTGTGGTTTCAACTACAAATCGGTGTTGTGTCTTCACTTTCCTGCAAGGGTTTAAAAGCATATTTAACTGTATAAGGTTCATAAGCATTGATAAGGTGTACGCACTGCGGGTACTTTATACCGTCAGCGCTACTTAAGGTTTAAAGTATAACATCGTTGCAGTACTTTGCTGCTAAGGGTTTAAAGTGTAATCATATCATTGCATTGTAACACTAACAAGGTTTAAAGGTTATCAATTGTGTGTGCGTGAGCTGTGCGTACTTTGTACACTCAGCGCGGAGTGTGTACGCCAAGTACGTACCACGTACGGGACTCTGTACGCAAATAGCGTACAAAGTGCGTAGCACGTGTATTCAGTCTAGCGGCCATAGCGGCTCCACGGTAAAAGTGTATTTAGAGGTATAGCTTTATGGTTTAAAGATAATATCGACATTATCAATTGGGGGCATCATCTGGTTTTTCCTCATACCCGCAGCCTAGCAGGTTTACGCAGACTTTATCTATCAGCAAAGGGCGGAAAGGTATCCCCCGTAAGCCTTCTCTTGGTTGGTGGATACACTAGTGCTGATTAGATAAGCGTCTGCCCTGCATGGTTTGTAGGGATGCTGGAGGGATCCTTAAGGTAAGAACGCAAAGCTATTTTTAAAACCTGTGAAATTTCTGTTTTGGCGCCAAAAGCGCACACAACACACACATACACCTGTATTTTGTACTTTGCATATCTGCTCGCATTTTTGCCATAAGTATTGATTATTAGATTCATTTCGACCCGTACTGAGAAAATTTGTTGCTATTTAGTTAAAATATAGTTAATATTTAAGGAAGTAAATGTAAGACGCACACGCAGCCTGGCCTAGTTGTAAAGGTTTATACAGAAGAAACTGTGTGTTGTGTTAAGTGAGCGATTATAGTTAAATATCGCTTACATTTATAGAAGTGTGGGATTTGTAGTACTGCGGACGTACGGCCTTTGTACACGTGTCTCGGACAGAGTACGGGACTGCGTACGCAACGTAAAGGCATATACACGTGGCGTGTTTACGCAACGTGCGTAAAAGTACGACCGCTAAGTACAAATCACACAATAGCATTGTTTTAGTTTAGGCGCGAAACGGTAGCCACGCGATAATAGCACAAATTGATCAGTTTCCAATCATTTAGTTTAAAAACCTTTTTTACTGTATTACCTCTGGAACTAAGGCTGTTTTATCTGAATGAAAGTTAATTTTCTGTACAGAAAAACCAAAGTGTATATGAGTGAACGAGCGTGAGTGTGCAAACAATAAAGGTTTGTGGACCCAGGGAATTCGGGATCCCGTAGGAGACCACACTAGGTGAGTGGACACTTGGTGGCGTGAGAGTGGCTTGCTCACGTTAACATTGATTAAAGTACAAAGGAGCAAAGTAGTAGATATCGCAGACCAAAAGGTCAGCGAAGGTATAGAGTACCGCAGACCAAAGGTTAGCGAGGTTTTTGTTTAGAGAGCGCAGCCCAGGTGGTTGGCGTAGAACCCATATAGGCCCGTTCAGATACGCTCCGGCTGAGGTTTCACAGCCTGAAAAACGATTCCATTGGTCGTACGGCGGATAAGTAACAGTTACCTATACGCTGGGCGATTGGACCGCGCGTTCGTGGGTGCAATACTTAGCTCAACGTGATACCCTTTTACGAGCTTTGCATAAAATCGCGGGATCATAAGCGCTAGGTGTAGCACACGCAACGTGATTTGTGTAACATTTTTATTTTATTTTAAGGGAGTTTATCTGGTCACTCAGGAAATCTCCAACGACCAATATTTACTGGGAAGGGTAAGTCACTCCCACACATTTCCAGTAAAAAGAGGTTACACAGGGGCCCTAGGTTGGGTACGTACCGGCGCTGACGACAGTGTTTAGGTGTATTGGCCAACGTGGGCGTGAGTGGGTGAGAGCACTCGTTGAACTTTCACCGTTGCCTTATTTTGAGTATTTTGTTTTTCTGTAGGAATTAGCTGAGAAGGCAATACCTGCAAAAGATGGGGGCCAGTTGCTCAAGTAAGGGACGATCAACCAGGGTTCAGGTTGATATTCCGCGGCCCAAGGGGTCGGCGAGGTACATAATGTGTGAGAAATATGGATCACACGCAGAGGTTTTATGCAATGAATGGGAACGTATGACTGCGGAAGATAGGGAACCATTCCCTAGGGTAGGCAGTTTTAATCCAGAGGTGTTGCAGAATTTAAGGATTAGGATATGTCTGTTAAAATCCCGAAGACAAAAGGGTCAGACACGCAAACTGTTTACATTTATGGCAACAAGAGGGTGATATGCAGAGGGAACTAGCTCACGCAGCCGGTTCCAACCCTAGCAGGAAACTGATAGCAACTGCACCACCACCACCACCGTATATTACAGGGGAGAAAGTGGCTACAGACAATGGCATACTAATATATGATAAGAGTGAACTTGATAAATGTATTAATGCTAACCCGTGCAAGTTGTATCCCATCTTAAACTTCCCTCAGGACTGCGACCAAGAAGATGAGCCCAGCACGATATCGGCACTCTCTCCAGCAGCCACCATACAAGACACACAAGTGGGCATGGCCCAACCAGTAAGAACAGTAGCAAAGGCCCCTAGCGGAGGGACAGGTGAGGTCGTGTCCACAGGTAAGTACGGTACAGTACATTATGCAGAGACAATTGCACCTCACATTGTAGAAGCAACACAGAATGATGTAATTGAACTAAATCCTGTCAGGGTGATCGCAGTCCCCAATGGGAAGACTGACGCTCAGGGAATCACTCCCGTCAGGAACATTGCTATGCATTGTCCTTGGTCCCGGACAGAATTGAGGACAATTATGTCTGAATTTCCCGATCCCAGAAAGGATCTAGCCGCATGTCAGAGGTTTATTAGAGAATTAGGCAACGCCACCGAACCCACAAACAAAGATTGGCGGACAGTGCTACGGGCATGTTTACCCTCCAATATTGACCCTGTGAAATTCATTGCTGATTGTAAATTAGACATAGAAGTACCTCTCACTGATGAATACACTCAGGAGAATGTACGACAAATCAATCTACAATTAGGAGTATATTTCCTTACTGTTGTCAAGTGGAATAAAATCTTTTCCATAAGACAAAAAGAAGGTGAAACTGCTTCTGAATATTTCCATCGAGCACTGCAGGAAATGGCTAGATACACTGGGGTCGAGGACATTAAGGAAAATGTACACCACAGGGAGGTAGCTGTATCAGTATTAATGGACGGCTTAAAAGAAACATTGAGAACAAGGGTACAAACCACTCAACCTAACTGGAGAGGTATTTCGGTGGCTGCATTAAGAGAGTCCGCTATCGAGCACGATCGGAACATCATTAAGCACAGGGAGTCACAGGGGGATAAGCTGATGACAGTAAGTATAAAAGCCCTGACAACGAAGCCACATCAGCCAAAACCCCAGACCCCTGATGGTAAGTCGTATGTAGTAAAATGTTATAATTGCCAGAGGGAAGGACATTACGCACGGAACTGTAATTATAAAGACACACATAAGGTATATCGACCCCCTAGACCAGAACATGACTCACAGCATAACACACGTAATTGGGATCAGGGATCGCATAGGAGGAATTATGAGCCACACGCAGGGGAAACAAGGAGGTACCCACCTAGGAGGGACTGGCAGACCTCTGGAAATTCTCAGCTACCCCCCTCACATATTGTAGCTGCCAGCACGCTGCGGGAGGGTCACAACATACAATAGGGGTTAGGCCACACCTGTAGTCTGCAGCCAGTGAAGTTGATTGCTAGCCTTGGAAGTGAACCTGAGGTCACAGTTGATGTAGCTGGTAGGTCACTACCTTTCCTTGTAGATACAGGGGCAGCCAGGTCAGTGTTAAATTCAACGGTAGGTATGAAAACCACGGGTAAAACAATTTCAGCAATGGGGGTAACAGGAGTAGTGCAACACTACCCTTTAAGTAGACCAGCGGAGATTACGATAGGGCCTTTGCAGACCAAGCATTCCTTTTTGCTGGCTGCATCGGCTCCGACTAATCTACTTGGGAGAGATTTATTGTGTAAGATGAGGTGTGTCATATATTGTACTCCTGGGGGTGTCTTCTTAGATATACCCGAGAATCACGTTCAGGAAGTGCAGGATATGTTAGACACCCCACAAAGGTTAATGTCACACTCTGCTGTTATAGACAAGTGTCCATCCAAGGTAGAGGAAATGATCTCCCAGATACCGGAATCCCTCTGGACCAAAGATGGACAAGACACTGGATTGATGGCAAATGTAGCTCCTGTAGTAGTGCAAGTAAAAGATGGTAGGATAGCTCCAAAAATCCCACAGTATCCTCTGAAGCCAGAGGTGTAATTAGGAGTGTACCCAGTCATAGAGCGCTTGCTACAACAGGGCATCCTAGTTAGGACGTCCAGCACTGCCAATAGTCCCATCTTCCCTGTGAAAAAGAGTGGGGGGAGGGGTTACAGGCTAGTACAGGATCTAAGGGGGATAAACAAGATAGTTGAGAGCCAATTCCCCGTAGTGCCAAATCCAGCTGTCATCCTCATGCAAATTCCCCCTACTGCGAAATTTTTCACTGTCATTGACCTCTGTTCTGCTTTCTTTTCGGTCCCTCTGCACCCTGACAGCCAATATTTGTTTGCATTTACATACAGGGGAGTACAGTACACCTGGACTCGCCTACCCCAAGGTTTCATTGACAGCCCAAGTATTTTCTCCCAGGCTTTGCATGACTGTTTACAATCCTTTCAACCTGAGAGCGGATCAGTATTGATACAGTATGTAGATGACTTACTGCTGTGTTCAGATTCACTCGAGTCATCCTTGAAAGACACGAAACAGCTTCTGTTTCACCTTTCTAATAAGGGACACAAGGTTTCAAAGGATAAGTTACAGTTGTGCCAGTTTTGGGACATTGCTTGACACAAGGACTTAGACATCTCACCGCTGATAGAATACAGGCGATTCGCGACATGACTCTGCCACAAACCCAGCAGCAGATCCGCACTTTCCTTGGAATGTGTGGGTACTGCCGAAACTGGATCCCAGGGTTCTCCATACTGGCTTTACCTTTGCAGGAAATGGTCTCCTCGAACAAACCAGATCGGATCTCTCACACATATGAAGCAAGCAGGCCCAGACGCGCTGTCACAGCTGCCAGTAGGGATTGTCAGTCCCAATGGAAAATTGTGAAAAGAAAATATGAACTGGCGCTATGTGTTTCTCCAATAATAAAAACTGTGGATAGATTTCAATAAAATAACATGTAATTTATTAATTAACTAAACATCACATACTAAAAACAAGAATGAATTCCAATGTAAACATATAGTTTAGGGCATTGATGGAGCTTGAAATTAATTGGTAATGGCTGCTAATAAGTGTCAACAAAGGTCCCCGGACTGAGAGAATATGCAGAGTTCCCTGGGGAGAAGGAATACAAACAGCTGGTGTTACCCATGACGATGGAGACTTCCAGAGGTTTGGAATTGCCAGCAAGCAGGCTGTGCTATTTGTAGAACACTGGGTCTCTCCAATCGGTGCTGTACAGGTGAAGTCCAACAGAGAAAATTCCAAAGTAGCTTTTTAAAAGTCCATATCTGGATCCGTTTGAAGAACAGGACACTGGTGAGGTAGCAGCATCAACACTTAATGCGTTTCCCTAGGCTCGGTCACCTAGCTTCATCAGAAGTAAAGCTCAATCTGAATGTGGAATCTATTTAAACCCCATTTGATGACCTGATGCCCAGCAGGTGTGATGAAAATACCATTCAATTATCCACAGTTGTAATAAAAACACGAATTCAATATAATCTTATCTACTTAAAATGTATACAGGAGTTAGTAGGAGGCAAACCCACAGTAAAAAAAGATATTCATTTCATATATATATATACACAGAAGAACAATGAGACATGATTTTGAAATAAAGGAGGTCAAAGGCCAGTGCAGTCACATGACTCGCCCTCAGCCACATCATCTAGAGTGGGATTTATATTATTTATTTATTATTCACTTATATTCCCCCCCTCCCTATTTACGGGGGCATAATACCTCCGCAGCCCACATTACTCACAGAGGTGCCCCTGATCAGAAGTGGGGGGACAGAAAGATCGAAGGGACTTCGTGGAGCATTAGACGCTCCTTCCGGGTCACGTGACAGGCGGGGGCCAATAGCAGTTTCCCGTCAGGGTTGCTAGGCAACCCTGGCGCGCACAAATGCGGTGCGTGATGGCGTCATTCCCCCGTCACGTGACCGGGAGCCCGAAGTGCTGCAGTTACATAGAAAAAAATAAGTGAATAATAAATAAATAATATAAATCCCACTCTAGATGATGTATCTGGTGGCTGGGGGCGAGTCATGTGACTGCACTGGCCTTTGACCTCCTTTATTTCAAAATCATGTCTCATTGTTCTTCTGTATATATATGAAATGAATATCTTTTTTACTGTGGGTTTGCCTCCTACTAACTCCTGTATACATTTTAAGTAGATAGATTATATTGAATTCGTGTTTTTATTACTACTGTGGATAATTGAATGGTATTTTCATCACACCTGCTGGGCATCAGGTCATCAAATGGGGTTTAAATAGATCCCACTTTCAGATTGAGCTTTACTTCTGATGAAGCTAGGTGACAGAGCCTAGGGAAACGCGTTAAGTGTTGATGCTGCTACCTCACCAGTGTCCTGTTCTTCAAACGGATCCAGATATGGACTTTTAAAAAGCTACCTTGGAATTTTCTCTGTGGGACTTCACCTGTACAGCACCGATTGGAGAGACCCAGTGTTCTACAAATAGCACAGCCTGCTTGCTGGCAATTCCAAACCTTTGGAAGTCTCCATCGTCACGGGTAACACCAGCTGTTTGTATTCCTTCTCCCCAGGGAACTCTGCATATTCTCTCAGTCTGGGATCCTTTGTGGACACTTATTAGCAGCCATTACCAATTATTTTCAAGCTCCATCAATGCCCTAAACTATATGTTTACATTGGAATTCATTCTTGTTTTTAGTATGTGATGTTTAGTTAATTAATAAATTACATGTTATTTTATTGAAATCTATCCAGTTTTTATTATTGGAGAAACACGTAGCGCCAGTTCATATTTTCTTCTCACACAGATGAGTCCAAACTGGCATTTGAGAGACTTAAACAATGCCTATCACAGGCACCTGCATTAGGCATGCCAGATTATGGGAAACCTTTTGAGTTGTACGGTACGGAAAGTGCTGGGTGTGCGGCAGGTGTCCTAACCCAGAGACATGGTGATGCCAGCAGGCCGGTAGCTTACTACAGTGCATAGTTGGACACCTTAGCACGGTCTCTCCCCACATGCTTGCGAAGTGTTGCAGCGATAGCTTTGCTGGTGAGTAAAAGCGAAGACGTAGTGTTGGGACACAACCTGACCATCCAGACACCTCATGCAGTGTCAGCCTTACTGAACTCTGCCCAAACCAGACATGTCTCATCAGCACGGTTTACAAGGTGGGAATTAGCACTAATGGCCCCGGTAAACATTACCATAAAGAGATGCAGCACACTAAATCCTGCAAATTATCTCCCAGGTGTGCCTGGACAGGCACAAAGGGTGGAGGATGAGAATGATGGTGAAGGAGGATTTAGTATAGACACTGACACACATGATTGTATGGAATATCTGAACCAAACTTTCACTGCAAGACCCGACATTAGTGACAACCCACTGGAAGGCGTAGATTTTACTTTTTACACTGACGGTAGTTGCCACAGACAGACGGACTTGGGATACTTGTGTACTGGATACGCAGTCGTAGATGACAAAGGTATCATAGAAGCTGAACCTCTGGGCTCACGCACTCAGCACAAGTTGCTGAGCTGGTCACCCTAACCAGTGCGTGTGAATTGGCTAAGGGTATGTCAGCCAATATATATACAGATTCTAGGTATGCCTTTGGAGTAGTGCATGATTTCGGGGCCCTATGGCGCCTCAGAAATTTCATGACGGCAGCTGGCACACCTGTAGCGCATGCATCCCATATAAAAAGGCTTCTAACAGCGATACAGGAACCTGACAGAGTGGCTGTTATCAAGTGCAAAGCCCACACTTACAGTCAAGACCCAGTGTCACTTGGTAACAGCCGGGCAGACGAAGCTGCTAAATCAGCAGCCAGCACCCCCATACAAACAGATATCACACAACTGATGGTATTTAATACCGTCAACACACAAAAATTAAGTGAAATGCAAAATTTGTGTTCTCCACAGGAAAAGGCAGTCTGGAGGTCAAAAGGATATGGCCAGGAGTCCTCAGGACTCTGGACAGATGGACAAGGTAAGCCAGTAGCCCCCAGAGCATATCTTCCAAGCTTAGCTGAGGCGGCACACGGTCTGACTCATCTGGGCAAAGAGGGTATGTGTAAGCTGGTGAGAGCCTACTGGTGTGCGCCAGGATTCTCTTCTCATGCAGGTAAGAGAGCAATGACATGTCTTATCTGCTTGAGGAAGAATATTGGAAAGTCAATACCAACAGAACCATCCCACATCCCGCCAACAGACGGCCCTTTTCAGGTAATACAGATTGATTTCATACAGTTGCCACCCTGCAGAAATTTAAAATATGTGTTAGTTTGTATTGACGTGTTTTCAAATTGGGTAGAAGCGTTCCCCGCTGCCACAAATACTGCTACGTTCACTGCAAAGAAAATTGTGCAGGAATTTGCGTGCAGATATGGTATCCCTAGGATAATTGAAAGCGATAGGGGTACCCATTTTACAGGTGAAGTTTTTCAGGTTATGTGCAAACTGATGGGAATTAATAGTAAGCTGCATACTCCGTACCGCCCACAGGTGAGTGCGAAAGTGGAAAGAGTAAACAGCACTATTAAGAACAAGCTGAGCAAAGTGATGGCTGAAACTGGATTGTTATGGCCAGAAGCTTTGCCACTTGTATTGTACAGCATCAGAACCACTCCCAGGTCCCCCCTTAACCTATCACCCTTTGAGATTCTTTTTGGTCGACAACCCCATGTAATGATTGACCCCCAGGATGATTTGAAATGCAATAATGAGTTGACTGTAAAATATTTGGTTAAGATGAGCAAGCAGTTATGGAATCAAAACAGAAATCTAAAGCTGGTGATTCCTGACCTACCAAACAGTAATTGTCATGACATTGAACCTGGGGATTATGTAATGATTCAAAATTTTCTACGCTCAGGTTGCCTCATTGACAGGTGGGAAGGACCGTACCAAGTCTTACTAACCAGCACGACAGCATTAAAGGTTGCAGAGAGAGAGACTTGGGTCCACTCGTCCCACTGTAAGAAGGTCGCTGACCCAGAGAGCCCGTGACAAAGAGCAGAGTAAAGAGGAAATCGTATCACTGGAGTGTCTGTTCCGGGAAGGTTGAGAGGCAGGACTGTTGTCACGGCACCTGAGCACGGAGAACTACAAGACCAGAGGCGGTTGTCGCACACACAAAAAAATATTTTTCCTTTTTATTATTTTCTCCATCTCCCATTACCCTCCCCCCCCCCCTTCTTGCTCCCTTTTCTCTCCCCTTAACAAGATGGACTAACCCCAAGGGACTGCATTCCGGGTTTTCCTGTTGACCCTGTTGTTAACCAGAGCAGTCTGTTTCGGTGAGAGTACCAGAAAGGTCGAGAAAGGATCTGGAATGGGTTCTGATGGCAAGGACGGATTTGTAGAATTCCAAGAGCAACACATCCACCGAGCAAAGGCGAGTATCAGAAAACGATCTGGTAGTCAAGAAACTAGGAGGCACTGTGAAGGGTTATTGGCTGAGGAAAATTGTATTTGTAGAAACTGTGAAAACATAGTTGAGGATGGGTGCATCCAAAGATGTCAGTCCAGCCTTAATATCAACATGGACCGTCATCCATTGAGTGACTACCACTCATTAGTGGGTAAGGTTTTAAACCAAACAGAATGCTGGTGTGCTCACAAGTACCTCAAGGTCAGAGCAAGTCAGGACTAGTACCGTATCTTTTAACAATAGATGAGGTACTTGAATTACGGGGTGGGAGACCGGTGGACAAGAAATTTAATATTTCTAGGCCCCCTAGTTTGAAGCTCCACCAGTACCATGTAGATAGATCCTTAGTATGTTTCAAAATTTCCAATTCCCGAAAGCCGGGAAATTGGGAAGTGACATGGAATAACCAAACTATGGCATTTTCACACAGAGCTGACAGAATGCCCGTAGACTCTGAACTTATACGCCAAATAGCCGACGGTGGAAGGTATTTTCGGTATAGGTATACTCTAGGAAGTAGGACCATGCGGGTTGGAGAAGTATCACGAGGGTACTGTGCGCATATCATACAGCCTGATACGTGTACTGAACAGATGAGAGAGTTAGGGATAGGATTTTTCACTTGGAAGGTTTGCAATATGGTAATGTCATATTCTGTCCCATATGTTCTCCCCGATGATGCATATTTCATATGCGGGAGGAAGGCGTATAAGTGGCTTGCCCCAAACTCAGAGGGATTGTGTTACATTGGAAGAGTGTTGCCAGAAGTAATGACCATAACCCATGATAAGATGAAAGACGTTCACTGCAATGCTCAAGCTCCTTACACTCACATTCACTATGAACACATCGTTAAGAGACACCTTATAGATAGGACAGAGCACGCAGCCTCTGATTTAATTCACGAATCCACCGGGATTCAATTCCTACTCGCGTTAGATATCACCCGTACCGCCAGAGGAATTATAGATTTTAGGTATATCCACGCGCTAGCGAACCTGATAGATAATATCACCGTGATGTATGATGACACCTTCAGGTATACAGGGAGGAAGTTGCAAGCTTACAAAACGGAACTGATCCAGCACAGGATGGTCCTCAATTATATCACAGCGGTGACAGGCGGGTACTGTCACTTTGGCAACTCAGTATGGTGTGAAGTGCTGCACGTATATTACAAACAGCACGGATGACCCAACCGAAGTCATAGATCAAAAGATGGACGATATCTTGCAGTTGAAGTGGGAGTTCCGGAGGAGACACAACCTTACCATTACTGCTGTGAGTAATGAACTGACCGGCTGGGTCTCATGGTTGAACCCACGAAATTGGTTCTCAGGTTTAGGAGAATGGGCTCAAAATGTTATCGTGAGTGTAGGAAAGTTTCTCCTTTGTATCCTAGGAGTTGTCATAATGATTGGTTTGATATTTAGATGTGTTCGACTTTTAACGCGGCGCAAGCGCGGTACCAAAGTGATGAGTTTGAGGAGCAGGGGCATTGTTACAGCAACTGGTTTAATTTATGACCCATCAATAGAGACAATGTTGTGATAAGACGTGATTCCACGGTCCGTTTCTTTCACCCGTTTCTCCTTTGTTTTCCCTCAGCAAAAATACACCCATCCGGAGAAGACTTCAATCAACACCCAAGAATGATTACGCGAATGTTATGTGAATGTATGTTTGATATGTGTCTTACCTTCATCTCTACAACCTTCAGGTAGTGACACACATAGTCGACAGGTGATATCCACATATTAGCATTCACAAATGTTCCCCCTTCATGTATCATCAACTAAATGTGCACCCCATTTGTTGGAACAAGAAGCCGAAAAGAGATCGGTAGTGTTTGTTGGCCCACTTACAGACCCTTAATACGGGATGAGAAGGATTTAATGTATACTTCGCAATACCTCGAAGCTTATCTAGAACATATACGGCACGATGATACATGCCCCTCAGACACGGATTTCATACATACATGCTTTTACTATCCCACTAGGTCATACATTTCCCGCCTACACCTCTCCTCCTACCATCCACTCATCTATGGATAATGTATTGTATATTTTTATCCAATCATCTGTAGATATTGTATTGTATATTTTTCCTGTTTAATGTTTAGATAGTGGCAGTTATTGTTGACTGTCAAAGTCGAAAAATATTGTAATGCATATACCCTGTACTAACCCCATGCACATGCCCGCTGCGCGTGCACTCAGTCCGCCGTGCGTGCACATATCCGCAATTTGCGTAGGATCACTCCTGCGATCATGCGCGTGGTATGTGTATTTACGGCGGAGTTTGTGAGCGCGTAGAGGGTTATTAGAACATTACATATTTAACCCAAATAGTGCATTTTGTACACATAGTTCCTCTGCACCACATCACCGAGTATCAATAGTTTAAACAGTTCCAGGACTAAGGGATTCGCCTTTGCATGATAGGAAGGGTCAGATAAAGGTTGGAAGGTGATGTCTAGTATCCAGCTGTAGGGTATTTTAAGGGTAACATTCCGGTGTTGGTTAGAGAAAGATTGCATGTTCCAGCGTATAGTTATGTGCAGAAGTAGAATATAGATATTAACTGTATTTACTGTATATTATGTATGCGGCGGGAATCCAGAGGATACCACCCACAAGAGCAGTTGGGGAAAGACATCGCCCACCTTTACAAATCAACCTATGACCTCTCCTGTAATGAAAAGACACATCTCTGTGTCCAATGGACAATGAGATTACAGTGACCATTGTATTGTGTATGTAAGTTGTGTATAAAAAGACCGTTGTTGCCTGGCCGGTCAGAAGACTCTGAACGCTTTCTAGCTGACAAGTGGAGGACCGGCCGGGTTGCGCTTGCGAACATTCTCACGTATGTACATTCTCTGTAGCCATTATTCTGTTTAGATTTTGTTATGATTCCCGTACTCCAGACCAGAGGAGATCTTATGGCAGAGGTCTGAGTACTGGGAAGATATGCTGGTTGTGGGAGCAGGAGAGCCTAGTAACCCCTGGCGCCCTAACTCCGTTGTCTCGCCCGTGTTATCAGAAATCCCCTGCGAGACTATGGTTGCTTGAGCCCATGGCAGCCGCGTTCGAAGGGCGGATTATGTCTGCCCAACCCCGATGCCCCCGCAGGTCTTAATGGGAGACAAAGGGAAATCCGAGACAGGGTGATAACAAGGGGCCCTCTGACTAAGCAACCAGGCCAGGGGTTACAAGCTAACTAACTTAAACCAAAGGTATGTGCGGACTAGCCGCCAGGGAAAAGGACAACCAAGGATCCACTGATCCGTTACTCCTATCCAGCACCGCTGGATACCAGAGTGGATCTGTGGGAGCGGAATCCTCCGCAAAAGCTCCAGAACACCAATAAACTAAATAATAAACAGTAAGCGGACAAGCCGCAACACACGGCTGCGCCGCGACTCACGAACACCACAGGATGTTAAAGGTGCTCGGTCAGACTCCAGGAAAAGATGACAAACTTCCGAGTACAGGATCACTGAGGACAGGAACAACCGGATTGAGCAGGACTGGAAACTCTCTGTAGCTGACACAGGCAAACAGGAAGCTATCACCGGCGTCTGTAAGAAGTCCTGAGAGTGCCTTTATTCAGGAACCCTCCAATCAGGATCCAGACAAGGTAATCTCAGGTAATGCCGTGCAGCTTGCATGCTGCACGGCCAGCACACCAAAATATAATTAGAACAGACCCAGCAACGGGGAACGCGGCCGAACGTGGCGTCCCCGTTGCTAAGGTCAGAGCGGCTCCGTGCGCCCGGCGTCTAGCGTTGCCATGGAGCCGGCGGCTGTACGCACACAGCGTCCCTGGTTGCTAGGCGCCGGGCCGCACCGACGAGCGGACCCCGGCGCCTAACAGTACCCCCCCCCCTTGAGGAGGGGTCAAGGAACCCCTAAAGCCAGGTTTCTGAGGAAATTCTCGAAAAAATGCCCTTTTGAGCCTCGGGGCATGAAGATCCTCATCCAGGACCCAAGACCTTTCCTCTGGCCCATAACCTCTCCAATGTACCAAAAAATAAAGCCGACCCCGGGACAACTTGGAATCGAGAACCTTCTCCACCAAGAACTCCTGCTGACCCTGTACATTTATTGGTGATCTCCCCTGAGATATTTTACGAGGAAATCTACTAGACGAAACATATGGTTTCAGCAATGAGCAATGGAAGGTATTTCCGATACGCAAAGTTTTTGGTAAACGTAACCGGAAAGCAACTGGATTGACTTTTTTGATAATGTGAAATGGTCCAATAAATCTAGGACCCAATCTGGCTGAGGTTTGTCGAAGTTTAATGTTGCGAGTCGACAACCACACCCTGTCTCCTACTTTAAAAGTGCACGGCCGCCGGAGCCTGTCAGAAAATTTTTTCTCCCGGAATGCTGCTTTTCTGAGAGCCAGGTGCACTTTTCTCCAAATAAGTTTAAGATGAGAGGTCAGGGCCAGAGAGGAGACAGAGGAATGTTGAAAAAATGAATTAGCTCTGGGGTGAAAACCAAAAACTGCAAAAAATGGAGACACATTGGTGGAGGAATGACAGGCATTATTATAAGCAAACTCCGCCAATGGAAGAAACTCAGACCAGTCATTTTGGAGTTTGGCCGAGTACAAACGCAAATATTGTTTTAGAGATTGGTTAACTCGCTCAGTCTGCCCATTGGATTGGGGATGATAGCCGGACGTTAAAGATAATTTCATCTTTAACGAAGCACAAAAAGACTTCCAAAATTGTGCAATGAATTGTGGACCCCGATCAGAAACAATATCAGTGGGTAAGCCATGGAGTCTGAAAACATGGCGGAGGAACAAGACTGCCAATCCCTGGGCAGATGGCAATCGGGGAAGAGCAATGAAATGGGCCATTTTGCTAAAACGGTCCACTACCACCCATATGACTCGGCATCCGGCTGACAGAGGGAGGTCCACCACAAAATCCATGGAGATATGCGACCATGGCCTAAGAGGAACATTCAAGGGCATAAGTTGACCTATAGGCAAAGAACGGGGAACTTTATGCTGTGCACAGACCTGACACGAAAAAACAAACTCTTTAATGTCTTTGGAAAGACCAGGCCACCATACTGAGCGGGAGACTAATTCCAAAGTCTTAGCGATTCCCGGATGCCCGGCAACTTTGCTATCATGAAACTCCGTCAAAACAGTTGCTCTCAAAAACTCAGGGACAAAAAGACGACCAGCAGGAGTATTTCCAGGAGCTTGATGTTGAAGCAGCTTTAACTGGGTAAATACATCCTGTGTGAGGCCTGCCCGAATGACTGAAGACGGAAGTATGGGAGTAACAGGACTGTTGTCTTGAACTGGAAGAAAACTGCGTGACAGGGCATCTGCCTTAGTATTCTTGGAACCTGGCCTGAAGGTGATAATGAATTTGAAACGAGTAAAAAATAAAGCCCAACGAGCCTGCCGGGCATTCAGTCGTTTAGCTGATTCAATGTATTGAAGATTTTTGTGATCAGTCAAAACTGAAATGGTATGAGTCGCTCCTTCAAGCCAATGCCTCCACTCCTCGAAAGCCCATTTAATAGCCAGCAATTCTCGGTTACCAACATCGTAGTTGGATTCTGCAGATGAGAATTTCCTGGACATAAAGGCACAAGGATGTAATTCAAGGGAATCCGGATCCTTCTGAGAAAGGATAGCCCCTACTCCAACCTCCGAGGCATCAACCTCAACAATGAAAGGCAATTCTGGGTTGGGATGTCTAAGGACAGGGGCTGAGACAAAGGCTTGTTTCAAGGCCTGAAAAGATAACTCAGCCTCACGTGACCAATTGGTAGGATCTGCTCCCTTCTTAGTCAGTGCCACAATGGGAGCAACTAGGTCAGAGAAAGAGTGAATAAATCTTCTGTAGTAGTTCGCAAACCCTAAAAAGCGCTGAATTGCTTTTAAGTTGGTGGGTTGCGCCCAACTAAGGATGGCTTGGAGCTTCTTTGGTTCCATACGGAATCCCCGAGGGGAAATAATGTACCCTAAAAAGGATACCTCCGTGACATGAAATTCACACTTCTCCAGCTTGGCATATAGGTGATTTTCACGTAATTTCTTTAGAACCTGACGCACCTGGGTAACATGTTGTTCTACAGAGTCAGAATATATCAAAATATCGTCTAAGTAGACTACAACGAATCTTCCAAGAAATTCACGGAGCACATCGTTAATGAGATCCTGGAAAACTGCCGGAGCGTTAGACAGGCCGAATGGCATAACCAGATACTCATAGTGGCCTGACTGAGTACTGAATGCCGTTTTCCACTCATCCCCTGACTTGATTCTGATGAGGTTATATGCTCCTCTCAGGTCAATCTTAGAAAAAATCACAGCCGAACGTAGCTGATCAAAGAGGACAGAGATCAGCGGCAGAGGGTAAGTATTCTGTACCGAGATTTTATTCAAAGCTCTAAAGTCAATGCAGGGTCTGAGTGAACCATCCTTCTTCTCTACGAAGAAGAAACCTGCACTTAAAGGGGATTTAGATGGCCTGA
Organism: Pseudophryne corroboree; assembly: GCF_028390025.1. NCBI lineage: Eukaryota > Metazoa > Chordata > Amphibia > Anura > Myobatrachidae > Pseudophryne > Pseudophryne corroboree. Next base: position 717,876,773 of record NC_086447.1, read on the forward strand.
TAAATCCTTTCCCAAGGCTTTCTTTCACATACTCATTCATGGCCACAGTTTCAGGACCAGACAATGCATATAACCTTCCTTTAGGCAACGTGGCACCAGGAATTAGCTCAATGGCACAATCATAAGGCCTATGGGGAGGCAGAATATCCGCATTGCCCTTGGAAAATACATCAACAAAATCCTGGTATTCCCCAGGAATGGGTGCGGGAACGGCGGCAGCTACTCGGATAGGAAGCGTAATACATTCTTTATTACAGATGGTACCCCATTGTAAGATCTCCCCCGACTGCCAATCAATGATGGGATTATGAAAGGCCAGCCAAGGGTGACCCAGAACCACAGGAACTGCTGGACAATGGGTAAGGAAAAACTCAATCTTTTCAGAATGCAGAGCTCCTACCGAGAGTAAAACAGGAGGTGTACATAGAGAAATAACCCCATTGGACAAGGGACTCCCATCTAAACCATGCATGGTGACACACCTACCCAAGGTTAACTGAGGAATACCTAAGGCCTTGGCCCATGTTAAATCCATAAAGTTCCCTGCAGCTCCACTGTCCACAAAAGCAGAGACCGAGGAACAGAGGCTTGCAAAGGAAACTTTAGCAGGAACCAACAGTGAATTATTTGAGGAGATAAGCTGCAGACCAAAGTGAACCCCCTCACAACTCACTTGGTCAGGAAGTTTCCCGACTTGTTCGGACAACTACGGGCAAAATGTCCCTTACCTCCACAGTATAAACAAAGACCAGAATTTTGCCTCCTGGTTCTTTCTTCAGGAGACAATTTGGAGAGACCTATCTGCATAGGCTCCTCCATTTCTACAGGAATGGAAAGAACACAAGGAGTAGACCCGACAGATGCCCCTTTTTCAGCCCTCCGCTCTCTGAGCCGACGATCTATTTTAATAGAGAGCTCCATGAGTTTATCGAGAGTCTCAGGAGCGGGATACTGAAGGAGACTGTCTTTTATAGATTCAGATAAGCCGAGGCGAAACTGACTGCGTAGGGCTGGGTCATTCCATCCACAGTCGTTCGACCAACGGCGAAACTCCGTACAATAATTCTCTGCGGGATTCCTACCCTGTCTAAGAGCACGCAACTGACTCTCAGCGGACGCCTCTCTATCAGGGTCGTCATACAATAGCCCTAAAGATTTTAAAAAGGCGTCTACAGACGATAAGGCCGGATCGTCTGTCTTTAAACCAAAAGCCCAGGTCTGAGGATCCCCCTGAAGCAGAGAAATAATAATTCCAACCCGCTGAGCCTCCGTACCTGAGGAGACTGGTCTTAAACGAAAATAAAGTTTACAAGACTCTTTAAAATTAAAAAACTGTTTTCTATCCCCAGAAAAACGGTCAGGCAGATGCATTTTTGGTTCAGGGATGACCCTTGGGGAAGTCCGTAACAGATCTTCCTGTGACCTCACCCGGAGGGACAGATCCTGAACCATCTGAGTAAGTTCTTGAATCTGACTAACTAGAAGCTGGCCAGGATTTGGCCCAACACCGGCGGGATTCATGAGGCCGACAAAATCTCCCAACTGAATAAGTGAAAAAAAATTAACTCCTGTTAATTTAAATTTTTTCTTTTGTCTGGCCGGTGATAATGTTATGATTCCCGTACTCCAGACCAGAGGAGATCTTATGGCAGAGGTCTGAGTACTGGGAAGATATGCTGGTTGTGGGAGCAGGAGAGCCTAGTAACCCCTGGCGCCCTAACTCCGTTGTCTCGCCCGTGTTATCAGAAATCCCCTGCGAGACTATGGTTGCTTGAGCCCATGGCAGCCGCGTTCGAAGGGCGGATTATGTCTGCCCAACCCCGATGCCCCCGCAGGTCTTAATGGGAGACAAAGGGAAATCCGAGACAGGGTGATAACAAGGGGCCCTCTGACTAAGCAACCAGGCCAGGGGTTACAAGCTAACTAACTTAAACCAAAGGTATGTGCGGACTAGCCACCAGGGAAAAGGACAACCAAGGATCCACTGATCCGTTACTCCTATCCAGCACCGCTGGATACCAGAGTGGATCTGTGGGAGCGGAATCCTCCGCAAAAGCTCCAGAACACCAATAAACTAAATAATAAACAGTAAGCGGACAAGCCGCAACACACGGCTGCGCCGCGACTCACGAACACCACAGGATGTTAAAGGTGCTCGGTCAGACTCCAGGAAAAGATGACAAACTTCCGAGTACAGGATCACTGAGGACAGGAACAACCGGATTGAGCAGGACTGGAAACTCTCTGTAGCTGACACAGGCAAACAGGAAGCTATCACCGGCGTCTGTAAGAAGTCCTGAGAGTGCCTTTATTCAGGAACCCTCCAATCAGGATCCAGACAAGGTAATCTCAGGTAATGCCGTGCAGCTTGCATGCTGCACGGCCAGCACACCAAAATATAATTAGAACAGACCCAGCAACGGGGAACGCGGCCGAACGTGGCGTCCCCGTTGCTAAGGTCAGAGCGGCTCCGTGCGCCCGGCGTCTAGCGTTGCCAGGGAGCCGGCGGCTGTACGCGCACGGCGTCCCTGGTTGCTAGGCGCCGGGCCGCACCGACGAGCGGACCCCGGCGCCTAACAGATTTATCTTGTTAGCCTGTAGTGTACGATTTGTATTGTTTTACCTTTTGAAATAATCCACGGTGGCCTTAGAACCCTGTGGTTTCAACTACAAATCGGTGTTGTGTCTTCACTTTCCTGCAAGGGTTTAAAAGCATATTTAACTGTATAAGGTTCATAAGCATTGATAAGGTGTACGCACTGCGGGTACTTTATACCGTCAGCGCTACTTAAGGTTTAAAGTATAACATTGTTGCAGTACTTTGCTGCTAAGGGTTTAAAGTGTAATCATATCATTGCATTGTAACACTAACAAGGTTTAAAGGTTATCAATTGTGTGTGCGTGAGCTGTGTGTACTTTGTACACTCAGCACGGCGTGTGTACGCCAAGTACGTACCACGTACGGGACTCTGTATGCAAATAGAGTACAAAGTGCGTAGCACGTGTATTCAGTCTAGCAGCCATAGTGGCTCCACGCTAAAAGTGTATGCAGAGGTATAGCTTTATGGTTTAAAGATAATATCGACATTATCAGATGATCAGTCGCACAGTTTTAGTTCAGAGGATGTAGCTGAACTTATTGATGCTGTGAAGGCTGTTCTCTCTTTGGAAGAGCCAGCCAAGGCAGTGTTAAAATCTAAAGCACCTGTGTTTAAACGAACAAAATCAGTTAAAACTGAATTCCCAGCGTCAGATGAGCTAAGGGAAATGATGGATGAGTCTTGGGCGACGCCCAGTAAAAAATATAAGATTCCGAAGAGATGGGATTCTTATTATCCATTTCCAGCTGTGGATTGTTCGAAAAGAGAAGTTCCTCCAAAAGTAGATGCACATGTACTGCGGCTTGTGCATAAATCTGCTTTACCACTGTCATCTACCTCACTAAATGATGTCACAGACAGAAGGGTAGATAGCTTCTTGAAAAATGTATTTTCTCTTGTAGGAGCAGTGGTAAGATCTGCTATGGCTTCGGCCTGGGTAGCAAAGGCAATGGGCGAATGGATACAGGAACTAGAGAATGACATCTCTTCTCCTAATAGGGAACAAGGGTATCATTTAAGCCGTTTAAGACAATCTGCCCAATACTTGGAAGAAGCAGCAATTGATATGGGTACAGTTGCTTCTAAAGCTTCAGCCTTGACAGTAGCCGCTCGCAGAGCAGTTTGGCTACATACCTGGAAAGCAGATGCGGAATCCTAGAAAGAATTGGAAGCATTGCCTTTCATTGGTGATACATTGTTTGGGAAACCATTACCCGATAGGGAAACCGAATGGGCATTACACCCAGAGGTGTTTCAGATACTAGTGAACAGATGGGGTCTACCAGAGCTAGATCTCATGGCGTCTCGTCTAAACAACAAAGTTCCGAGGTACGGATCGAGAACAAAGGATCCCGGAGCGGTCCTTGTAGACGCACTGTCAGTAGGATCGAAATTTCATCTGGCGTATCTGTTCCCTCCAATATCTCTGTTACCCAGAGTGGTGAGAAAAATAAAGCAAGCAAAGGGAGCAATAATTCTAATAGCTCCAGCTTGGCCTAGAAGGCATTGGTACACAGATCTGCTGAGAATGTCCGTGGAAGCCCCGATACTGCTCCCTCAACATCCAGATCTGCTAATGCAGGGTCCTTGTTGCCACAGTCATCTGGATCGTCTGTCTTTGACGGCATGGCTGTTGACACCTCTATCTTAGAAGCTAGAGGATTTTCAAAACAAGTAATCTAAACTATGCTCAGAGCAAGAAAGCCTTCTTCAGCTCGTGTGTATCATAGAATATGGCAAGCCTATATTCATTGGTGTACTAAAAAAAGTTTGAACCCAAGATCTTTCAGGGTATCCAGGATTTTGGATTTCCTTCAAGCAGGATTGGATAAAGGGTTGAAAATTGCTTCCTTGAGAGTTCAAGTATCAGCATTAACAGTATGGTTTCAGCGAAAGATTGCTGATTTACAGGATGTACGTACTTTCTTTCAGGGAGTTGTACATATTCAACCTCCATTTGTTCCTCCTGCAGCTCCCTGGGATTTGAATTTAGTTCTTAAATTCCTCCAGGGACCTCCGTTTGAACCGCTTAAGAGAGCAGATCTTAAATGGTTAACGGCTAAAGTGCTTCTTCTACTGGCAATGGCGTCAGCCAGAAGAGTTATCGTGTAAGTATCCTTTCCTAAGTTTTTTTCCAGACAGAGCAGTTCTCAGAACGAGATCTGGTTATCTTCCAAAGGTGGTTTCAAAGTTTCACCTTAATGAAGAGATTGTAGTCCCAGCTTTTCAGGTATCGGGACTATCTGCGGGAGAAGCGTCACTGGACGTAGTCCGAGCTTTAAGAATCTACGTAGATCGTACGATTGCCATCAGGAAAACAGATTCTCTCTTCATCCTCTACGGATTTCATAGAAGAGGATGGCCTGCTAGTAAACAGACGCTCGCAAGATGGCTCCGAATGGTAATATCAGAAGCTTATTCTCATGCAGACCTCCCTACTCCGGCTAATGTCTCTGCACACACTACACGCAAGGTAGGTCCTTCATGGGCAGCACAATAGGGTGCTTCAGCAGAACAGATTTGTAAGGCAGCCACATGGTCTTCCATAAACACATTCATTAGACATTATGCCTTGGATACTTTTGCCTCTCATGACGCAGACTTCGGGTGAAAGGTCCTCCTGTGTTATCAGTAGCGTCCCCACCACTAAAATTGGCTTTGGGAATCCCAATGTTATCCTGTGGATAATCCTGTGGACCGCGCCAGAGAAATAGACGTTATGATAACGTGATTTCTCTTATGTCCACAGGTATCCACAGGGATCCCACCCTGACGCACCTGATTTGAGGATCTTGACAATCACTAAACCTCTTCCCTCTTGTATGGAAGGGTGTGCATGTGTGTTCTTATCGTCTAAATAGGTTTCTACCTGATGCTCCTGCCTAAATCGCTGTGGAAAGAACTGATTTGACTGAGTCAGTGGGTGGGACTATATGGTGAAGCCCTGATGCATCCTGGGAGACCAGAAAGCTTGTGACCGTGTTGGTGCAATTTCCGCTATCGCTCAACCATATCCCAATGTTATCCTGTGGATACCTATGGACATAAGAGAAATCACGTTATCAACGGTAAATTCTTACCATAACATCTATTTTGGTAGGTTCAGAACCCATCCGTGATCCTGAAGCAATCGGGTTGAGAGGGCAATGCTGACCAACAACCTCTCCCTGGCTTTTATCAGCAGGGCGTCCAAATACGGTATTATGTTCACTCCCTTCTTACGGAGGAAAAAATAAGAATTTACTCACCGGTAATTCTATTTCTCGTAGTCCGTAGTGGATGCTGGGAACTCCGTAAGGACCATGGGGAATAGACAGGCTCCGCAGGATACTGGGCACTCAAAAAGAAAGATTAGGTACTATCTGGTGTGCACTGGCTCCTCCCTCTATGCCCCTCCTCCAGACCTCAGTTAAGGAAACTGTGCCCGGAAGAGCTGACACAACAAGGAAAGGATTTGGAATCCAGGGTAAGACTCATACCAGCCACACCAATCACACTGTACAACTTGTGATAACCATACCCAGTTAACAGTATGAACAACTGAGCCTCAGTAACAGATGGCTCATAACAATAACCCTTTAGTTAAGCAATAACTATATACATGTATTGCAGAGTCCGCACTTGGGACGGGCGCCCAGCATCCACTACGGACTACGAGAAATGGAATTACCGGTGAGTAAATTCTTATTTTCTCTGACGTCCTAGTGGATGCTGGGAACTCCGTAAGGACCATGGGGATTATACCAAAGCTCCCAAACGGGCGGGAGAGTGCGGATGACTCTGCAGCACCGAATGAGCAAAGGCAAGGTCCTCCTCAGCCAGGGTATCAAACTTGTAGAACTTGGCAAATGTGTTTGAACCCGACCAAGTAGCAGCTCGGCAAAGCTGTAAAGCCGAGACCCCTCGGGCAGCCGCCCAAGAAGAGCCCACCTTCCTTGTGGAATGGGCTTTTACTGATTTAGGATGCGGTAACCCTGCCGCAGAATGAGCTTGCTGAATCGTGTTACAGATCCAGCGTGCAATAGTTTGCTTTGAAGCCGGAGCACCTAGTTTGTTGGGTGCATGCAGGATAAACAGCGAGTCAGTTTTCCTGACTCCAGCCGTCCTGGCTACATAGATTTTCAAAGCCCTGACTACATCAAGTAACCTGGAGTCCTCCAAGTCCCGAGTAGCCGCAGGCACCACAATAGGCTGGTTCAAATGAAACGCTGATACCACCTTAGGGAGAAATTGGGGACGAGTCCTCAACTCTGCCCTGTCCATATGAAAGATCAGATATGGGCTTTTACATGACAAAGCCGCCAATTCTGACACACGCCTAGCTGTAGCTAAGGCCAACAGCATGACCACCTTCCATGTGAGATACTTTAGCTCCACGGTCTTAAGTGGCTCAAACCAGTGTGATTTCAGGAAATCCAACACAACGTTAAGATCCCAAGGTGCCACTGGAGGCACAAAAGGGGGCTGAATATGCAGCACTCCCTTAACAAACGTCTGAACTTCAGGCAGTGAAGCCAGTTCTTTTTGAAAGAAAATAGATAGGGCCGAAATCTGGACCTTTATGGACCCCAATTTTAGGCCCATAGTCACCCCTGACTGTAGGAAGTGCAGAAATCGACCCAGCTGGAATTCCTCTGTTGGGGCCTTCCTGGCCTCAAACCAAGCAACATATTTCCGCCATATGCGGTGATAATGCTTTGCTGTCACATCCTTCCTAGCTTTTATCAGCGTAGGAATCACTTCATCCGGAATGCCCTTTTCCGTTAGGATCCGGCGTTCAACCGCCATGCCGGCAAACGCAGCAAGTCTTGGAACAGACAGGGCCCCTGCTGTAACAGGTCCTGTCTGAGAGGCAGAGGCCATGGGTCCTCTGAGATCATTTCTTGTAGTTCTGGGTACCAAGTTCTTCTTGGCCAATCCGGAACGATGAGTATAGTTCTTACTCCTCTCTTTCTTACTATCCTCAGCACCTTGGGTATGAGAGGAAGAGGAGGGAACACATAAACCGACTGGTACACCCACGGTGTCACTAGTGCGTCCACAGCTATCGCCTGAGGGTCCCGTGACCTGGCGCAATATTTTTTTAACTTTTTGTTGAGGCGGGACGCCATCATGTCCACCTGTGGCAGTTCCCAACGATTTACAATCTGTGTGAAGACTTCTTGATGAAGTCCCCACTCTCCCGGGTGGAGGTCGTGCCTGCTGAGGAAGTCTGCTTCCCAGTTGTCCACTCCCGGAATGAACACTGCTGACAGTGCTAGCACGTGATTCTCCGCCCATCGAAGAATCCTTGTGGCTTCTGCCATTGCCATCCTGCTTCTTGTGCCGCCCTGGCGGTTTACATGGGCGACCGCCGTGATGTTGTCTGACTGAATCAGTACTGATTGGTTTTGAAGCAGGGGCTCTGCTTGACTCAGGGCGTTGTAGATGGCCCTTAGTTCCAATATATTTATGTGTAGAGAAGTCTCCAGACTTGACCACTGTCCTTGGAAGTTTCTTCCCTGAGTGACTGCCCCCCATCCTCGGAGGCTTGCATCCGTGGTCACCAGGACCCAGTCCTGTATGCCGAACCTGCGTCCCTCGAGAAGATGAGCACTCTGCAGCCACCACAGCAGAGACACCCTGGCCCTTGGGGACAGGGTGATCAACCGATGCATCTGAAGATGCGATCCGGACCATTTGTCCAACAGATCCCACTGAAAGATCCTTGCATGGAACCTGCCGAAGGGAATTGCTTCGTAAGAAGCCACCATCTTTCCCAGGACTCTCGTGCAGTGATGCACCGACACCTGTTTTGGTTTCAGGAGGTCCCTGACCAGAGATGACAATTCCTGGGCCTTCTCCTCCGGGAGAAACACCTTCTTCTGTTCTGTGTCCAGAATCATTCCCAGGAAAAGCAGACGCGTCGTAGGAATCAGCTGCGACTCTGGGATATTCAGAATCCAGCCGTGCCGTTGCAACACTTCCAGAGAGGGTGCTACGCTGACCAACAACTGCTCTTTGGACCTCGCCTTTATGAGGAGATCGTCCAAGTACGGGATAATTATAACTCCCTTTCTTCGAAGGAGTATCATCATTTCGGCCATTACCTTGGTAAATATTCTCAGAGCCGTGGAGAGACCAAACGGCAACGTCTGGAATTGGTAATGACAGTTATGTACCACAAGCCTGAGGTACTCCTGGTGAGGTGGGTAAATGGGGACATGCAAGTAAGCATCCTTGATGTCCAGCGACACCATAAAATCCCCCTCTTCGCCCTGAGCGATTCCATTTTGAACTTGAATTTCTTTATATAAGTGTTCAAAGATTTTAAATTTAGAATGGGTCTCACCGAACCGTCCGGTTTCGGTACCACAAACATTGTGGAATAGTAACCCCTTCCCTGTTGAAGGAGGGGGACCTTGATTATCACCTGCTGGAGGTACAGCTTGTGAATTGCCGCCAGTACTATCTCCCTTTCCCTGGGAGGAGCTGGCAAGGCTGATTTGAGGTAACGGCGAGGGGGAGTCGCCTCAAACTCCAGCTTGTATCCCTGAGATACAATTTGTACAGCCCAGAGATCCACTTGTGAGCGAACCCACTGGTTGCTGAAGTTTCGGAGACGCGCCCCCACCGCACCTGGCTCCGCCAGTGGAGCCCCAATGTCATGCGGTGGACTTAGTGGAAGCAGGGGAGGATTTTTGTTCCTGGGAACTGGCTGTCTGGTGCAGCTTCTTTCCTCTACCCCTGCCTCTGGCCAGAAAGGATGCGCCTCTGACCCGCTTACCTTTCTGAGGCCGAAAGGACTGCATTTGATAATACGGTGCTTTCTTAGGCTGTGAGGGAACCTGAGGTAAAAAAGCCGACTTCCCAGCTGTTGCTGTGGATACGAGGTCCGAGAGACCGTCCCCGAACAATTCCTCACCCTTATAAGGCAAAACCTCCATGTGTTTTTTAGAATCAGCATCACCTGTCCACTGCAGAGTCCATAATACTCTCCTGGCAGAAACGGACATTGCATTAATTCTAGATGCCAGCAGGCAAATGTCCCTCTGGGCATCCCGCATATATAAGACGACTTGTTTTATATGTTCCATGGTTAGCAAAATAGTATCCCTGTCGAGGGAATCAATGTTGTCTGACAGGGTATCAGTCCATGCTGCTGCAGCACTACACATCCAGGCTGAAGCAATAGCAGGTCTCAGTAGAGTACCAGAGTGTGTATACACAGACTTCAGGATAGCTTCCTGCTTTCTATCCGCAGGCTCCTTTAGGGCGGCTGTATCCTGAGACGGCAGTGCCACCCTTTTAGATAAGCGTGTGAGCGCCTTGTCCACCCTAGGGGATGTTTCCCAACGTAACCTATCCGTTGGCGGGAAAGGGTACACCATCAGTAACCTCTTAGAAATCACTAGTTTCTTATCAGGGGAACTCCACGCTTCTTCACACAAATCATTTAATTCATCAGATGGGGGAAAAGTCACTGGCTGCTTTTTCTCCCCAAACATAATACCCCTCTTGGTGATAACCGGGTTAACGTCAGAAATGTGCAATACATCTTTCATTGCAGTAATCATGCATCGGATGGCCTTTGTAGACTGTACATTTGTCTCATCCTCATCTACACTGGAGTCAGACTCCGTGTCGACATCTGTGTCTACCATCTGAGCCAGAGGGCGTTTATGAGCCCCTGACGGCCTCTGAGTCGCCTGGGCAGGCGCGGGCTGAGACCCCGGCTGTCCCAAGGTTGCTGCGTCATCGAACCTTTTATGTAAGGAGTTGACACTGTCGGTTAAGATCTTCCACATATCCATCCAATCAGGTGTCGGCCCCGTTGGGGGCGACACCACACTAATCTGCCCCTGCTCCGCCTCCACGTAACCCTCCTCATCAAACATGTCGACACAGCCGTACCGACACACCGCACACACACAGGGAATGCTCTGACTGAGGACAGGACCCCACAAAGTCCTTTGGGGAGACAGAGAGAGAGTATGCCAGCACACACCACAGCGCTATATAACACAGGGATGTACACTATAATAATAAGAATTTACTCACCGGTAATTCTATTTCTCGTAGTCCGTAGTGGATGATGGGTACTCCGTAAGGACCATGGGGAATAGACGGGCTCCGCAGGAGACTGGGCACTCTTAAAAGAAAGATTAGGTACTATATCTGGTGTGCACTGGCTCCTCCCTTTATGCCCCTCCCCCAGACCTCAGTTAGGGAAACTGTGCCCGGAAGAGCTGACATTACTAGGAAAGGATTTGGAATCTAGGGTAAGACTCATACCAGCCACACCAATCACACCGTACAACTTGTGATAACTATACCCAGTTAACAGTATGAACAACAACTGAGCCTCAGTCAACAGATGGCTCATAACAATAACCCTTTAGTTGTCAGGATTCTGATTTTGTCTGTCCCCGGCGGGGGCGCTAGTGGGTCAGTGTTGGTGTGACGTAATACACAAGGAGACCGAAGAATAGTTCTGCACATAGGCGCTGATATTTATTATGTCACAGGGATCACAAAGCAACTGAATAACAGGTGCAGTGGAATGCAATTGCAGTGGAATGCAAAACCAGAAATAACAGGAAATAAATATTCAAAAGTCACTGGTAACTATGATTGAAACAAACAGAACTCCGGTAATTGTAAAAAGCACACAGTCTCAGTATAACTCAGGATGAAATAACTTTGGAAAAACAGAACTCTGATAACTGTACAGTCTTTATGAAGCACAAGTCCAGATAGCCTTAGGGCTAAAACACACTACACGGTTGTTGCCGGCCGGGAAAAAGCCGGACGGCTTTTTCCCGTGCCGGCATTGTAGTTAACAGTGTGAGGGGTAGGGTCCCTTCACACTGCACGGCCCCGGCCCGGCTGCCGGGTTGCAGCCGGGTCTCACCACTGGAAGGTCCGGCGGCCGGGCGGCCGCCGGGCCGTCCTTGGAGCCAGTAAACCATGTGTGTGAAGGGGAGCTTTCACACACAATGGTTTTTTCTGCAGCCGTGTCTGATGCTGCGCATGCGCACAGCATCACACACGGCTCAAAGCCGCCCTGTGTGACAGACACTGCCGGTTTCTCCCGGATGGCAAAAAGCCGGACAAACTTTGTCCGGCTTTTTGCCATCCGGTAAAAACCGGAGTGTGTGTTACAGCCCTAACGGGCTTAAGCAGGAGACAGTCTCTAAGCAAATAGATGTTAACTGCTGAGATGCACAGATGGTAACTGATAATGAGTGCACAGGTAGATAATGATAAAACACCTGAGGAGAGTCTCTTACTGCTGGTGGATTGTGGCTGGCTGTGGCTGGAGTTTGTAGTTCCACAGGAACAGGGAGATGACTTGGAGATGCCAGAAATAGAAGACTGCTGGAAACAAAGGATTGAAGACTGGAACGGAACTGGAACTGCTGGGACCTGTAGTTCCACAGGTCCAATACACAGGGGTATCTCTGCAGACAGTGGACTGCAAACAGGAGACGCCTGTTCACAGAATGTGACGTGTTGTCCAAGGCGATGAGACTGAGCCAGGAACTGGAGTTTATACCCCTTAGTCTGTGATGATTGGATGTTGCATCTGTGAGAACACACCCCGCTGGATTGGGTGTTCAGATCAGCTGTGAGTTAGCTGAAGCACTGTGTACTCCAGGCTGCAGTAGACTGAAAACTGGAACTGAACTGAACTGCTGGAACCTGTAGTTCCACAGTAGTGATGCGATGGAGAATGCAGATTCCTGACAGTACCCCCCCTTTTATGGGTGGGCACCGAACACCCACGCTGAAACTTGGAAGGCTGAATGTCAATTGAAGTCTCAGAAGACAATGTAGGACACTTGAGAGTAGAGGACTGGAATAAGCATTCATAAGCAGGAGTAGAATCAACTTGAAATACTCTAGGATGGAGAGAGGACGTCATCTCCAAAACTGACTGACAGGAGTTCACAGCTGAAGTTGACTGAACACTAGAAACTTCATCTCGGGCTGAGATACTTAGGGCCTCCATCTGGGTTGAGGCAACTGTAATATCTGCAAGAACTGTGGACTCTTAACATAGCAACAGGAGTTGCTTACTTGAAACACTGGAGAGAACCACACCGGGTTCGAAGGAACTGGAATCGGTAGGAACCGACGGCAACTCTGGACAAACGGATGGAACAGGGATTTGTCCAGGACTTCTTGAATTGACTTGAACTGAAGGAGGCTGATCTGGACAGACGGATGGTACTGGATTGGGTCCAGAAAAGCTTGAACCGGCTGGAACCGGAGGAGTCTTCGGACTGACGGATAGGACCGGATTTGATCCGAAGATACTGGAATCGGCTGGAACCGAAGGAGGTTTACTGGAATCGGCTGAAACCGAAGGAGGCTGATCCGGACAGACGGATGGGACCGGATTGGGTCTGGAAAAGCTTGAACCGGCTGGAACCGGTGGAGGCTTACTGGAATCGGCTGGAACCGAAGGAGGCTTACTGAAATCGTCTGGAACCGAAGGAGGCTGATCTGGACAGACGGATGGGACCGGATTGGGTCCGGAGACAGTTGAATCAGCTGGAACTGATGGAGTCAGAATCCGGTTAGAACCGGAATGAGTGGTATCCGAGTGTTCAGTTAGACCATACTGGATCTGGTCCATGCTGGATGCCAACAGGGTGGTGCTCTCTGAAGACGGCAAACAGGAGTTCATAACTGCATCTGTAGCACAAAAATTTCCATCTGGGAACTTGGCTCTGGATACTTCCCTTGGGGCTGAAATTTCGGTGACCCCTCCTGGGGTTGACGAATCAGACACCTCTCTCAGGTTTGTTTTCTCCAGCACCCCTCCTGGGGTTGACATATCAGAAACTCCTTTTTGAGAAAACTCATATGCCCCTACTAGAGCTTGAACATTGGATACCCCTCCTTGGGCTGTAGACACAGACGCCCCTCCTTGGGCTGTAGACACCAAACTTTGGAGTGACCCTGACCCCACACTGACCACCGTCCGGGTCCATGGGCCTTGGACAAACTGCCAGGATTCTGATTTTGTCTGTCCCCGGCGGGGGCGCTAGTGGGTCAGTATTGGTGTGACGTAATACACAAGGAGACCGAAGAATAGTCCTGCACATAGGCGCTGATATTTATTATGTCACAGGGATCACAAAGCAACTGAATAACAGGTGCAGTGGAAAGCAATTGCAGTGGAATGCAAAACCAGAAATAACAGGAAATAAATATTCAAAAGTCACTGGTAACTATGGCCCTCATTCCGAGTTGTTCGCTCGCAAGGCGAATGTAGCAGAGTTACACACGCTAAGCCGCCGCCTACTGGGAGTGAATCTTAGCTTCTTAAAATTGCGACCGACATACGCGCAATATTGCGATTACAAACGAGTTAGCAGTTTCTGAGTAGCTTCAGACTTACTCTGCCTGTGCGATCAGTTCAGTGCTTTTCGTTCCTGGCTGACGTCATAAACACACCCAGCGTTCGCCCAGGCACTCCCACCGTTTCTCCGGCCACTCCTGCGTTTTTTCCGGAAACGGTAGCGTTTCCAGCCACACGCCCCTAAAACGCAGTGCATCCGCCCAGTAACACCCATTTCCTGTCAATCACAATGCGAACGTCGGAGCGATGAAAATGCCGTGAGTAAACTTACTTTCTTCATAGTAAAGTTACTTGGCGCAGTCGCAGTGCGAACATTGCGCATGCGCACTAAGAGAATTCTCACTGCGATGCGATGAAAAACTCCGAGCGAACAACTCGGAATGAGGGCCCATGATTGAAACAAACAGAACTCCGGTAATTGTAAAAAGCACACAGTCTCAGTATAACTCAGGATGAAATAACTTTGGAAAAACAGAACTCTGATAACTGTACAGTCTCTATGAAGCACAAGTCCAGATAGCCTAACGGGCTTAAGCAGGAGACAGTCTCTAAGCAAATAGATGTTAACTGCTGAGATGCACAGATGGTAACTGATAATGAGTGCACAGGTAGATAATGATAAAACACCTGAGGAGAGTCTCTTACTGCTGGTGGATTGTGGCTGGCTGTGGCTGGAGTTTGTAGTTCCACAGGAACACTGGAACAGGGAGATGACTTGGAGATGCCAGAAATAGAAGACTGCTGGAAACAAAGGATTGAAGACTGGAATCTGGAACTGGAACCTGTAGTTCCACAGGTCCAATACACAGGGGTATCTCTGCAGACAGTGGACTGCAAACAGGAGACGCCTGTTCACAGAATGTGACGTGTTGTCCAAGGCGATGAGACTGAGCCAGGAACTGGAGTTTATACCCCTTAGTCTGTGATGATTGGATGTTGCATCTGTGAGAACACACCCTGCTGGATTAGGTGTTCAGATCAGCTGTGGGTTAGCTGAAGCACTGTGTACTCCAGGCTGCAGTAGACTGAAAACTGGAACTGAACTGAACTGCTGGAACCTGTAGTTCCACAGTAGTGATGCGATGGAGAATGCAGATTCCTGACATTAGTTAAGCAATAACTAAATACATGTATTGCAGAGAGTCCGCACTTTGGGACGGGCTCCCAGCATCCACTACGGACTACGAGAAATAGAATTACCGGTGAGTAAATTCTTATTTTCTCTGACGTCCTAGTGGATGCTGGGTACTCCGTAAGGACCATGGGGATTATACCAAAGCTCCCAAACGGGCGGGAGAGTGCGGATGACTCTGCAGCACCGAATGAGCAAAGGCAAGGTCCTCCTCAGCCAGGGTATCAAACTTGTAGAACTTAGCAAATGTGTTTGAACCCGACCAAGTAGCAGCTCGGCAAAGTTGTAAAGCCGAGACCCCTCGGGCAGCCGCCCAAGAAGAGCCCACCTTCCTCGTGGAATGGGCTTTTACTGATTTAGGATGCGGAAGTCCAGCCGCAGAATGCGCAAGCTGAATCGTGCTACAGATCCAGCGAGCAATAGTCTGCTTTGAAGCAGGAGCACCCAACTTGTTGGGTGCATGCAGGATAAATAGCGAGTCAGTTTTTCTGACTCTAGCCGTCCTGGAAACGTAGATTTTCAGGGCCCGGACTACGTCCAGCAACTTGGAATCCTCCAAGTCCCGAGTAGCCGCAGGCACCACAATAGGTTGGTTCAAATGAAACGCTGACACCACCTTTGGGAGAAATTGTGGACGAGTCCTCAATTCTGCCCGGTCCATATGGAAAATCAGATATGGGCTTTTACATGACAAAGCCGCCAATTCTGACACACGCCTAGCTGAGGCCAAGGCTAATAGCATGACTACCTTCCACGTGAGATACTTCAACTCCACGGTCTTAAGTGGCTCAAACCAATATGATTTCAGGAAATCCAACACAACGTTGAGATCCCAAGGTGCCACTGGAGGCACAAAAGGGGGCTGAATATGCAGCACTCCCTTAACAAACGTCTGAACTTCAGGCAGTGAAGCCAGTTCTTTTTGAAAGAAAATAGACAGGGCCGAAATCTGGACTTTAATGGATCCCAATTTTAGGTCCATAGTCACTCCTGACTGTAGGAAGTGCAGAAATCGACCCAGCTGGAATTCCTCTGTTGGGGCCTTCCTGGCCTCACACCAAGCAACATATTTTCGCCATATGCGGTGATAATGTTTTGCTGTCACATCCTTCCTAGCTTTTATCAGCGTAGGAATCACTTCATCTGGAATGCCCTTTTCCGTTAGGATCCGGCGTTCAACCGCCATGCCGTCAAACGCAGCCGCGGTAAGTCTTGAAACAGACAGGGCCCCTGCTGCAGCAGGTCCTGTCGGAGCGGCAGAGGCCATGGGTCCTCTGAGATAATTTCTTGTAGTTCTGGGTACCAAGTTCTTCTTGGCCAATCCGGAACGATGAGTATAGTTCTTACTCCTCTCTTTCTTCTTATCCTCAGTACCTTGGGTATGAGAGGAAGAGGAGGGAACACATAAACCGACTGGTACACCCACGGTGTCACCAGGGCGTCCACAGCTATCGCCTGAGGGTCCCTTGACCTGGCGCAATATCTTTTTAGCTTTTTGTTGAGGCGGGACGCCATCATGTCTACCTGTGGCCGTTCCCAACGATTTACAATCAGCGTGAAGACTTCTGGATGAAGTCCCCACTCTCCCGGGTGGAGGTCGTGCCTGCTGAGGAAGTCTGCTTCCCAGTTGTCCACTCCCAGAATGAACACTGCTGACAGTGCTAGCACGTGATTCTCCGCTCATCGAAGAATCCTTGTGGCTTCTGTCATTGCCATCCTGCTTCTTGTGCCGCCCTGGCGGTTTACATGGGCGACCGCCGTGATGTTGTCTGACTGAATCAGCACCGGTTGGTGTCTAACAGATCCCACTGAAAGATCCTTGCATGGAACCTGCCGAAGGGAATTGCTTCGTAAGAAGCTACCATCTTTCCCAGGACTCGCGTGCAGTGATGCACCGACACCTGTTTTGGTTTCAGGAGGTCCCTGACCAGAGATGACAATTCCTGGGCCTTCTCCACCGGGAGAAACACCTTCTTCTGTTCTGTGTCCAGAATCATGCCCAAGAACAGCAGACGCATCGCAGGAATCAGCTGCGACTTTGGGATATTCAGAATCCAGCCGTGCTGTTGCAGCACTTCACGAGAAAGTGCTACATTGACTAACAACTGCTCCTTGGACCTCGCCTTTATAAGGAGATCGTCCAAGTACGGGATAATTATAACTCCCTTCTTCCGAAGGAGTATCATCATTTCGGCCATTACCTTGGTAAATACCCTCGGTGCCGTGGACAGACCAAACGGCAACGTCTGGAATTGGTAATGACAGTCCTGTACCACAAACCTGAGGTACTCCTGGTAAGGTGGGTAAATGGGGACATGCAGATAAGCGTCCTTGATGTCCAGCGACACCATAAAATCCCCCTCTTCCAGGCTTGCAATAACCGCCCTGAGCGATTCCATTTTGAACTTGAACTTCCTTACATTAAGTGTTCAAGGATTTTAAATTTAGAATGGGTCTCACCAAACCGTCTGGTTTCGGTACCACAAACATTGTGGAATAGTAACCCCGTCCCTGTTGAAGGAGGGGAACCTTGATTATCACCTGCTGAAGGTACAGCTTGTGAATAGCCGCCAGTACTACCTCCCTTTCCCTGGGAGCCGCTGGCAAGGCTGATTTGAGGTAACGGCGAGGGGGAGTCGCCTCGAACTCCAGCTTGTATCCCTGAGATACCACTTGTAGAACCCAGAGATCCACCTGTGAGCGAACCCACTGGTCGCTGAAGTTCCGGAGACGCGCCCCCACCGCATCTGGCTCCACCTGTGGAGCCCCAGCGTCATGCGGTGGACTTAGTGGAAGCAGGGGAGGATTTTTGTTCCTGGGAACTGGCTGTCTGGTGCAGCTTTTTTCCTCTACCCCTGCCTCTGGGCAGAAAGGATGCGCCTCTGACCCGCTTGCCTTTCTGAGGCCGAAAGGACTGTACTTGATAATACGGTGCTTTCTTAGGCTGTGAGGGAACCTGAGGTAAAAAAGTCGACTTCCCAGCTGTTGCTGTGGATACGAGGTCCGAGAGACCGTCCCCAAACAATTCCTCACCCTTATAAGGCAAAACCTCCTTGTGCCTTTTAGAATCAGCATCACCTGTCCACTGCAGAGTCCATAATACTCTCCTGGCAGAAATGGACATTGCATTAATTCTAGATGCCAGCCGGCAAATGTCCCTCTGTGCATCCCTCATATACAAGACGACGTCCTTTATATGCTCTATGGTTAGCAAAATAGCATCCCTGTCGGGGGTATCAATGTTGTCTGACAGGGTATCAGACCATGCTGCTGCAGCACTACACATCCATGCTGAAGCAATAGCAGGTCTCAGTATAGTACCTGAGTGTGTATATACAGACTTCGGGATAGCCTCCTGCTTTCTATCTGCAGGCTCCTTTAGGGCGGCCGTATCCTGAGACGGCAGTGCCACCCTTTTAGATAATCGTGTGAGCGCCTTGTCCACCCTAGTGGATGTCTCCCAGCGTAACCTATCCGTTGGCGGGAAAGGGTACGCCATCAGTAACCTCTTAGAAATGACTAGTTTCTTATCAGGGGAACACCACGCTTCTTCACACAATTCATTTAATTCATCAGATGGGGGAAAAGTCACTGGCTGCTTTTTCTCCCCAAACATAATACCCTTTTTAGTGGTAACCGGGTTAATGTCAGAAATGTGCAACACATTTTTCATTGCCGTAATCATGCATCGGATGGCCCTTTTGGACTGTACATTTGTCTCATCCTCGTCTACACTGGAGTCAGACTCCGTGTCGACATCTGTGTCTGCCATCTGAGCTAGCGGGCGTTTTTGAGCCCCTGATGGCCTCTGAGACGCCTGGGCAGGCGCGGGCTGAGATGCCGGCTGTCCCAAGGCTGTTACGTCATCGAACCTTTTATGTAAAGAGTTGACACTGTCGGTTAATACCTTCCACATATCCATCCACTCCGGTGTCGGCCCCGTAGGGGGCGACATCACACTTATCGGCTCCTGCTCCTCCTCCACGTAGCCCTCCTCATCAAACATGTCGACACAGCCGTACCGACACACCGCACACACACAGGGAATGCTCTGACTGAGGACAGGACCCCACAATGTCCTTTGGGGAGACAGAGAGAGAGTATGCCAGCACACACCACAGCGCTATATAACACAGGGATTTTCACTATACTGAGTGATTTTTCCCAATAGCTGCTTATTAACACAAATTGCGCCTAAATTTATGTGCCCCCCCTCTCTTTTTTACCCTTGTTGTACTGGATACTGCAGGGGAGAGCCTGGGGAGCGTCCTTCCAGCGGAGCTGTAAAGAGAAAATGGCGCTGGCTGTGCTGAAGAAGATAGCTCCACCCCCTCAGCGGCGGGCTTCTCCCGCTTTTTATAATGTTAATGGCGGGGGTTTTTGCACATATACAGTGTTATACACTGTATTATGTGCAATTTGTGCCAAAAAGGTAAACTAATTGCTGCCCAGGGCGCACCCCCCCCAGCGCCCTGCACCCAACAGTAACCGGAGTGTGTGGTGTGCTATGGGAGCAATGGCGCACAGCTGCAGTGCTGTGCGCTACCTTAATGAAGACAGGAGTCTTCAGCCGCCGTTTTTCATCTTTATCTTCCGTCTTCTGGCTCTGCAAGGGGGACGGCGGCGCGTCTCCGGGAACGGACAATCGAGGTCGAGCCCTGTGTTCGATCCCTCTGGAGCTAATGGTGTCCAGTAGCCTTAGAAGCACAAGCTAGCTGCAAGCAGGTAGGTTTGCTTCTCTCCCCTCAGTCCCTCGTAGCAGTGAGTCTGTTGCCAGCAGATCTCACTGAAAATAAAAAACCTAACAAATACTTTCTTTTCTAGTGAGCTCAGGAGAGCCCACTAGGTGCATCCAGCTCTAGCCGGGCACAGATTCTAACTGAGGTCTGGAGGAGGGGCATAGAGGGAGGAGCCAGTGCACACCAGATATAGTACCTAATCTTTCTTTTAAGAGTGCCCAGTCTCCTGCGGAGCCCGTCTATTCCCCATGGTCCTTACGGAGTACCCAGCATCCACTAGGACGTCAGAGAAAAGTGATTTTTCCCAATAGCTGCTTACTTATCTTATTTGCGCCTAAATTTAAGTGACCCCCCCCCCTCTTTTTGACCCTTCTTGTATCCAGATACTGCAGGGGAGAGCCTGGGGAGCTGCTTCCAGCGGAGCTGTGAAGGGAAAATGGCGCTGGTGTGCTGAGGAAGAAGGCCCCGCCCCCTCAGCAGCGGGCTTCTGTCCCGCGTTTTGTGTGACTTAATGGCGGGGGTTTGCACACATATACAGTGCCAGACTGTATTATGTGTATAATTTGTGCCAAAAGGTATTATTATTGCTGCCCAGGGCGCCCCCCCCCCCCCCCCCCCCAGCGCCCTGCACCCTACAGTGACCGGAGTGTGTGGTGTGCTGTGGGAGCAATGGCGCACAGCTGCAGTGCTGTGCGCTACCTTAATGAAGACAGGAGTCTTCAGCCACCGTTTCGTCGTTCTCTTCTGTCTTCTGGCTCTGCAAGGGGGACGACGGCGCGGCTCCGGGAACGGACGATCGAGGTCAGGCCCTGTGTTCGAACCCTCTGGAGCTAATGGTGTCCAGTAGCCTAAGAAGCACAAGCTAGCTGCAAGCAGGTAGGTTTGCTTCTCTCCCCTCAGTCCCTCGTAGCAGTGAGTCTGTTGCCAGCAGATCTCACTGAAAATAAAAAAACCTAACAAATACTTTCTTTTCTAGCAAGCTCAGGAGAGCCCACTAGGTGCATCCAGCTCTGGCCGGGCACAGATTCTAACTGAGGTCTGGAGGAGGGGCATAGAGGGAGGAGCCAGTGCACACCAGATAGTACCTAATATTTCTTTTAGAGTGCCCAGTCTCCTGCGGAGCCCGTCTATTCCCCATGGTCCTTACGGAGTTCCCAGCATCCACTAGGACGTCAGAGAAACATCATCTCTGCCATCACCTTGGTGAATACCCTCAGTGCCGTGGAGAGGTGAAATGGCAGGGCCTGAAACTGGTAGTGACAGTCCTGCAGGTCAAACCTTAGATAAGCCTAATGAGGCAGCCAAATCGGAACATGAAGGTACGCATCCTTGATATCCAACAATACCAGGAATTCCCCTTCCGCCAGACCTGAGATCACCGCTCTCAGAGATTCCATCTTCAACACCTGTACGTACGGCTTCAGTGACTTCAGGTTTAAAATGGGTCTTACCGAACCGTCCGGTTTCGGTACCACAAACAGGCTGGAGTAATAACCTTTGTTTTGTAGGTGAAGTGGAACTGGGAAAATGACCTGAGTCTGTACCAGTTTTTGAATTGCTGCCTGTAATGTCGTACTTGCTTCCGAAGAAGCTGGTAAGCCTGATTTGAAGAATCTGTGAGGTGGGAGTACTTGAAACTAAAGTTTGTATCCCTGGGCGATGAGGTCTATGACCCAGGGACCCTGGAAAGATGTTGTCCAAACATTACTGAAATAACATAACCGTGCTCCCACCTGCCTGCCCTTCAGGCAGTGTGGATCACAGTCATGCTGAAGGCTTTGAGGAAGCAGACTCGGATGCCTGTTCCTGAGAACCTGCAGCTGCTGGTTTTCTGGTTTTACCTATATTACCTTTGAAGGTTGTAGAAGAACCCTTGGATTTGCCCTTGAACTTTGCTGTCCGAAAGGACTGCAGAGTTGGAGCAGAGTAGGATTTCCTAGCTGGAGGTGTTGCGGAAGGAAGGTATGTAGACTTACCCACCGTAGCCTTGGATATCAACTTATCCAATTCATCCCCAAACAGGACATCCCCTGGGTAAGGTAGATTTTTCACTCCTTTCCTGGAGTCCGCATCTGTGGTCCACTGGCGTAGCCACAAACCCCTGCGTGCTGACACCGCCATAGCAGTGGTGTGTGCGCTGATCAAACCAATTTCCTTTAAGGTCTCCACCATAAAGTTTGCAGAATCTTGGATATGCTGCAGAAGTAAAACTATCTCCCCCCGGGTACGGAATCCAAATTGCCAATTAGGTTACCTGACCATTTTGCGATGGCTCTAGTGATCCATGCGCAATAGTGGGCCTCTGGGCCACTCCTGCCAACATGTATAGTGATTTTAGAGTATTTTCAATTTTCCAGTCCGCTGTGTCCTTTAAGGACACAGCCCCAGGCACAGGTAAGACAATCTTACATGACAACCTGGATACAGATGCATCGATAATCGTCGAGTTTTCCCATTTCACTCTATCTTCCAGGGGAAAGGATGTAATCAATCTTTCAGGGATCTGAATTTTTTTTGTCAGGATTAGCCCAAGTTTATTCAAACAGGGCATTCAATTCTTTTGATGCATGAAAAGCTGCAGAGAACTTCTTTTTTACATTAAAAAAGGATTTCTCCTCCACATCTGCCGTCTTGTCAGGAATGTGCAGTCATCCATAGACTGCCGCAAGAATTGCCTGCCCTTTTCAGTATTAGACAACTTAGTAGAAATATTTGAAATCATCCCTTTCATGGAAGCCAACCATGGGGGTTCAGCCCCACTGGACTGGGAGTGAACACTATCCCGAGTACAGGATAGCGAGTCCCCAGGAGATGAGAGACATTCAGCTGTACAAGAAACACAGTCCCTTGACATGATTGTAAAGGGACCCCTACACACACACACAATAGGTGAAAACACAGTATATGTAGGCAGGGTCTTGGAGAGACACAGAATTCAGAGCCAGACACACAGCGCCCTGTGGCAATAGCAAAACTAAGCTGGGTCACAATAAACAAACACCGGAATAGTGCTTGTAATATGTACACTGCCCCCCCCCCCCCCCACCCACCCCTTAAGACCCCCTTTTACCGCTGAGGAGACTCGGGGTCCAGATAGACGAGCTGCGCGTCCCTGTGTAGTGCTTGTCAAAGTCAGAAAAATGTCTCAATGCACGTTGCCATATTTGCACCGCACACTGGTCCGCGCTGCGCGTGCGTACGCTCTCCCGTGGAGGCGCATACCCGCAATAGCGTGCACTCGCAGGCGCGGTATGCGCATTTACGGTAGAGTTTATGTGGTCGTAGCGTGCGACTCATTCGTTACATATTTTCACAATTAATGTAGTTTATAGATCATGGTCCCTTTGATAGATTCTGAAAGTTTGGTTAAAATACAATGTCCCAGAGCTGAGGAATCCCTCTTTATATCGTACGAAGGGTCTAACAGGAATCATACAGCAGTGTTTGGTACCCATCGGAAGAGTATTTAATTAGCAATATTCCGGTGTTGGTTTGGAGCGTATTAATCGCTCGTGCGAATAGTTATGGACATAAGAAGTTTATGTCCATTTCTATTATTTACCCATACTCAGGTATGCGGCGGGAAACCCAGTTTCCCACCCACCTGAGCTGTTGGAAATCGTCACAGCCCACCTGTATGAATCACCCTATGACCTTTTGTTATGATGCAGGGCCGAATTCCTTCGGCCAATGGACAATGGGATTGTAGGACCAGGAGATTGCATTGTGTGTGGGGCATAAATAGGCAGGCCGACCACATCCAGCTCTCACTCTCTCATCAACGGTTATCTGCTGATAGCCGGGAGCTGGATATCGAGGCGCAGGCGATCATACCCTTTGTGCGTAAGTTTCTCTCCGTAATCATTGTCTTTCTGTGAGCCAATTTCTCTCCATCTCTCTCTCTCTCTCTCCTCTTTTCTCTTATATCTCCCATAGTATTATAGTATTGTATTGTATTTCATTTAGGTCAGAGTAGTATTGTCTTTTTGTATTTATTGTTTAGTTCTGTGGTTAGGAAGTCTCTGTTATATTGTAGTGTATCATTTGTACTGTTATCCCCTTTTACAAGTATATTAGATATAATACAGTTAATAGGCCTTGGAACCTAAACCAGTATCTGTGTATTTTCTATAGTGTTAAGTGTTCACTTGAGCGTCGGTGACGCTCAAGCAGCTTTGTAGTTAGTCAGGTTACACAAGGTTGCATTTACACCCTGTACTCACATTAAGGTATTCAGTGTATTTCATTGGTATAAGGTTTTAACATAAAGGTATAGTGTTGTGAGCGTCTGCATCGCTGGTGACCTCCTCGTGGTCTCGAGCGTATGCTACGCCATAGCGATTCATTCCCCTAGACATAACCAATAACGTGTCCTGTGATCACTGGGCCGTGAGCGAACGTGACGCTTGAGCGTCTCGCCTACGGCTGAGCGATCGCTACGCCAATAGCGTACCATTACGGTACTTAAGTAAACAGCGTACAGTGTTCTTAGCTTCATAAAGGGTTGTTTATACGACAAGGAATTTAGCATTGTCAATTGGAGGCTCGTCCTATACTTCTCACATCTGCACTAGGTAGATCAGCAGACATTATCCCCCAGCAAAGGGTGGGAGATTGTCTCATAGTGCTGGCGGGATAAGCGTCTGCTTCGCTTAGATAAAGAGTGCTGAAGGAATCCGGGAACCGGAAGTAAGAACAAAACGCTTGTGTCTTTTAAAACTGTTTTATTTCTCTTCTGTCTTGCGTATACACGCACGCATACATATATCTGCATTTCTGTTTCATTTTCGTATATCACTATTCCTGTTTGCCAATTTTATAGTTGATAGAAAGTGCTAAAAAGAGATTTGCTGTTATTTAATAGTAGAGGTAATAGTTAAAGTATAGAACAAACACACGGTTTGTCTGAGATACAAGGCAGTCAGTGTGGATTGCGGTAGATGATCAGGGATCATTTACATTGATAAAAGTATATATATTGTGTTACGGTGGATCCTTTGCATTGCGTACACGTGTCGCTAACAAAGACTAGCGTACGCAATCCAAAAGGCAGACGCACGCAGCGTTCATTACGCAACGTAGCGTCCGGTTACGCCCACGTAGCTCAAGCTGTGATAAAGTGAAGTAACGCAAAGGCGATAATTAACGCACAGCGGTAGATAACGCGACGCGGTAAATAACGCAAATCTATTTTTGGAAAAATCTGAAATTTAGTTTAACAGATCCTGCTCCTAATTGGTAACACTTTTGGCCTAAAGACAATTTCTGCGCAGAAATAGATATAGAAACAAAGTGTACATGTGTTGAGTGAGTGTGTTTTTGTATACAAAAGTTTATATAACTTTAAGGTGGAACCAAAAGGAAAGCCGGGTACTCGTCAAGGGACATACGTGTAAGTGACATATACGGTGGCTAGGGAGGCATCCCTGGTTAAATAATATTTGAGCATTAGAGTATAGCGGACCATAAGGTAACAAGACCAGGAGGTCATAAGGAACAAGACCAGGAGGTCATAAGGAACAAGACCAGGAGGTCATAAGGTAACAGGTAAAATAGACAAAGAGGTCCGCTATAAAAGTCCAGTGGCACAACGCCTGGGGTGTTGGTGCAGAACCCATATAGGCCATAAGCTCTTGCTGAAGGAATCGCGGCCGGAAACATCGATTCCATTGGTCTTTCAGTACATGACAAGTAGTGCTCGTGTACTGAACGATTGGACCGCACGTAATTGTGTGCAGTAGTTAGTAATCTGACCTAATACCATTAGAGTAAAGTGGTCACAAACGCTATTTGTACATTCTGACGTGATTTGTGTAATTTTTTATTTTTGGAAGGGAAGTTCGCTGGTCACTCAGGAACTATCCAACAACCGATACTTGCTGGGGAACGCGCCCCAGTAAATAAAGGTTCACAGGGGCCCTAGGTTGGGTACCGCAGCTCTGGTTACAGTGATTGCAGCACAGGCCAACGTGGGCGAGAAGTAAGTGGGGTACTTGATAAACCACCACCGCCGGCCTGCCCAAGGACAC